>NC_051237.1:11297500-11635833 GCF_015220715.1 Pygocentrus nattereri
TATTATCCTTTTATTGCCACTTTTATTATATATTCCACAGACATTTCACTGTTAGAAAATTGAGTGGGGAAATTTCTACAATGTCCACTATAGATGCCTACAGATGACAACTGCCTGCACTTGCCAAAAGGTGTGTGTTACCTTAAAACATACACTGCAGCTTTTCAATCAACAATTTGCCTTTCCTGTTTCTACATTGTAAAACAAATCGATGTAGCATCACCAGGTTTCAAACATGTGATATCCCGACAATACAAAACAGCTAAATCTTACACAGTGTCACGGTTGGCTCCTCCCACTACTCCATGTGCTCCTTTGTTTTGGTCTTCCATGTGCGTTTGTTTTGGTATCTGTAGTCCTGCCCCTCATTTTGTAACTCCGCCCCTGATTGTTTCACCTGTCCCTCGTTTTCCCCTGTGTACTTAAGCTCTGTGTTTGCCGGTCTTTGTTTGAATCTCTGTGTTGTTTGATGTCTCGGTCTGTTTGTTGTTTGATTCTCTGTTTGCTGTGTTTATTCTGGTTTATGTCATGTCTGCCCCTTGATCTATCCGTGTTGGCTCTATGACCCTGGACTGTCTTGACTATGACCCTGGATTTGCCCTTAATAAATCTCGCTTATCTCAGCAATTGCGTCCGCCTCATCGCTCCGCTTTACACACAGGTACCTACAGAGTGCCCAGTTATCAGCTGCTAAGTCACAAATTGGTTACTTTTATTTAAGAAAGACCAGCTGTACTGTTAAGTTTAAACACTATGTTATATAGCAAAAAACTGTTGTATGAAGAAAAATGCTGAAAAATAAGAAAATAAGAGGTAATTTAAGAGAAATTCATTAAGAATTATAGGTAACAAAACCTTCAGTTGTTTATCAGTGAGGATAATTAGCTAACTTCAATGTTAACTTCAGCTAATGTTCAGTACTTCAGCCACAAGTCTAATACTATACCAAGTGTTATACACTTTGGAAATGTATCACCTTGATGAAAAGTAGCTACCCTCTATCATGATAAAGATTCTAATCTCTCTTTTAAACTCTCCTTTAGTCTTTCTGCTGCAGCTGTAAGCAATGAGGTGGCGGGTAAACTACCTAGCATGCAGAAATTGAAAAATTCTGTTTAAATTATACTGAGAAATAATCTGTAAAAAGACAGATATTTTCAGACAGATTCACTTATCTATTATTTTTTTTTGCACATTGTTTTGCAACAATTTTGTAAAAGTTAGTTATTTCAATTACTAAAAAAAAAAAAACCTTCTAGTTTGTGTCTTGCACATCTTGCAACTTATGTGTTTAAAAAAAAACATGAGGTTCAAACTTATATTTAATTTTTTTTTTTATTTTCCATTTTTCCATGCTGAACCGTGATACAAACTGAATTATGGCCTAGAACCTGAAGACCAAACTAAACCAAACCAAACCACTAAAGCAGTGAACCATTATAACTCAAATTTGGAGCTTTTTTCTGCCTGCTAAATGTGAGTGAGTGAGTGAGTGAGTGAGTGAGTGAGTGAGTGAGTGAGTGAGCGAGTGAGCGAGTGAGTGAGTGAGTGAGCGAGTGAGCGAGAGAGAATGAGAGAGAGAGTGAGAGAGAGTGAGTGGAGTTACAAGACAAATCCATGAGGAGCTTCACATAGAAAAAACACATCTGATCTACCCAAAAAGTGTGACTTTAACAGGCATACAACACATACATCATTTGAAATTAATGTTGCACTCTAAATCTAAGTATTTAGGTAAATCTAGGTAAGTGAGTATTAAATCAGTTTGTCATTACACTGAAAAAACTGAAAACTGAAAATGCCGTTGCTGGTAACACATGCTAGGCTTTTTACATGTAAGCCTCAGTATGTTAATATGATTTTTTAATGAATTTGACAACAACAACAACAACAACAGGAGCTGCAGTGATACACGTTGGTTAATGACGGCACTTGCAATGTCTACAGGTATTTGCTCCAGTCATACACCACAACACCTAACTTCACTAATTAGCTTTGCTTCTTTGTAAAGGAGGAGAGCTCATTAGTGAAATCAGCCGGTGTTGTGCCTGGTTTGAACAAACGCCTGTAGACATTGCACCTCCACGTTATGGAGATCAAGGGCAAACCTCCTAGCACTTTATGGTGCAACACCGGAGTGTGCTGATAACGGTGTGATAGATTACAACAATAATAGCTCTCTGACACGGGGCCCTATAACTAAAAGCACGCAAACAGAACCACATAAAAACAGAGCAGAAATACTTCTGATTTATAAATCAAATACGAATAAAAGAAAGAATAAAAAAGTGAGCCTGCTAAAACAAACCCAAAGTAGAAAATCTTTATTTGTATTATCACTGATAAATCTGGAAACAGTTTATAGATTTTATTTATGTAACATTAACAAATGAAATGCATTAACAAATTCTTCTTTTTTTTTTTTGGTTAAAAAGATCTCAAATTTGCTGTAGCCACAGGAAAAGTCTAACCAAAAGCATTTGTTATTTAAACAAAATCAGTGCATGATTCTGATCAAATCTGTAATGAACTGAAGATTTCAGTTTTAGATTTTAGTAACCATACATACTGCACTTATTACTAAATGCCTAACAAAATCCTAATAACTGAAACAACCTGCGGTGTACAGCGTATGTTTTTTTGATATTTGACAGACATTTTGTAAATACAGCCTAATTCTTTAGCTGATTTGATTACTAAAGGGCTCTATAACAGATGGCTTTAATAAACATATCTAAAAGCCTATTTAGTTGTTTAGGGAACTCCCCAAGGGAGTAAATACATTTATTTAAAACGGGTGGGAATATCAGAAGCATTCACAACTTCAACAGGAGCTGGGTCATCAATCAGAAGAAAAGGACAGTCATTGATTTCACGAAACCCCAGAGTGTTACCCCAACTTAACTTGGGAAACTCACAGGTCCTTGGCTGTCACCAGAATAAGTGGGCCACATTTAATGGATTTAAGAGTGTCTCATCTGCTTCTGTAATATACAACAATGGGGTTCATATGACTGTCTATTATTTGCAAGCAGGCCTGCATTCTCAATAACACAGAATTGCTTCTCACACATTCTGTGCTTTTCAAAGGGATCTAATGCTGTATTATGATGTTCTCATGTGAGCAGTAGATTAAAACCTGGGGAGGAAAAGGGAGAAAATCAGGGTCTGTATAGGACTGTAATGCAAGGCCTGGTAGACCAACAAATCCACCAGGTAAACATTAATTAAACTGCTAAACAGCATCAGGAACCAGACCTCAACATCACTCAATGTGTTTTGATATATGTGAGATTATTTGAATCGTGAGAAGCAGAAAATGCAACCATCAAAGACTAAACTTTAGAAGTGGAACAACAGCCCTGCAGATTTCTTAGAAAGTCTCCTGAAAAGAATGGAAGCTGTGATAAAGGCAAAGTTTGGCACAATACTGCAAAATGTGATATAATATTTAATTATTGAGGCTTCTGTTCAACTGTATGTTAAATATACATTCCATTTTTTTAAATGCTCCTGACACATAAAGTCATTTACATAGCTATTTTGACTGGAATTTCAATAAATCAAGCATGGTCCAGGATGTTTGCACAGCACACTTTTATTTGTCATTTACAAATAAAATAATAATGCTCCAGGAATATCTTTTGATCAAAATATATCCTGGGGAAACGCTGGTGAGTGCTAAAAACTGAAAAGTGGCTAACAAAGCAGTGGCTGAAAGGTTAAGAAAATGAGCTGCAAACACTAGATATGGATTTTAATAAGGGCATGCAGTGAAAAACATGCATGAATTCTGAACTGAACGTTTTCATTACGATAATTTATCCCATTAGATCACATATGAAAGTGACTCCAAACACAGCTGAAAAGACCACGCTAGAGCTCTGCATTCCCACGGGATTCCTGCTGGACCTGCGGGGGCCACCACAATATCTTGCGCCATGGGACTAATTTACAGTGTTGTGCACAGGAGTGGACGGGAAACAAGCCCACTGCAGGCAGGAGCAGGATGAAGCATGCATGAAGAGAAGTCCTGCAAATTAATGAATAGTCTAAAAGAAGTAGAACAACCACTAAATTCAATTTATAAAATATATAAAATGATAACAGCAAAAGAAATGAATGAAGTTGAGAAGCAACCGATTACATGAACAACTGTAAGCAAATTCTTCTTGCTTACAGAGATGAAGAGTCTTCAGTCGGATGGCCACCAAAATAAACTGTTTAATTCTTGCTTTGTGTTTACTGAGAATAAATGATGTATGACGTAGTTACTTCATAGTAATCCCTATCACTCCAACCATTACTACCATGTTATTTCAGCAGGGAATAATGTATTTGTATTAATGTAATTAGACTATGCCAAATATTGAACGGCAGTTCTGCTAGATGAAACTGCACTGGTGGGAGCAGTCCAAAAGCTTTCAGGTACAGGAGGAAGCAGGGCAAATTTTGTTTAGGAGCAGGCAGGAGTGAGGCTGAAAACATAGTCCTGTGTAGACCTCTAGATCACAATTTTCACTCAGAAATAAAGATGTGTCTTTTTCAAGAGAAAAAAAATCTGATTCATGCTCTTCAGCCTGTTAATGTAAACATACCCTGACCCTGAATCTACTTCTATGTCACTAAGGATTTTGAGGCAAATAGGTGAATAAATAGAATAAACTCGAATAGTTGAATGCTCAAATGTGTCTCCAGATATTTAAAATCTACAAAAAAAAAACATGAAAAAAACATACAGAAATTCATGCTTGGAATCTAACACATCATTTAACTCAAACAGAAAATAGAGTAAATAACCCCTGGCATTCTGCCGCATTTATATTCCAAAAGTTTGTTTGCATGTCCTTTTGTCTCTTTCCTCTCTCTCTTCTCTTTGATGATGTGTAACTAGTTTCCTCTGGCAACGTGCTATTATGGGAGACAACCTGCACATTGATCATGAGGATAAGACACAATCTTTTGTCTTTCTGATGGTTGGGATGGCACACTTATTATATTGTGCTTGTTAGAGCTTAACATGCAGGTAGAGCAATAACCAAGGAGAAATGCATTGCTTTAGACAGGGATGCACCATAGCATTTTCACCCAGTCAAAAACAATTCTGAGAACGGAATCTCACAAATCTACTGATAACAATTGATAAACATGTACTTAAAATAAATAATCAAGTTCAAGTTCAAAAACTACAATCAAGTTCACATTACAAACGTCAAACATGAAGTCTGACCTTGTAACACTGATAATACAACGCTTGAGAGAGTGTAGAAGAGGGATAAAACCAAGATATATACACTCTTAGATAAAGTCCTCAATAAAACAAAGCCCCTTCTGTACACCGCTGTTCATCTCCCCTCCTTCATCTCTACAGGCAGGGGGTGGGAGTAATCTGCCAGCAGGTCAGGAAGGACAGACAGGCCACTGTTGATAAGGTCTAGCCTGCTCCGCGACTCAAAGTGGCTTGCAGGATGCCCTTGACTCCAGTCATACATCTACCTCTACTTTAATGTCACTTTACACACTGTCATGTGAGACATTGTGTTTAAATATGATTACTGGAAAGCTATCCATCTTTGCGGCATCTAGCTAAATTGAAACACATGATAGCATGGACATCCCAAAAGATCCGTCTCATGGGCATAACAGTCCATAAATCTTTATCCATTGAGGTGGATGCTGCTTTGGTAGTCTCTGAGAAACCTTTTATAAAGCTCACATTCAAGGATGACAAAAGATCAACATCATGTTAGGTGATCCAGTTGTCAGTTTTTACCCCCCACCCTTTTTAGACCCTTTGCATTGTCAATCACAATAACCCTTTAGTTATGAGTCAAAAAAGTAGCCATTTCTAACTTTTAATCTGCTCTTTTCCATTAATAACGTGATTTCTCGATGATATTGTTACATTTTGTTACACTTTGATGTAAAGAACATTATCAAAGAAAGCTAAAAGTCTGAATATTCTCATTAGTCTGATTAAATAAATCCAAAACTAGCCCTCAGAGATCTAAATTGCATTCTGAATGTGATCACATGCTCACGCAGAAACTACTACAATGCATTCAACATAAAATGTAGCACTGTGCTTCTTTTATATAGTGAGAAAAAACAGCAGGACACAAAAAGTTCCGGTTCCACATGCTGATACATTTTATTATGCCCAGTCTGGATGCATGCATCATAACTACTCATGTTCTAGTTCTATTCAGTAGAACATCTGCAATCACACTGGGCAGAAGATGTAGTAAGCAGTGATGGCTAAATACTACACACACGGATCTAAATGTATTCAGTAACATATTCTATTACAGTACACAAAGAAGTAAGCCATTCAGAATACATTTACAATACACACTGATAAAGCACATGGGAAAAATGCAGCTGCTGTAATTTCTAGTAATGGCACACTGTTCCTTGCTGTTTCTAGAGTTTTCTTCATGTAATTCTATCTTAGTTAACAAAATTGTCAGCTTTAGTCCCACTGCCTCCTCATGAAGAGAACAATAAAAAAACCCAATGTCATATCCCAATAAATAATCCTGCACATTTGACTATAAAGTGGGAAGCTACAAAATGTAACTTAATATTTGTATTCTAAATATGTATTCTCAATACTTGTACAACATTACATCCTCAATCTGCCACAACTTAGACGGATTTCTGCCATGTGATCATGTCACAGCCCTCACCTAATCTGATAGATTTAGAAGAGAGAGAAACTGTAGTTAGTAATGTGTGCCATGAAGCCTAATCCTAGCTCTGCCTGAGTTCAAACTTTTTAAACAGATTGTTCCTCAGGTAAGTTCTTGGTAGAGTTAGGCTGTCATCTGGTACTATGTCTATATTATATGAAGTCAGGAACATAACCCAGTACATGTTTGATTAGAAAAAACAGGACAACTGTAATTCACAGATGCCACCTGTTTGTGCTTACTTGTTTGTCACCCTGCGCACTTGAGAAATTCACTTACTGCACACATTCATCATATCACACCTAAATGCCTACCTCTCAGAGGAATTATTAAAATGAGGCAAGGTTTTGGAAGCATACCAGCCCTCAGTAATGAGGAGAATGTCTGATAAATCTTCAGAACAGCAAAGCAATTACCTTACCATTTTCTCACACTTTCCTTCAGACAGCCAGGCATCTAAAAATTACAAAGATTGGATATTTAAAGGAGACAAATCCAGTGTGTGCCTCATCTGTGCAATGTGCAATAGCAGTTTTCAAGCACTGACACTTTACCTAGAATGTCCACCAAATGGCAAACGCATGCATAATTATAAAAAGGTTGCAGAAATAAATAATTGTGATCAAGCATTTGTGTAATGATTTTGAGTGTAGATTTGTTAAAATCCTTCCACTTATCTCTTTCTATTTTTTAGAGTAGATATTTTGAGAATTATGGACAAGTGGACCACTCTCAATGATCTGTACAAGTGTAATAAGTTAGACTGAACTTGTCAAGCCATTTCAGATTCAAGAAATAACAGAGTATAAAGATAAAGTCTGAGAGGATGGCTTCCAAATCTTTTCAGGGAATCACATACTGCATCTTCAACCTCTCTTGTGAATGTGTGTGGCAAACTTCAGCTGGCTGTAGAACAGCCCAGCTGCTAATAGTGCAGCTCAATAACCCAGAGTAAAGGCCTTCTGTTCCCTCCATATCTACCCAGCCAGACGCACCACTCGCACAAGAACGCTGCCTTATCAAAAACCCACATTCTATCAGCGCCATACCCTCTCCCAGCAGGACCAAACTGCTTGCATTTTCCCTGCTTTAACAATCTGCTGCCGAGGACAGTTCCACTCTCGCACTCAAACAGACCCAGTTATTTATAAGGGACCGTCTGTTCACTAAGAAAGACATGGGTACACTCCTCTGGCTAATGAGCTTGGGATTTTACTAGTCAGGCACAGCGGCAACAGACTGCAACTGATAAAATGAAGTTAATAGTTTCTTGCTTACAGAGGCTAATTCTGCATCCAACATGATGCCCCATTGTGTGGGTTAAGACACGTAAGAGTAACAAATTATATTTGAGGTATGGCATTTGTGTCCATACATATCACACGTAAATATTCAAATGAATTCAGTGTTGTTTAAGTCTATCAAAAGTCTTTTTTTTCTTTTTACAGTTTTTCTAGTATGAATACCACTGAGCAAAAGTCAGAGACCACCCTTTGTTTATTTCATTTCCAGTCAAAAGAGCTCTCATGTGGTAAAAGGCAGATACAAACATATATTTAACATAAAATTACACAATTCCTTTTCCAAATAAAATATATTATGAACATTTGAAGTATTTAATGCTTACGTTTTTGTTTTTATTGCAGCTTTAATTGTTTTGGGACAATTGAAGTGAGAGACTTACCATGTGTCAGAGACAACGTGTTCTTCACAAGGTTACTCAATAACACAAACTTGGTTTAAAAACTTTTTAGCACTACTTACTGCACCATTGTGATTGGTTGTTCTTCAAAATAGCAATCTGCAATGTGACTCTTTCTTAACGAGACGGTCAGTGCTTTAGCTCTGTGGCAACGTGTGCATTCGTGACAGGTTACAGTTACTGAGGTGAAATCTCCAAAAGTGGGGGTACCAGAGCAACACCCAAGAGGAATGAAGCTTGTGGAACCCAAGCTGACCAACGAGCTCCCTTATCAGGGTGATTATGTGGCAGCCGTGGGCTGGAGGTTAGGGGACTGGCCCTGTGACCGGAAGGTTGCTGGTTCAATCCCCAGTGCTGACAGCCCATGACTGAGGTGTCCTTGAGCAAGACACCTAACCCCCAACTGCTCCCTGGGTGCCGTGGCTAGGGCTGCCCACCGCTCTGGGCTAGTGTGTGTGTATTCACTAGTGTGTATGTGGTGTTTCACTTCATGGATGGGTTAAATGCGCAGGTGGAATTTCCCTGTCTGTGGGATTAAAAAAGTATCTCAATCTTTATCAGAGGTCACAATGTGATTGAAAAGGCCAGGGACTTAAGCACCCTCTAAGCTCTATCTGTGCATGTGCCTACCTCCAAAGATCACTCTCAGTTGCATTTTATGTTTATCACAATGCAAGTAATCCCAAATGCATTCAGTGATGTTGAGATCTAGACTCCATGGTCAGCGCATTGTTCTAAGAACACCAGCTGTTTATTTGTTTTATGCAATTGTTCTTCTTTTTTGTCTACACAGCTTCTAGACAGCTATGTACCCTTTCTGTCTTACAGAGGAAGGATGGCCAGAAACACCTGTGGATTTTTTTCAGATCTGAAGCATGAGTGAAGCTTGAATTTCTCCCATCTCTCAAAGATGAAAGCTTTTAGTACTGTTTTTCTGATGGTGACAGTTTTAGTAGTCGGCCACGTCTTGTACCGTTGTCAGGAGAAGGGCTGCATATTTCAATGTTGCAAAAATTCAATACCTTTATGAAAAGGATTAAATTGCTTAAATACTACCAAGTATTTAAAAATGTAGTGTGCTTCAGTATCAAATTTCAATACTTAAGTAGTCTTAGCACAGTCTAGCACCTGTGAGCCAATACACCCGCTTGTTCCAAAACCAGACAGCTGACTGCCTGTACATATTACCAAACTGTACAACACATTCCCCAAGCATGTCAATAATATCAGCATTTTTGTTTCATCTGCCCTTGATATAGTCAGAACATTTATCCACTTGCAGCAAATAACACTCCTTTATAGCTGAAGCCACAAACATTTTCTTCTGTAACTAAAAAGAAGATATTGAAAAAAAGGATGGGTGTCAAAAAAAAAAAAAATGTGATGCCCAGACCTGGTTAGGAGTCCCCCACTTCATCTAACACACAGAAACATTAATATCCTGTAGAGCTCAAACCAAATCTTCCAGCAGAGGTAAAAATCGACAGTCGCAATGATCACTGCCAGAATCCAGCTTTATCCTGGCTCATATAGGAAGTGGACGGACTTGTCCACTCACTCTGCTTCTTGAATGACACAATCTAGAATCGAATCAGAGGCAATCAAGCATCAAAGCTTTGATAGAAAAGCCAGCAGGTGGTGTGGTGAGAGCATGGAGGTTGTGAGGAGAGATCATGCCTTACATACCATGTGACCTCAAAGAAGACACTAAGGCTACGTTTACACAGCAGGTAAAAGTGGCCCGAATCTGAATCTCTCACCAAATCAGATTTTTTTTGTTTGGCTGTTCACATTATCTTTTAAATGTGATCTGTATGCGACATTAGTCTGAACAGATCACGCTCCTAAACCGACCCGTAAGTGCAAAAGAACAATACTTGTCCAGGACAACAATACTTGTCCTGGACGGCTTGTCCAGAGATAAACGGTAATGCCGGCTAGTGAACGCTTGTCCCTCCCAGAGCTTCAGCTTCATCTTCGCCAGCATCACAGGAGCAATTATGAAGTTCCAATGATTGACAGCTGGGCTCATCACCCACAATGTCTTCGAGTTTGCCATAAAAAGGGCGCGTTATTCGGCCATGGCCACTTCTTTGGTTCATGTCCTCAGATTCTATAAACGCTGTCGCCTCAGTTTCCTCCGGCTGCGCTCGTTCATTTTGTTCAAAACCTCTTCAAACACGGAGCAGCTGTGATGAGTCTCTTCTATTTTTCAGCACAAAAATATCAGCCTAAATATTTATGAGTCTCACAAGTGCAAAATTATGATGAATGTCGAGTTGGACTGACATGAAAGTCGTATGAATTCCGATTTGGATGTTCAGGCGGAGTTTTCAGACTGAGTGATGCAGATGACACATCTGTGTCACATATGAGGAAAAAGATCAGATTTGGGCCACTTTTACCTGCTGCGTAAACGTAGCCTAAGACTGAAAACCTGCTCTGCCATATTCACATACATACATATACACACACCTCAGTTTAAAGCAGTTAATCATCACAGTGAATCAGCAAGGAGCAGACAGGGTGTTTACCCAAAGAACGACACAGGGAGCTCCACACAACTGAAATCCTTCAATGGACATAATTAGTTACCACCATGGTCTATTGGCCTATTCACTAAGCCTCAGATTACTGGAAGCACAAAATATCCCACCCCAACTTTGGTTTGCAATTCGGTATGATTAATTTATTTTTACTATTATTTTATTATATTTTTTTTACAATAAAACACATTAATTTCCAGCATGCCCACCCAGGTTTTTGAAGGTTAATAAATGGCTTTGAATCAGAGTTGAAAATGTCCTTTAAAAGGTGCCGGTGTCTTGTGCCTTATGTCTGCTTATGACATTTTTGTGGGTATATGCAGCAATAAAATTAAACAAGCATGACTTTTACATATTTTACATCTTCAGATGGATTTCTGCAAACAATGTCACTTCTCCTTCTAGATCTGACTCAGACAAATATATAATCACTTAAAGCTTAAACTAGTATATTCACTTGAAGCTTCACCTGCAGAAAAGCAACCCTAACCCTAACCATATAAAATGGAGCACTTATGTCAGAAAAAAGGCCCATATGACTAAGCTCCAGTATTTGATTGATGGCTCTAGGCTGGAGAAGTAGAGGGTCCAGGGCAGGACTGGGGCAGTCCAAGCGCCCTTAAAGCCCTGTTGAGCCCTGCTGACATGTCATTCATTACAGCAAGCTGAGCTGGCTGCTGCATGCACCGGCAGGACTACACTGTGACCCAGGGGCCGTCAACAGGCACTGCCATTCCTCTACGTACAGCGGCTCAATTATGTCTGACAGCTACATACCAACTTGACGGATAAATCAAGCAAATCTGGATAAGTTGTAATCACAGGTTCAAAAAGGTAAAGGTGTCTATCTTAGGAAACACTGCAATGGACTTGTTGAAGATTTAAGATAACTTATTATCATCTGCAGGCATTGCACTGTACAAAGGTTAATCCCAACCAAAAAACTTTCCAGGTTCAACATACATCATTTCATTATAGAAAAACCTGAACCCGAGAAAAAAACAAAAAACAAAAACAAACTCAAGCACCACACTGTAATGCAGTGTTTAAGGAAAAGAAGTGAAACAACTTGCAATCGTTGGCTAATCTGAAAACTGAAGTTTTATCAAGCATGTCTTTAAAGACTATTATCTGTAATTTACTAAAACTTCAGATAGATTAGCTGACCGTTCTCTGTCAGGGTCGCGGGAGGGTGCTGGAGCCTATCCCAGCAGGCTTCGGGCAGAAGGAAGGATACACCCTGGACAGGAAACCTACGCAGACACGGGGAGAACATGCAAACTCCACACAGAAAGGACCCCGGTCACCCGGCCGGGGAATCGAACCCAGGCCCTCCTTGCTGTGAGGCGACAGCGCTACCCACCACGCCACCGTACCGCCCAGAAATTAGCAATTTTCTAGCCAGTCATTTGAAGTTATTTTGATTGTTATTGTGAAACTTCTATGGTGAGCACAATCATTGTAAATTCCTGTACATACTTCTAGGGCGAGTTTAGAAAAAATGGGCGACAGAAGCCAATGACTTTCATGAATAACTGCCATGAGTACTTGCTGTGCAGAATTATTATGTCAGTACGGTCCCTAGACTCCCTTTTAGGGTGAGCTCAGACAGGGAGGAACATCAGGTATTGTGGGACGCATATGATTCATGCTGTATTTCTTATTGAGTGACAGGAGCCAGTCAAATGAATCTTTCATACACAATTACCAGATGAAGGTGTCATTCAGCCTTTTCTTTAGTGGCCTGGCATCATTGCTGTGGATGTGCTCACAACCTGTCATAATCTTTCAATCCACCAACAAATCAAAATACTACTTATACATAAGAACATGTATTCTTTGCATTATTGTAGTGATTGCTTATACTACATGGCATCACTGCTGCATTTGCGGATGTGGCATGTGTGATGTTTCTGTTGTCTTACTATTTCACCTTGTCTTGCACTTCATTGTTTGTTGGATATTGTGAACTTACACGCATACACAAAACTGTACCGAATCTAAATACCACCAACACTGCAATATGGCAGCATAGGTATTTTTCATTTCTGGTGCCATGTGTCTATAAAAGCATCCAGATTCAGAGATCTTTATTAAATCAGACTTCATCAGAGTTATTCACTACATGAGCTCCTGCACTCCACTGTCTTCGGTCTGTCTTCTTACAAAAGAACAAAAGGGACACACAAATACACACCCCAGAGCAGAAAAATCACACGGTACAAGAAACATTATTTTGATGGAAGGAGCACAGACCAAGTTACTGTGACAATATGCCACTTTTTGTTAAGTTTCTCTTCAGATATCTCTGCCTTGCACAGAGCAAATCTGTTAGGAGGCAAAGCAGATGATGATTGTGATGATGGCGGTGGTGATAATTATGATCATAATCATAATAAGGATGATAAAGATTATAAGCGCAAAGCAGGTTAATTAAACCACAAAGCCAATTTCCATGTTTTTTCTTCACTTCAGCACTGGAGCTTTAACAAGCACTGACACATGATTCTGACAAGAGGCCTGCTGAAAAATGACCAAAGATGACTTCAGTCATATACAAACCACAAGGTTGCACGTGTTGCATTACTTTTAACCAGGTATTAAAAATGTAATGCACTCTGATCATTTTGTTTTATTGCATTTTTATTGGAATGGAAAAGGTAATGGACAAAAAGTGTGACAACCACCCTTTCTATGATTTCAGGAGGAAATGGAAATTAACTAATAAACCTGTACAACAGTGCAATTTCCCTCCCTATCTCGCTCTCTCTCGCTCTCTCTGTCTGACCAATCTGCACAGATGACTTAAAGACCTTGAAGCAATACCACTTCAAAGGGCTTGGTCAAATATTGACTATGGAAATTAAAATTATCAGATTTTTCTTCAGAACCAATTAGTCTCACTATCCCAGCCACTAACGCTTTCCAATTGAACATTGTGCAATACTTCATAAAGCAGCAGATTTATCTTTCATTGGGGCAATCATCTCTTCTTAAATGAGAGGGATCCTAACAAGGACACTGACCTTGACCATCAAGATTAGAATATGAGTGGTGTACCGCTAAGGATTAGCCTACCTTTTCATTTCAATTGCTGCTATCTCAAAGTGCTTGAACAAAGACAAAGGGGTGACGTTTTGGCAGCAGAGTATGATGCAAACGTCCGAACTCACTTCTGAGCAGCCCCAACAAAAAATAGCGCTGAATGATATACAGTCTATAGCAGTATACCACGACTGAAGCAGCAATGACTGACTGAGTTGTCTTTGAGTGCTCTTTCAAGGCACTCGCAAACATCAGGTTCATCTGTCGGTTGAGCATCAGACCACTTCCACAAACAGATGAGGCTCTCCAGTTGATGGACTCGCCACAACACACACATAAACATAGTTTAGCATGTTCTGATTCAGTAATAAATAAAATTCCATAGTTCAGTTTTAAGGAGTAATAAATGTAATACTTGTACTCTTATTCAATTATATTTTATACTCTTTATTTTCCATGTGTCAAACACAAGGCAGGCCTATGACACAGTCATAATCGGCAGACTAAATTATTTTAATTTTCTATTCTTACAATTTAAACAATTTAGTTTTTACTCTGAATCATTTTTGAATAAATATCCAATGCCTATTTTGCTGTTGCAGTTTTGGAAATTTTTAAATAAACAGATGGAAAAATGTTAAGAAAAAATGGAATAAAAACACAGCTAGCCCTTTTCATGCTTTATATATTCATTTAGATCTTCAAAATACAGAGTACAAATTTCAAAGAACAAGAGATTTCTGGTTTTCTCTTCTCAGCTTAGTACTACTTTTAAAAGAAGAAATAAGAGTATAATATGAGTATCACCATTGGCTGATACTCAAGATTCTAGTATCAGTATCCAAAAAAATAAAAAGTAGCATTGCATTCTCTAGTCAAAACACTTACTTTTCACCAATATATACATTATGATGTTAAAATCTAGACAGTGTTTTACTTTTACCCAAGTATTTTTGGGATCCTTGCTTTTCCTTCAGTAAAACTGTTTTTTGTACTTTTCCCATCCCTGACTTTACTACTGCAAACTTAAAAATAATCTAAAGCCATATCTATCTATCTATCTATCTATACATATATATATATATATATATATATAAATAATAAATCCCAGCAGAGAGAAAATCCATGAATAATGGTGACTTTGTAAGCTGTTACATTTAAAATGATTTAGAATGGTTCTGAAAAACTGAGCTGTAACTTCCACACTGTGACTAAATCAATTTGACTAAAAAAAATAAACAAAAAAGTGAGGATTTTTTCCATTTCTACAAGCTTTGAGAATGCAGCACTGGGAATCATGCTCAAGATCATGCAATGTAGCCAGATTTCATGGCTATACAGGAACAGATTTAAATTTAGCCAATTCAAGCCAAACCTTATTTCTCACATACGGAATGAGTAAACTTTCTGGCACAGTTTCCCACAACTATCCCACACAACAACTAGCAAACTAACCTTTCATAATGACCTCCTCAATCTTAACGTATTCTACCTATTGCAGTTTGCTATGCCAGATATGATTCACAGGGCAAAGAAAAGGTAGCAAACTGAATGTATGCTGTGCATGCAATAGGAAACGTGGGACACAGAGTTGACCCTAAACCTCACCCTTCAATTTCAAAGCCTTTCATTTATGAAAAGCAAAGCAGGGACATGGAGCGGAAGAAAGGACTGAAATAATCTTTCCATCACTCTCGGTGTGGATTGGTATTTTGATGAGGGGGAGAGCATTAATCAGAAGGCTGCTGAATATTTAATGTCACTGCCATTATGCTCTAATGTGTGCCTGACTACAGTCATTTAACGGAAATGTGAGACATTCATCAAAGCTCTCTGGTCATTCCTATGCCACCATTTGTTTCCTTGTAGTCTGAACAGGAATAACTCAAGGAACCGAATGACCCTTGAACGTTCTTGTGCTGGGCATGGCAAACAACAATAAGGACTTGGTATATAGTTTTCTTTTCAATACTTCCATCACATGTCAACAAATACATCCACACAATATTTTTACCTGTTTCAGTCTGGGTCTCTAACAATAAGGACAAGGACAATAGGTTTGATACAGATGTTGAATATTTTACAACTCTGGACGAATGTGAAATATAGTACACAACACAAACATACTGTTACAGCATCAAAATAGACAGGATTCAAAGCTTTTCAGAAAACACTAACAAATGCACTCTACTCCATTAATAAATCCAAAAAATCATCTTCAAAACTGCAATTTTACCCAAGAAAAAACATTTTTAACTTTTCATGCAAGTTAATGTACAGTTTGTAATCCAATTTATTTTCAAGCATTCTTATTTATTCATCATGAGGTTCTCACCCCATATAAAGGGCAGCCAGCATGTTCAGAAAATGTGAAAAAAAAGGAGAATATATAGTGTATGTTAGTGCATAATCCAAGCACAGAAACACAGAAAAAAAGAAAACAATTCAAACTATGTGCCTGTAGTTTTATGTTTCTTAAGCTTGGTCATGCACAAAACCAAATTAGCCAAGACAATAAGGCTAAGCTAATTAATCTGCGCAATCTCTCCTCCACTATTTACCTCAGCCGCACTCCCATCAACTTATTCACTGAGCCCTGAGACTTAGCCAATTGTGGGCCCTGGAGGATGGAGCTTGGAGGAGAGCTATCTCTATGGCACAGAGGGGGTTTTACAAGGCCAGCTGAATAGCTCTGCTGAAACTGATCAAGGGTATCGCTTTCTGCTGTGCTGGAGCCGGCGGAGAGAGAGAAGAGAGGTCTGTGTTCAAACACAAGACAGTGGGAGACTTTCTCAGTCACGAATTCCTTCTGAACATCCGATGCTTTAGCAAAAGTACTGTATAGTGCTAATCTGCAAGCCACATACTGCGAATGAGACAGAGACATTCTGTTTAGCTGATGTTTTACTTTCAACCTAGTACCATTTATTGCTCCAGGATCTAGTCATTGCGTAACAAGTGATTTTCAAGTGACTTGGAGAATGACTTCACTACAATGACAGCAGATAAACTGGAAAAAAAAACCCTAAACTATTAACCATTGGAGACTGTGAGTTATCACTTTCATTTTGCTGTACTGTTTAAATGTAATTAAGCAATATTTATTATATTTGTTACAATCACGTTTGACTCTCATCAGTCTGCATTGTTTTTTGTGATGACCAAAACACAAACAAAACCGTAAAGGATGTGTTTTCTTTCTGTAAAACAGTACTAGTTGCATTACAGTAATTCACTGAATCATATTACAGCAAATAAAAGGAAAACAGCAACTTTGTAATGTTAATCCACAGTCACTGGAAACTTACTGTTATATAGATGCATTATTTTTACATAACAACTGTAAAACTAATGCAGCTCTATAGCTAGTTATTTCCTGTAAATTTACATTTGAAAAATAGATTTTATTTTGTGTGTGTGAGAGGGACAACATGGACAGGCTGCTAACTGGCTACAGCTGCAAAAGTAGATTATGATATTTAAATTATCTGGTATTTTTACATAAATTGTGATGACTGTATTGATAAAAAAAAACAAACAATAATGTGTTGGGTCCACCAGACCTACTGAGTACCAAAAATATGAACACCACACAAGGGTTAAGTTAATCCCTTATAGTAGGATCCTGCCACAGGTGTTACACTACAATGGTGTAATATGCCGTCATAACCAGCATTGGTGACAAATTTAGAAAAGCTTAAACAGCCTTGCTACGAGTTTTGGCTGGGACTCAGAAAAACCAGAAGACCTGTCACTTTATGTGAGAGATAATAATGTTGAGGAGTTGATGTGCACCTACTGTTAACTCTAACTTTAGAAGATCTAATATCATCAAATGTGCCAAATTTAGGCCCACCAAACTAAAATAAGTTGAAAAAAAATCTCTCAACAGCATCCTTTCTCTGCCAGTTCATTGTAAAAATATGACAAACCTATAGATAACAGTAAGAAGAAAATCATGAAAATGAGTAGACAGGGGCTTTAAACATTTAGAAACCCTGGCATTAATTAACAGCGCAGTGATAACTATGACTTCTAAAGGTTAAAATACTGCTGAAACCAACTAGCCAACATTATCCACCCAATTCTTTTCATCGTACCTAATCTTTCAGTTCACTTTTACCTCCTTAAACTAATTTTAAAGAACAGTATACAGACTTTTATTATAGTCAATCTCCACACCTGCTCAAGCTACAGAAGCCTGGCTAACTGCACTGTCTTATCACCTAATCAACTCGTAAGGTGTGAGGCAATAACACTAAATCAGAGATTTAGAAACAAGCCAGTGCTCTTCCCAAACAGCCAGGCAAGCTTAAGACTAAGATAGCCCTTTTGAGTTGGGGACCTTTGGCTTACTGCTCAGAGCTCAGATCTCTGCTTACAAAGAGAGCTTTCTTCCTTCTCCCGGTGGCCTCTCCCACCTTTGCGCATGCAGCCACAGCATCAGAGGACAAACCATTCACCCACTGAATAAATAAAGCAAGAAATAGTGAGGGGGAAAAAAGACTTGGCACAAGCTCGCCTGGGTAGAGAGATAACAGAAGAGAATCACAAGGGCATCAGAAGGAAAAGCCCTCTCTCCCAGTAGCAAAGATAGAGCCAGCCGTAAGGTGGCTTAGGTTGTGGAAGAGAACAGTACATTCTACATTAAAAAGTTCCTTCCTGTCTCTGTTCTTCCTCCCGCATTAATCTCCCGCTAGCAGTAAATAATTACTCTGCCAATAAATTAATGTGCCACTTCTGTATCACTGCTGTCAACTCAAAACCTCATATCATTTTCTTTTTTTTCAGTTAAAAACGTCAGCTGCCCTTTACATTTTGTGAACATTTCAGAATGAATGGACCATGAAACATGTTCTAAAATGACTTGCATTACCTTTTTAATTCTTTTCTGTCTCCTATGAAGTTACTATTTCAGAAACATAGGGTTTTATTATGATGATATACAAGCTCTACTTGTTAAGTAATTTAGTAGGGCGGAGCAGGATTGGATGGGATGGTGTTCACTCACTGTCATACTGTATATCCCAGACATACCATACATTAGGACAGTGTTTCTTGAACTGGAGGCTGCCTGGGTGGCGGGTGGGCGGATACTGAGGGGCCACTGAATCTCTACTTAGTCAATTTTTGTCATCTACTGCGAGTGAAAGTAGAACATCTTGGCTTAAAACAGCAAATATATTCCTGGAACGAATGCATTGATGACTAAATTCTCGTTGCACTGGTGCCAACCAGCCCCATTATGGTTTTTTTTGGCACATCTTATAGGGATAGTTGGCACATTGCTTAAAGGCTATAGTTTCAAAGACTGAAGTAACAAATGAAAATCAAAACTAAATCAAATTAAAATCTGAAAGTTCATTTTCACTAATAGTGACTTTTGGAAGGTTTGACAAAATGGATGAAGGTTGGCCAAAAGGATAATCCAGTGGGGGACACTTTGTTCTCCCTTACTGGATAGCAAATGCTCATATTTCCCTACAATAAAAGTACCTAGATACTTTCCTGGGCTTTTCTAACCTAGAGAAATGCTGTCTATGTTAAACTGTTCATTTCTGTGGGAGTAGCAATTTGGCCAGTCCTAGCCTTAAGGTCCACTTCATCCTATGCAGATATGAAACAAACACTTATTCAGCATGTATGATAAGCCTGAAATGCTCATTTCACATGCCTTTAGTTTATTATGTTGTGGCTACAGAAAATGTGAAGAGGCTAAAATTCTTCAAATCTAACATGGAGCAGCTGAATAGAACCTTCAGTTTGCAGTGTTGTCTTTGGGCACAATTTCTTGTATATTTCTGCAAGAAAAGCGTTGCTCATTTCCAGTGGACATATGCCTCTAGATTCAAATATGCAATGACTCAAGCATAAAATTATTCAGTTATTCCAAGGTGGAAAGATCTAATGCTTTAGCAAGGTTCAAGTTCATGCTGATCTGCAGCCAGCTCCCTTTCCATGTGAAAAGGTTCAAACTGATGGCGTTGAAGATGAGACTGACCAACCAAAACAGACACCCATATACAACCACTCTGAATATGACTCATTATTTGTAATTCAGCGTATTTTCCTTTTTCCACTGTGTGATTGCAATTAGACACCTACAAAATGCAATACTGAATAAGTGCTGAGTTCTTGTTTATTGCAGCTACATAGACTGATTCAAAATGCAGTTCTTGGCTAAACTCAAATAAGTGCCTTTGAGAAAGCACAATGGTCAGACAGTTTACCCCAAATATAAATCAATACATTTTCAGGCCATACTGCACAGCTCCCTTGGTTCTTTTTCTCGAGTCATTCTCTTCTTTATTCATACAGAGAATAAAATAGCTTTCAAAAAAAAGAAAACTACAAATAAACCAATGCATTTTACACTAAGGGACAGAATGAAGGCCGGTCTTAGGTCAAATGGTCGTTATGGTTATTTTTAAATGAAAATTAAAGGCTCCTCACCTCACATTTTCCATACATTATAACGGTTTTCCTGAAGTCCACTAATGACATTTAAGTGGGTTTATGTACCTTAAACAGTCATGCACTTTTACATGATAATTTTACCTCTATATATCCATTTATTTATCCATGTTACTGAGCCTTTAAGATGTATACATGTAAATAAGCTCCGTTCTAATTATCTGCCTTGAACTGCATTTCATTCAAAAAGCACTGAAACATTATTTAACTGGCTGGGGCTGAACTGCTGTAGGATGAAAAATAAGCTGAATGAAAATAAATATGCAAATGCACTGGTTTTCCTTTTTGACATTACAAAAAGAGTGAATTCAAAATGGGCTTATGTTCCATATATGGACTGTACAGACTGGGTAGTGAATGGTATGTTTTTAAACTCTAAATTGCATCAATACCAGACAGCTCTACCAGTTCTAACCTGAAAACATATGCGAAAAGGAAATAGAAGTCAGAAAAAAACCAAATGACATTTGGACTTAGTAGATACATTTCTTTGCAATCATTTATTATTTGTAACTGCTTCATCAGTCTCCATCCGGTTAAACAGGCTATTACAGTGCATTTCCAATAAGATTTTATTCAAGGTAGCAGCTGCTGCTTGGCTAGGTGTGAAGCAGAAATGCAAGTGAGATGCAATTAAGACATATCACCTTTAATGTGCTTAAACAAAGTCATCTTCTGATAGCTTTTAAGTGTATGTCTCAGCTTCACTTTCATGTGAATCTTATTCTTGGCCTCTGCACTGTACATTCAGTGAAAAAAAACATACGTGTTCAGCATCACTGTATCATTACAGTACCTCCAAAAGAGAGTTTGGAGTGTGTGTGTGTGTGTTTGAAATGAGTGGCTCATTTTCTGGTTCCAGAATCAGTGAAAACCATCATAGACAGTATCAAAAAATAAGAACTTGCATTATTGAAGTCTACTGAAAATGGCAATATTATATAACAATACAATAGCAAAATACTTGATATATAAATTCAGCACAGATACAGTATATACAGTATATCAGGGTAGTTTCAGACGTATGTGCATTTCCAAAGCAGCAAGTGACAAGAGATAATGCTTTATCATCCTGTTACATGCCATTTCACGTATGAGCCTTGAGCTAGAGCTAAATAACAACAACCCAGCTATGCTTTTGAAACACACAATGGAAAATAATATGCATGTATGCAACATGCTGTGTAGATGTGTACCCATTACAAGGCAGATCCATAAGGAATTATTTATGCACAGCTGTGTTTGCACACACACTTAATAAAGATTGTTCTTTGAAGGTTCCTTAGTAAAGGCATAGTTCAATATAGAACCATTGCATGCTTGAATCATTCTTTGTATGGTGGAATGAAAAATGTGTTATATGTAGTTCTATACAGAACCTTTCTTTAAAATGTTCTGTACAGCACTAAAAAGTCCATGTTACAAGCGTAACATTGTAACAATAGCAGAACCCTTTTTTGGTACTATATAGAACTATTCTCAGAAAAGTTTTATATGTGCATTGCAGTGTATTATGGATGTGTAAATGACCAATTTAGTTAACAATTAATAAAGCAAAGCTCTGTAAAACCATGTTTATAATAATCTAGCAGTTGTTATGCAAGCAAGTTTGGGTCAGTTTCGGGTTTCAGATTTAGTAGCACTGGTCAGGTCTGGCCGGCTCGGGTCTCAAAGATATCGGGTCAGACTCAAGCTTAATTTTCATGCCTTTGCAGATCTCTAGTTCTCCATGACATGAGGCCTTAAGGGAGCTTCACCATTAGCCATTCTAGTCCCATTGAGTGTCAATAAAACATACATATATGCTGATGGTGGTGGCCAAATAACATAATGTATAAAATGTGTACTACTTCTTCCACAATGTCACACTGTTTACTCAGTCTTCCTTTTTTCCCCTTTACAAAACTACTACAGGTCAAATGACAGCCAACTTTAATTGAATCCTTGTATTTCTGTCCTATACGTAATGAACTGACTAGCAGACCATGGCAAAACCCTTGTTCCCTTTGGTGAAAAAAAAGAGGCAAAGTTTCATGACAGCTACTTGATGCAGCATTTCACTCCATTCATCCACTAAGAGCATGTGTGTGTGTGTGAGTGTGTGTGTGTGTGTGTGAGAGAGAGAGAGGGGGGGGGTATGGGGGGAAAGAAAGAGAGAGATTTCTAGGCAGAGTTCAGCTTCATTCTCCAGAAACGTTTGCATACAGATGGCTAAACTTCTAATCCAGCTAATTCCAATATATTTGCAATTAGAAAAGGAAAGGTTTCTATTAAGGTGGTTCAGACAGAAAAGGCAAGTATGGTTTATCAGTACCCCAACCAATTGTGAACACCAGTAATATCAATGCTTTTTAAATCACACAGCACATAGTATGATTACTTTTTTCTTCAGACTGATCATCATGCCAGCTGAGTGCTGTTTCACACTTGCAAAAGATGTTCAAGTAAAAAGCCTTCAATTATTCTATTCATGGACGAATGTGTGAGTAACCTGATGCAATATGTAACGCTAAGGATATTCAAGATTTCCATTCAACAGAGATACTTTAGCATTAAACTTAGCTTAAAACCTGAAAAGACAACACTCTCTACCCACCAAAACCTGTGACTGACAATTTCTTTGCACCTTTTCCATGTCAGTTTTGATTGCACTTTCACAGAACTCCGTTACATACACAAATGACCTTGTTGTCAATTTAGACCAATGCACAAAGATTGCATTTAAACAGTGTTAACACTCAGAGCCAGATGAACACAGTGCAGGCGCAGTACAAATTGTGGCTTAATTCTTGCACCCACAATGTGACATTAACATTCGATCTCCTAAGGCTGCACAGTGGACTGCAAGCTGTGCACAGCCCCACCTAAGACAGGCACAGGGTTGAAAAGGAGCATAAAACTAGAATTTGTGAAAAAATAACACAGACTACACATGCATATCGCTGCTGTACCACAGCACAACGTCTTCACTGCACCGTCTTCTCACCTACATATCTTAAGAGGCAAAATATTGTGATTGCATTGATAGTTATTCCTTTAGCCACAAATTTGTGGTCATCATTTTTTGAGTTTTTTCATGACAGCGTTCTGAAACTGGCAAAAATGGCTTAGTACTAAGCTGTTAGAGTGCCCATTATACTGCAATACATAAAAGAGAAAACTGCATTATATACTCTAAGAAAAAATTAAAAATGAAATAATAAAATATAGATGCAATACTAAACATAAACCTGACAAAAAATGTATTTAACATACAACTTTACTGATCATTAACTTAGTTTGTTGGCATTGCTGATGTAATGTGGTTTCTCCTTCACTCAGGCAGGTCAAAGAATAAATCTAAAAGTTTATGTCAAAGAAGTGTTTAAAACAAACAGGTGCATTGTTGTTGCTTGCATCATTCTGTGTAATTAGGTGCGGAAATATCAGTAATGTTATGATACAGCGTAGAAATGTGCCACTCTGTAATGTGTTATATGTCATTATATTCAGTATTCTGTGTGCCTGTACTGTGACTGTATTTAGGACATTCTTCTGTCTATTCTTGTTTATCCCTACATGGTCAAGTCTGTCACACCTGTCACTTGTCACTTATAGGCTGAGCCTCTTTTTGGCATCAGCCCTACTATAAAACTGCATCAGCCCAGTGCCTTACGGGCTGGCTAGGTGTATGGTACCTGCGCGCAAACAAATAAACTTCACTTCTCCAGACATATGCCTGGTCCCCTAGTTAAGTTAGGGTTTGGATTCTTCAATCATACAGATACTATGAATGCAGAAATGGATGCTGCAGGACCTACAGTACAACTCTTGACCATCTTGGTGGGTGAAATCTGTAATATAACCACGTAAGATTGACAGAAATAAAAACCAGCATATACCCAGCATGTTCACTTTTCAATTGGGCCAATTCAGCCCCATCTCCTCTATTTGTTTGGTTACTCTCAAAAAGGATGCATCAACACAGGGCTCAGTCACTACAATCGAGACCAATTTAACATGCTGTTGCCACAATGATTGTTTTGTGTTGTGTGTTAGCACAATGAAAGCTTCAGATAGCTCTCAGTGTATCAAATGATAAGAATCTTACCCTATAGGCAACATCATTTCATTACATTATGTGGACCACAATGGGAGGTAAACTGATTTCTATTTAGTAAATGTTCCCAGTTCCCAATCTTAATGCCAAATATAGCTGCTCTATTCAATCACACAAGATGAAGGTCAAGATCTTTTGGGTGGACCGCGTAACCTGTCTCTACGCACCTTCTAATTTGAATTCAGGTGCCACAATCCAATTATTAAAACAGTTGGCATAACAGTACAATTTCATCCTTCTCTTTAATTGATTGTGAACTTGAGAGCTGATAACAACACTTGCTGGGAAAACATTCCACAAAGCATTCCAAAGGCACTACCATGTCCTTTACACATTAAAAAAGAAATAAATAAAAATAAACAAACAAACAAAAACAATGTTGGCCATCATTATAGCGGAGATGCACTAGATGCACTGGGAAACCACCAAGTATTATATTTTTAATACTTGCACTTGTTATTATTATAGATTTTTACTTTGTACAGCAGTTCATCTTTCAGTAAACAATTTTTAATACCACTGATATATATATATATATATATATATATATATATATACTATTAGCTGGTTAGCAATCTTCTGGCTTGGTTGTAGACTACATTTATTGCAGAGGCCACATAAAACTCGGATTAGAACATTTTGTAAACCACATCAGAATCTGTCAAGTGAGAGTTGAAATGCATCTAAGAATCGAATTGTAGGGTCACCTCTGCACTACTAATAAAAGCTTTATTGGGTGCACCACTCAAGACAATTCAAGCAAACAATTGCACTTACAAAATATTGTAATTTTCTCATTAATGCCTGCTTTCTGCTGGGCAATTCCTTACAGAAAGAACTTCTCAGTAAAGCAGCATCACAACTTAGTGTGATGCTAATCAGGGGTTACTAGACTAAGATCAAAGCAAAGGGAACAATTGAATAGCAGCTGTATTATGTTATTGAAAAGGCAAACTAAGTCAGAAATTTGGTGTAGGGATATTAGCAGGCTAGCAAGATTTATCATCTCACTTTTCATTTTTTAATAGCCACTTCTGAAATATTTAGAGACAGTATCTGAGTGTATTATGAATCAGAGAGCGATGTGCCCGAGGATGTTCAGGGCAATATTAAAAAAAGGTGAATAAATAAATAAATGTGAGATGTCAGCGTAGAGGCAAAGGGGTAGCTGTCAGAAAGCTTGCGCCAGACTCTAATTAATTCCAGGGATTTCAAGAAAGATTTCATAGCGGAGAAAGAAATGGCAAGAGTACCATCTGCATGCTCTACCATTCCTGTACTCTCTTTCACAATCACACACTTTTTTTTTCCTTTCTCTCATGCACAAACACACATTCTCAGTCCGCCCCTCAGGAAAGACTGAGAATGTATGTGCACATGTGTAGAGCCCAGAACTCCACACCAGAGCTCTGCACTTCTCATTAAGTCTGCGCTGTGAGGTGAACTACGCAGGGCATGTAGAGCAGCACTGACATCTAAATATGGACTTACCTTTTTACTACTCTGAATGGAAGCTGAATCTGAAAAATGCTGTGACCTTTCAAACGTGGCATCTTACAAAAGTTCAGCCATGATAGTAACTTGCTTGTGCACAGGCACTCAAAGTTGCTAAAGCGTATTACAAAGAAACCCAGACATTCAAATACTACCATCTTTATTTCTATCCATCACATATTCTATTCTGAACTGTGAGAACAAGTGGTATTAACAGGTAGTTTGCAAACTGCACTGCAGTCTATGATGGTTTCCTGTAGAATAGTTACTTTGTTTACATTCACATCAATCACACTGGCAGAATGTCAGCTGCTTCTCACCACATGCAGTACTGTGCGAAAGTTTTAGGCATCTAAGCAAATGTTTAACCAATTGACCTCAGCAGTGAGTTTATCACAATATACATTATAATAAAGTCATATTCATAATTCAAATAAACATAAAAAAAAGAAAAAGTAACAAAAGTTTCTTGGGTCCATATTGTTCCTTGACACCTTCACAGCCGCCACAGAGACTTGTTAATATCATCAATTACATCATGAGCTTAATTTACTGAAGCACTAATTGGTCAAACCAGGAGCTGCTTTTTAACTACATATAATACTGTAATACTGGGCTTCCTCGAGGAGAGGCTTGAAAATGGTTAAACAAACACACTCACATCCATAAAATCACTATTTTATATATATATATATATATATATATATATATATATATATATATATATATATATTATTAATCATTATTAATATTCTATAAAGTTTGTTTATTCAAATAGTAACACTTTTCTCAGCAAATAAACACATACTGCACAAATAAATAGATTTTGAAAATGTGTCTTGGTGCCTAAGACCTTCGCACAGTATTGTATTTTAGCACAATGTGTACGGAAGCCACTGTGAAAATCCCACAAATACAAATTGTGCTCTAAAAGGCTTATTTTTAATCTGTTTGCTATTGCTACCTAAAATGTAGGTGAAAAAAAAACCCAAAATGTTTCTTGTCCAAATGCTAAAAAAAATTACTGCATGGAAGTTGATATCCAGTGACATGCGGATAGCCAATCAGAATGCAACTGACAAAATATACAGAGTTGTGGCCTGCTTTGCATGCAGAAGAACAGAAACAGACCATCTGAAGCTGAGACTAACCTACGCATAGTGCAGCTGAATCTTGCTGAGGTGTGTGTCCCCGTGAGACCAAGTATGGTTAAACATGTGGTTCGGACTGTTATTGACCAGATAGAGCTAACCACTGTGGTCGTGACCATTTCTCAACATACACACACAAGGGGCACCTCTCTCTGATGAAATATAGCTCTGGCAAATCAGGGGAGGGGCATGAAAACGTCAAGGCCCTAGTCTAAAAACACAAAGACTTAGACAAAACAGACAAGACTGCCAAAAGTCAGACAAGTTTAATACACTGATGTGTGGCAGAGAACTACCTACTTTGACAGAACGGGGTCATTTGACTGACATGAAAAATGTCCAACCCAGCATGTGATTGTTTTGGTGTTACAAATAGGACCTTTCAATGGTGGCACAACAAAAACAGCTTTCTTTTTGTGACTGGATGGCATTCTGTTTGATAAACCAATGTTTTTCTGTTTTTTATTTCTTTTTTTCTTAACACTGATGATGTACAGAAAGTGCATGCGTAAATCAGTGTGGATAGCCAATCAGATTGCAAGTGGCAAGATTATGAAAGCTGGGTAGTGTATATGAGGCTGAGACTTTCTTCCACCAAGCAATTAACAACATTTAATACCTGGTACAGGTTCACTTAGAGCCAGGTTAGTTTCAAATGTGACCCCAAGGACCGACTTAAGGAACAGAGCTATATATCAGAAATGGCAGTTGTATCTGCGAGCACTGGGAAGGACAATGTTAGCATGAAAGCCGCAAACGCACCAGAGGACAGTTTGACATGATGCTAAACTTCATCTAACTGCAGTGGCAATCCTTGGAGAGCACTCTAGCATGTCTTATCGCATCCCTATTGTATGCTTTTTATGTGTGACATAGGACAAAGACTAGGACAGGCAAAACACATACAGGGCACCCTCTCATAAAAAGCACAGGGAAAATGAGATACAATTTGCACGTTATAAAAATTACAGTTACAGCGCTACTCTCATGGGGACTGCATGTGAAGTGAAATGGATGTCCCATGACGGTCATTTAAAAACGTTAATCAAACGTGTAGTAGATTTATAGTCCTCCAGCATGCATTATATAAAGCCTGGGCATGTCCTTTTCTATGCAGTGAGACTGCATCCATGAATTTGTGTCGAAGGCTTTAGAGCTTCGAGCGCAGGGAGCCTTTTCCTTTAGCATTAATGCAATTCAAGGCAAAATATTTAAATCGCTGTGCTTTTAATAATGTAGAGACCCCATCAGAGGCCGCGCTTCAAGGGGAGATGACACGCTTTTGAATAAAGGATGTCAAGGGAGAGTGGTGTGGTGCTCTGTAAGAAAAGAGAAGGAATACACTGACTTGTCTTGGATGGAATGACAATTTCCCAGAAGACATGATCTCTTCTAAGTCATAAATGAAAGTCTGAGC
Organism: Pygocentrus nattereri; assembly: GCF_015220715.1. Taxonomy (NCBI): domain Eukaryota; kingdom Metazoa; phylum Chordata; class Actinopteri; order Characiformes; family Serrasalmidae; genus Pygocentrus; species Pygocentrus nattereri. The sequence continues at coordinate 11,326,121 of NC_051237.1, forward strand.
ACAATGAGGGAACTTGATGAAGAATGAGAAAACACTGAGATGGAAATGAGCAGCGAGGAGTAAAAAAGGCTTCAGTGCATCAGCAATCACAGTCAACAGGTCACCCAAAAAGGTTTTAAGCAGATATTTATTTAGAGAGTCAAAAGAAAAGAACAAGGAAAAGATTTGTGCCATTTTCTCCAGCTGGGAAAGGATTTTCTCCAAAGCCCCACCCACATTCTAAAGCGGTAATGAGCCGGTTTGTTCTTGGACATTCCGAATGTTACGTTGTTGTTCTTTAACTTGTTCATTAGTGCTCTGACAGCAAAAAGCAGTAACAGGCAGTTGGTCTTGTTGAGTGATGCCACTCAAAAGAACCTCGGGCGACTGGGTTGGGCTAATGTTGCTGACTCGGCACTTTGCACTCTGTGGCAGGGCAACCCCTGATTTAGAGCACATGTAGCTAGAAAGCACTTTGATTTCAGTGGGGCTATGATTAATAATGTGCTATATAAGGTTTCTGGATCTATCTATTGAAAAAAAATGATGGTATTCATCTCTACCAGAAGATTCAGAAGATATATTCATATGAGAATGGGTATTCATTTCATATATATTTACACAAATGTACTTAAACCACATTTAAAAGCAGGTAGACTGTAAAAAATGGTTTGTTAGATCAATCTAGTTTTATTTTAACATTAGTTAAATAACCTAGAGTTATTAGTTCAACTGCTTGTTACAACATGAAGTACTTTTTTAGGTTGATCTGACGTGCCATTCTTTTTTACACTGTACCATGTAGTGGATATCACCAAGACCAATAATGGCTCATGATCCAAAATGGTACTCTACCAGTACAACTGTTCACTTTCCATTAAAGTAACTGCAACTGGTTCATAAGGCCACAGAACCCCTGCATAAACCTTTCATGGCATAAACCCCTACAGTCATTTATTAAGGCTTATTTCATTTATAACATGAACCAGTAACTGGTCTTCATGGAATAAGCTTTCATTAAAGTAAATGTAGGTTTATGCTAGTTGTCATGAATTCCACCCTTCAAAAGTGTTTCCATGTAATCTCATTATAGCACAGAGTTCTTTTGCATGATGCCACAGATTAACCACTTTTAGTTCCCTAAAGAATCTTTCAATAGATGGTCTTTCAAAGAATCTTTTTTTTTTTTTTGGTAAATTAGACGTGTCAGTGTGGAGAGCCTTTCCTACAGTTTAAACAGACAAATTATTTTTTTTTTTCCCCCTAGAACATCCAAGCCATCTAAACCATTCAGGAACAGAAATCTTTAAGAATGTAAAATGTTTATTGCATTACTGTCGCAAGCCCTATTCAAGCCCTATTCAAGCCCTATTCAACTGGATTAGTTTTCCCACAGGATGTCCAGTAATGCAATTTGTTTGTGATTTGACTGGTCGACTCATACAGAACATAGAATCTAAGGTATAAGTTCCCCAAACTATCTCAAACAGCCCAGAATAAAACAGTAACGTGTAGATATTACGTAAGCATTATGCGGTAGGCACTTTACTCCTGGACAAAACTTGAGGACTAAGGAACTGAGTCAAGCCAAGCTCCATTTTAACTGTTAGCTTTGTCTTCAGGTCACAAAAAAGAGGCAAAAGGAAAGAAGGCACTATTTTCTATTTCATATTATTTTCTATCCAGTTTTGTTATTAAATCACTGTCAATTGTCAATTCAAACAGCATTACAATTACTGAGGGAGCTCTGAGTTCAGTAAATAAAAGGTAACTCGCTCTGGAATTATTATTTAGCAGACCTGTAAAAACTACGGACATTGCACACTCATACTGCTCTGTAGCTACATTTATTTTACTGGATTTTGTTGTCACTTGCACAAAACAGAATTCATAGTACTTCGCAAATAAAGATTCTGATTTGGATTCTGATTTCAATGGCAGCATAGTAACCCTTAAGGTAAGCATGGGTTATACACATATTTCACTACAGCCAGGGTTTGAATAAAATGGAGTTAATCTTAGGCATTTGCTCTGAAGAAGAGTTACACTAAAAATAAACTAGACTGGCTGCTAGAAGCAAGATGCACAGCTAATGCAAATGTATTCATCAGTCGTGAAAAATCCCTAGACAGCACAAACGTATATATGGCTAGAAGGATAGATGCGAAGGTTGACACAAAGAGTGACGACTGTAGAAATTATAGTCCCTAGAGCAGAATTGGGCTGAAAGGAATCTAAGAGCCCAAAGAAGATGTTATATAAAAGACAAGCAGTCTCAGTAATGTACTTCATTGAAAAGAATGTTTTTGATTTACTAGTACTAATAGATAAAAGGACCCAATAAATATACTGTAAAAATTTACTTTCACATAAAAGATATTTACTTGACTCTGGTTTAAAGATTTTCCTTCAGTAGTGGTTGCAGTTGGTTTAACAATTTCTCTACTGAGTTTTGTCTTTCTTCTTCCAGTTCAGTGAATACTGCCAACATTACTGAAACAAAATTCAGAATAAATCAATTGAAGCAATCTATTCAGCACTCAGCATGCAGTTCTTTTGACTGTTGCAAAGAGGATTTTGACTACATTACATTTCCCTCCGATATCAAGGCACGTATCTATCTATTCATGTTAGAAATATCTGGATGTCACTAATATTTATAATTATTTGGAAATATCTTGAATAGCCATAGCAAGTGAAACAACCCACATTTTTACTCCTTAAAGACGTCCTGAAGAGTGACATCAATTATACAACTTAATCCACCCAAATAAAAATTAAACGAAAAAAAAAAGGGAGCAGAACCTTCAACTACATCTCTATCATATGATTAGATATCCCTTAGAAATATTTTGATTAAAAATGTATTCATTAAATTTTTAATGCATGATTTATCCATAAAGTTCCTTTTTTGAGTAAATCAGACCTCAATATCTCACCATCTGAAAGACTTCTATAAAGACATGTCAGTGTTAGATATGGGCGCATTGTTAAAAGTGATTTCCTATTGTTAAACAGTTTTATAGGATTTTATAGGAGTCCAAGCACTTCTGACCACATAGAACCAGGCTTAAATACTGCCTGATACACTTTGCTGCGCTGATAATAAATGTCCACCAGCAGGTGCTGATATGATACCAACACCTGCACTGCTATAGTTCTTCTACAGATACTATATATATATATATATATATATATATATATATATATATTGCACTGATGCTGGTTCACTTGAAGTTGTCCTATTCCTTCATCTGGCAGTGGATTTCTGTAGCTCATTCAGTCTTTGGCATTAATTTTAACATATTAGGAGATATATATTAATAAGATATTACAGTGCCATTATTTGCTGTAATGCTGTAATGATGGTAGTTTCTCCCAGAATTCGTAATCATTTGATAACATTAATAAAATAAATGTATAAAACACTTAAAACTAACTGTTAAATTATAAATATAAAGTTGCTGTCTTTAAAATGTATTGTAGCTCAAAATGTATTGTTTGTAAGCACTCATTTAATTTCAATAGCCACTTATGCCTTTGGTCTAATTTCTGCTCTTACACGCTAGCCAACTTGTTCTCTAGCTATAAATTTTATCTGAACCAATGCATTTCTTAACATGGGCATGTTGCCAAGCATGTGTTAAAATGTGACTTAAGAAAGCAGATATAATGTGTCTTTTCTTGCTAAACATGCTAGGCCAATGTTAACATCAGGTCTCAAAACAGTTCAAATATATTTCTCTGGCAAACTAATCATCCACTGCAGAGGGAAAAAAAAACACCAAGAACAAGTCTTCACCATCATCAAATATTTTTAGCATCATTCTGCATTTTTAGCTCATTAGTTCCCTTGAGGCAGTCACCATTATGTTACTCACAATACACAATAATCTCTTTTGAATAATAAAATGCATTGCAGCCACCTTAAAAGGTAAGCTTACAGCCAAAATCGTGTGTTGCTTTTTTCCTTCTCTGTAATTAACAAGTACATTAAAAGTAACTAGTGTCAACACATTTCAAGAAAAAAAGAAAAAGGCCAGAATCAATAATGCACAAAAGCAAAAAATGAAACTATTATGTAGATGCAAAATCATTCCATTAAAAATGACACAAATCCACAAACAGACCTTCGTATTTGAGTCTATAGTAAAACAGGGTTAGATTGTAAAACACTATTCCTTTCAACACACAACTTTCAACCATAACATCAGTGAAAAACGGTCATTTTTACTCCTGCCAAACAGAAAATACTAACTATGATTCATAAACAGCATCCATTAGCGAGTGGTAACAATGCGTGATAGGAATGTCAGATTCCTACGCTGCTCATTCACCTGTCCACAGAAGACGTCTCTCGAGTTGAGGACGTCATTGTACTCCTTACAGACTGCATCAAATGCTGAGCAGGAGATGAAACAATGTTTCCTGAGGGGTAAACACCGGCAGCCGTCTTAGCGATACAGAGCATTGCTCATGCTCGCTTCAAAGGGCCTTCTTGCCCACTTTATACCTATTAAGACAAAACTCTAACAATTTATATTGTAAATCCATAGGCAAGATCATGATAAACAGATTACAGCAGGTTATAAAGAAAAAATGATCATGCCCCAATGGGTCATCCGGGCAACAACATGGGTTATTTGTTGTTAGGAACTGAGGAAACTTTCTGACAGCAGACTGTAAGGTTTTCAAAATGAATTTTTAAAAATCTTATGAGAAAGGACATGATGTGCATTTTTATGACAGCATATACAGTATCTCACAAAAGTGAGTGCACCCTTTTCATTGGACAACACTATAGAAATGAAACTTGGATATATCTTAAAGTACAGTAAGTGTACAGTTTTTAATACAGTGTAGATGTTCTGTCCTCTGAAAATAAGTCAACACACAGCCATTAATGTTTAAATAGGTGGCAACAAATTGTGGTCAAAGTGTCAATATTTTGTGTGACCACCATTATTATCCAGCACTGCCTTCACCCACTTGGGCATGGAATTCACCAGAGCTGCACAGGTTGCCACTAGAATCCTCTTCCACTCCTCCATGATGACATCACGGAGCTGGTGGATGTTAGACACCTTGCACTCCTCCACCTTCCTCTTGAGGATGCGCCAAAGGTGCTCAGATGGATTAGGTCTGGAGACATACTTGGACAGTCCATCACCTTTACCTTCAGCAAGGCAGTTGTCATCTTGGAGGTGTGTTTGGGGTTGTTATAGAGTTGGAAAACTGCCATGCGGCGCAGTTTCCGAAGGGAGGGGATCGTGCACTGCTTCAGAATGCCACAGTGCATGTTGGAATTCACGATTCTCTCAATAAACCGCAGCTTCCCAGCTCCCTTCTTTATGATGCAATGGGCCCTCTTTCACAAAAAGCATGTCAAAATGAATATTCTTTGTTTTTTTTTGTTATTGTGCCACCTTTTTAGACATTTCGAGGAACAAACTAAAAAAATTGATGCACTGGAAAGTGATTCAAACAAGAGCGGTATTGTTGAATAATTTGATATGTATTTATTACATTATTCTTTGGGAAAATTCACATCATGTCAATGACCCAGATATTTATAGATGTCTATATATCTATAAATATCTACAGAACTATAAATATAACTAATTCTAACTTCCACAATAGTCAGTAATACCTGACTAGCTATATAAAACATTAATTCATATCACAAACAGTTTGCTTAAACTTGGAATATTCTAACATATTTTTACAGGGGGGGGTGCATTGTAACTATATCTACTACATTTCATTGGGACTACGGCTTTCCAAAGGTAATATGCAGCCCTTACCAATTAAGTGACTCCTTGCTAAATAAAACCTCTAGTTTGTCTGTTTATATGTTTGTGCTTTGGTTTGCCAAAGACAAGAGCAATACACTAGAGATGAATACAGTAAAAGGGCTGTAGTCAAGGGAAGGACATAGGGACAAGTGGAACAGTGAATGATCACAATGGCCTAGTGGCTTCAGTTCAACAGCTTTGACTCCGTGCCAAGCCGCTCAGTCTTGATTTACATTTGCTTTGCTGAGTGTCAGGAGCTAGGTGTTCACTGCTAGATTGGTGTGCCTCCCACACAAAAAGCCTCAACATTCAAGAAGGCTAAGTAAGCACTAAAATATTTCCTTTTAAAATGCCTTAAATTGACACTTCTTTTAAGTGCCACAAGCTACTATGACAGAAAAGCTCTGAAACCAAGAGAAAACAAACGTAGAAGGAAAAGTCATCAGATGCCACCATCTTAAAACAAAAGTGACATTGCTTGAAGACTGCAGGGAAATGTTTTTATCAGCTTTCTACATGTGCTCTGAAGTCACTCTCCTGATTTTGAGGGGTTTGTAGATGTGTAGCAAATATGTTAACTTAATTTGGAGCTCTATCCACCTATAGTGAATCTATTTTTGCATATCTATAATAGTAATTTATTCTATATACTGTAATTTGTTGCACTATGTCCATTTATTGCACACTTGCACAGTCTCTTTTTGCACTATTGCTACTATTTGCACTTCTGGTAGATGCTAACTGCATTTCGTTGCCATGTACTTGTACTGAGTAATGACAATAAAGTTGAATCTATCTATCTATCTATCTATCTATCTATCTATCTATCTATCTATCTATCTATCTATCTATCTATCTATCTATCTATCTATCTATCTATCTATCTATCTATCTATCTATCTATCTATCTATCCGCATGATTCAGTCACACCAATTTTTAGTGAACCACTATGGTACTTCTGGCTAGTGATGAAAAGTCACCATCACTACATTTCCATATACATCACAACATCATGGTACAAGATGATATTTAAGCTTTCATTTACAAAGTTAATGAACCAATGCTTCCTCTGTACTGCTACTTTATACAAAACGATTGTTTTTAAACCTTACTTTTACTCATTGTACTACATTTGTAAAACTATAGAAATAAATGCCATATTTCTCCACAGTGCTATTATAGTCATCTTCCCAAATATGACATTTGATAAATGTTTCTGTATAAGCATCAGCAAAGAAATGATACTGAAATTGTTCTACAATTCTTATATCCACGCATACCTAGTAAATCTGCCTACATGTGTGCTATGAATGTGAAATTAAGCAGGGGTGTATTGCACAATGTTCAGCAACCATATTTAACAGATGTTCATGCAGTGAACTTCATCGTGGTCAACAAGGCATGACACTATTCAGCTGTGTCAGGCTATTACAGTTATTAGCTCCTGAAAAGCGACACCAGTCCACAGATTCCTCAAAAATGTGAAAATCCTCAGAAGAAGCACAGAAAACGGAGTAGCATAGTTTGATGAGGAACAGAAACAAATAAGCCTATCTTTTTAAAAACGTACTGATAAGTAGTCTTCACACAAGACACAGTGTTCACAGTGCAGGAAAGAAGTGTGTGCACCATATTCTGCTGGGTGTAAACGATGACTGTGCAGCACTTCACACATTCACCACAGGATGTCAGTAGCTCAAGCTGGAGAGAGCAAAGGAGCTGGTCTTCTCCTCCTGCTCTTTTACTGAGGCTTTTCTCTTGGCAGACAGCTCTGCACAGCAACAACCCACACTGCCTCTCGCTTATTTCCACTATAGGAGCACACACAGTATTAGTGCCTTGGCATGTTTGACACTTTTTCAATGGAAATCATAGCATACGCTCTTAAAATGAAAGGTTCCTAAAAGGTTACTGGTTTGGACGTACATTTCTAGGGAAGATCTTTGTATCTTAATCATATCATAAACATTGTTACCTCCATAGAGTCATAATCTTGGTAGAACTGTCACATAAACTTTACATAACTGTCACATATACATTACATGGAGTTTTAACTTAAATAGATTCTTCACACTCCATCCACTAAAAGCTCACTTCAGTAGGTCTTGTAAGTCTGTACTACTGCCTGAACTGAAGTCTGTGTTCAGAGTTTCGGTTCACATAACTAATGACCTACCTAATCTACCGTCAATAAATAAAAGAACTGATAAAGCTGTCCTTAGAGCGTCACAGTCACACAAACATAATAATGATTTTTAACAGTAACTGTGTAAGTAAAGATGAACAAAGCATTAACTTGCTCCACTGTTTTTCACCATGGTGAGAACAATCCACACCTGTTCCTGTCAGCTCCTTACCTAGCTAGTGCGTATTAGTAGTTGACTGTGGAGAAGAAACCATATTCAGAACATGAACATCGTAATCTTCAACGAATTCGCTCTCTACATCTACTCCTAGTGCTGTAAAAGGGAGGACTCTGGGGCCAGATTCTCAAACCTACATGGAGGTTACTAACAACAGCTGTTGTACTGACTTTATGAGCCTCAAAACTTAGGAATATTCTAAGAGCAGCTAGCAACTTTCCTAATGCCTCATTCTTTAAAGAGGAATAGGACATCCTAAGGTTGTCGTGGCGTAATTCCTAGGCAAAAGCTTAAAGGAAAGGTGGCATGTCAGCTCACTTGTGGAGTTTTGCACCTGAAGTATTCTGTTGTACAGTCACACTGTACGTTTGAAAAGACCATTGTCTATGGACAAAGCCTATGATTTATGTGCTCGCACTGCAAGAAAACGCTCGGGCCATGCTACAGACAGCTCTATCTATGGACAATTTGAAATAAAGCTGTTTCATTCAACTACGCAATGGTCTCCCTAAGGCCATTTTACAAAGAATGTTTAAAAACACTGTATTCATTTTTATACCTCACAGTTTTGTTAAGTCAAACAATGTAAAGTCAGCATACACAGATTTTGGTAGAAAATGTGAACATTTTTGCTTCCATTGCTCTAGCCTTTGCGTCTCCACCCGTACTGGAGAAGAGGTTGTGTTTGTGTGCGTTTAAAAATGAGTTAAAATGGCGTAGTGTACTAGTGACCAGTGACTGTGTTCACCTGCAACAGAGCCTGTAACACTTCTCTGTGAGAGCAGATCCTCCTTCTCCAGCTTGAGTTGTCTGCTCCTCAGTGTGGCAGTGTACACTCAGGTTATGCCACATGGTATCCTTCCAGGAGCTCTGCTACCTGTGCCTCTCAAAAACTGATGTAAAATTAAACATTTAAGATCTTCAACCTTCAACCTAAAAGTCAAGCTTCTTGGAGGCTAAATTTAACTACTATCCTTTATGGATTGTTTTGTCATGTGTTTTCAATGTTTACAATTATTGGGAATGTTATTTTCTTGAAATTGTTGACAGATCACATATTTCCTGGTAGGACTACTGGTCCAAAATTTTACTATAATCAAGCCTATAGATAAGATGTGGTATGACAAAACGGTGGAAAAGAAAAGGACAAGGAAGTATTGGAGCTGCCAGTTATGACTGAAGCTGGAAAGATACGATCGTCCTAAAGGGTTATGACAGTCTTAAGTGCTTTGAGAATCTGGCCTCTGGTTAATTAGCTTTTACCCACTGTGGCTGAAGTTGGCTTTTTGTTCACCAGCTTTTATTCTAATTTTCTGTCCCACATTAAATGGTGCAGCAGTTTATTTAACAAAACAGAAAATTTGAGTAAGATCCCTGTAAATAATAAGTCAACCTCAGCTTCATCCATTGAACGCCATCAATTGCCATAATAACTAAGGTTAGCCAGTTAACTGTGATGTAAGCAATTGTGTGCTGTGTTTAATATTCAGAAATGTTTCCCTTTGATTATGGTAATGAATGGATGATGATTTAGCTACAGTGATGCCACCTAGTGATACCACCTGTAACCAGCCTCCCTCTAAAACTGAACTGTGGCTTTGCAACTGATTCACAGTGTGTTGAGTGATGTGATGTGTGCGATTCAGCAAGTGCTAAAGGTTAAAGTGGTAGTTTTACAAGCTATATGGTGATTAAGGGCTAAGGATTGTGATGAGTTACCACTGCAATGCCTTAAAACTGCCATCTGTTTACTTCATACAGAAGTAAGTCTTGTCATTACCTTCCATCGTCACTGAGATCATTATGCCCAAACTATGGAGCAGCAATGACAGCTGTGAGCACCAGCAAATACAGGACAAACAAATACATATGCTATATCCACACAGTGAATAGGAATTGCTCATGCATATGTATGAGATGGAAACAGGGACGTGCATAGGGATTTAGGTTAAAGCTCAGCATCTCTCTCTCTCACTCTCTTTCTCGGTCTACTGCTTCTCTTTCTCTCTCAGCATCTCTCTCTCTCTCTCTCAGCATCTCTCGCTCTCTGCAGTAAACCAATTCATGAATTTCACATTTTGTCGTTACGTCAGTGCAAGGAGCTGAGAGATCCTGTCACCAAACGATCCTCCACAGGCACCATCAGACACCACAAAACTGAAAAATGATTTATGGAGACGGGCAGCCTTGAGTGACACAACGGCGATGAATAATTGCTGGTGGCTGCTCATGCTTCCTCAAGCTACCTCCGTATACACACACTGAAGGCTAATTATGCTCTAAGCGCCACGGGGCTAAGAGTCTACGCTTATGCACCGTTTTTGCTCAGAGGGTCTCTTTCACATGCTGACACACGAGCTATCACCCACCACAATAAGAGCGACTAACTGCTATGGAGAAGAATGCTTCAAATCCCAGCCTGCATACTAATGTATCCACTGTCTGGAGTTTCATAGGTAAACTGTTACCATGCAAATGATGTTGTCGTTGTTAATAAGGCAGACCTAGAGTAAACTGCCCTGTGCTCTGAGGCAACGGAGAAAAGTACAGAGAATAAATCTTCAACCAAAGTATGATAATTTAGACAAATCTGTGACTCATTCAAAACTTATTTGAATGATTCTGAGTACCTCTAAATAATTCATACAGGTTTATAAATATTTTTATGTAACTATGATGGTGGCAGGTGCTCTGTAAGTGTTCGCACCAGTGTGTCCATTTGAAAGGAAATTAGCCTTCAAGGCTTCAAACAGCTAGGCTCCACATTACCTCTGTACCTTAATTCAGAACAATGTACCCACATACCAACTTAAGTTAACTTCTAGGCCCTTAACATGACATTCCTTGAGTTTGAAACATGCGTTAAGTGCAAGTAGAGCTGTCATCAATAATGATCAAATATTAGCAAAATTAGCAAAATCATGGAAATACTGTAAGAAAGTCCAGTAGTAATACTGTTTTATATTGTATTGCAATAATATAGAAATACATTAATAACACTATAGAAACTGGTGCATTAGGAGTCTTTCCCAAGGACTCCAGCTGGTAAATTATGTTGTGTGCAAACAGGGAACGGAATTCCAGTCTGCTGTGTGGAGGCCAGTAATGTTGCCCACTAGGCTATACTCTAAGTAAAACAGATTATATAATGCATTGCAAATGGATTTCTGATTCATTACAACTCTAGAGCTATTTTTGGTGCTATACAGAATCGTTTTATTAAGGTTCTTTACAGAACTGTTTTACATCATAGAGAAGGACCATTTGACCATGCAAAAAACTATTCATACATTCAAAGCAATCACGGTTCTATATAGAACCATTGCCTTTACTAAACTTTAAAAAGTGTATACCAACATGTTCATCCTCACTGTGCAAAAAAAAATAAATAAATATTCACTGCAGCACTGCAACTGCCCTTTACATCATGTGAAACTTTCATAATAAAAGGATCATTTGTAATACACTGAAATTACTCAATCTCTTTCCTTGACTTACATTAAAAACAGCATACTGCTGTGAAGTTACCATTTTGGAGTTACTGTTTTTTTTGGACAGCAGTGATAATAGACCGAGAGTGCAGATACAAGAAGGTGTGTGTCATAAAATGGTCAATCAGTCTACATTGTTTTTTACTCATAACAGCCCTAAATGCAAGATCCTTACTCCTTTAGCCAGGAGTCAGAGGGAGTGCTGGGAGTGTAGTTTAATGTGTTTTTCAGAGACATGGCTACACCACGACAGATGACGTTTCCATCAATGGCTTTCAGACTATTCGGGCTGACCGGGGCTGCACGAAGAGTGGTAAGCGTAAAGGAAGTGGGCTTGCTGTACTAGATAATAACTGCTGGTATAACCCTGGTCACATTACCATCAAGGAACGTGCATGTTGCCCGGACATTGAGCTGTTGGCCGTTGGACTCAGCCCATATTATTTACCGAGAGAGTTCTCCCCCCTGCCAACCTGACATCGGTGGATGACATCATTTATTCAACTATAGTGCCTCTCCAAACTCAACACTCCAGTGCCTTTATCACTATATCTGGTGACTTTAACCATGTCACTATGGCCAAGGCACTACCAAACTTCACTCAGCATGTGGACTGTTCTACCAGAGAGGAAAGAACACTGGACCTAATGTTAAGGACACACACAGCTGCTCTGGGTAGGTCAGATCACAACTTGGTGAACCTCAGTCCCTGGTATGTGCCGTTGCTGAAGAGTCAGCCTGTGACCACGCGGACAGTGAGAAAATGGTCTGAGGAGACTTACGAGGCACTGCAGGATTGCTTTAAGGCTACTTATTGGGCGGCACTCTGTGAGCCGCACAAAGAGGACATCAACAGGCTCACAGAGTGCATCACGGACTACATTAACATCTGTGTGGACTCCACTGTCCCAACCAGGACTGTTAAATGTTGCCCAAACAACAAGCCATGGGTAACAAAGGACATTAAAGCTCTCCTTAACAACAAGAAGAGGGCCTTCAGAGCTGGAGAGAGGGAGGAGGTGAGAAATATCCAGAGGGAACTGAAGACAACTATCAGGGAGGCTAAGAATAAATATAGGAGGAAGCTGGAGTGGAAACTCCAGCAGAACCTGAAGGAGGTTTGGAGTGGAATGAGGACCATCACCAGCTTCAGGTCCAGCAACAACAGAGGAGTAGAGTGCAGTGTGGACGGGGCCAACAAGCTCCATAGATAGAGCTGTTCTTTAACAGATTTGACTCTGCAGGCTCTGTCCTCCCCCATCCTCAGCAGCCCACTCCACTCAAACCCCCACCCCCAATAGCCCGCACCCCTCCTATGACAGTCCATCTCACACCTCCACCAATCACCTCTACAGTGAGTCTCACTGCTGACCAGGTGAGAAGACAACTGAAGAGACTCCACACAAACAAGGCTGCAGGCCCTGATGAGGTCCCCCCCAGGGTGCTTAAAGACTGTGCCACCCAGCTTTGTCGAGTACTGCACCATGTCTTCAATATGAGCCCGAGTCTCCAGAGGTTCTCTATGATGTGGTAGACGTCATGCATTGCTTCTGTTCCAAAAACGCTGTGATCGAGTGATCATAGTTTGATGTGTCAGCAGGGGTGATGAGGACGAGTACAGGGCTACGGTGAAGGACTCTGACGCATGTTGCGAGCTGAACCACCTGCAGCTCAATGTGACAAAGACAAAGGAACTGGTAGTGGACCTGAGGAGGGACAAGGCACCGGTGACTCCTGTGTCTATGAGGGGGGTCAGTGTGGACACTGTGGAGGATTACAAATATCTGGGAGTGTATGCTGACAATAAACTGGACTGGGCTAAGAACACTGACACCCTCTGCAGGAAGGGCCAAAGTCGTCTCTATTTTCTGAGGTGCCTGAGGTCCTTCAACATCTGCTGGACTATGCTCAGGATCTTCTATGAGTCTGTGGTGGCAAGTGCTATCCTCTATGCTGTTGCATGCTGGGGTAGCAGGCTGAGGGTGGCAGACGCCAACAGACTCAACAAACTGATCCGCAAGGCCGGTGATGTTGTGGGTGTGGAGCTGGACTCGCTGTTGGCAGTGTCAGAGAGGAGGATGCTGTCTAAGCTGCAGGCCATTATGGGCAATGGCTCCCACCCACTTTTCAACAGTGATGAAATATAGGAGCTCATTCAGTGCAAGACTCATTCTACCGAAATGCACCACAGAGCACCAAAGGAAGACCTGTGGCCATCAAACTCTATAACTCCTCCTTCAATGTGTGACACTATGGTGCATCTGTGCAAAACTCAGTACCAAACTGTATTGTTCATATGTGTAATAACAATAATTGGGTGCAATAATTCAGAGGTATAATAATTTGAACTGCTTTACACAAGATGTTCATATTTATTATCAAAGTCACTGCTACTTTATTCATAAGAACTTCAATCTCGTGTACATATTGCAAATTTCTCTTTTTGGTTTAAATTACTAAAGTGTTTATTCTTTTACCTAAATTGTTGCAACTGTAATAACTAAAATTTCCCTCTGGGTACTCTGATTCTTTAGCATCTTTGCTTTTGCTTAACATTTTTGTTCTTTGAAAACAATAGAAAAACGTCCTTGCAGATTGCATTTGTAGATTGCAAAAAGCTTCAATAAGGCTCTTGTCTTGTAGGTCATGTACGGCTGTAGTTTCTCTAGGCACTTCGTATCAGTTTGGCTCCCACTCCCAAGTCACTCTGGATAAGCATGATTGCCAATGAGTACATGTGAATGTAAATGATTCAGATATGTGTGTGGTAGTAATGTGGCCTTTAGCTCCTAGCATTATTAACTTACCATTAATAACGTCTCACTCAACACAGAATCTTAGCTAGGTCACATTAATAATCATAATGCAAAACCAGGTCAGAGAGCATCAATCAGGCATCAGGATTTGCATCTGGAGCTGGAACACCCACACACTCTCAAATGTGTACACTCGTACATACAGACCAGGCAAAGAACATTCAGCTCCAGTGCATGCAATACATCCTTTTAGTAAGTCAATACGTCCCTGGTGTTCCCCAACACAGGATGACTGTGCAGTCATTAAATTTACACATCTAAATAAATTCACAGATTAATCTACATCATAAAATATAAACCGTCTGTTGGTTGGGGGATACGAGCAAATCATTATGAACTGTTAGTCACAGCCGTTTATTTGTGTCAGATCTCTAAGGAGGACCAGGGTGGCCATAAAACCTCAATATATTTCTCCTTCCAAACAGGCCATTCTCAGCACTCTCAATGCAGAGGAAAGAGGGAGAGAGAGAGAGAGAGAGAGAGAGAGAGAGAGAGAGAGAGAGCAATCTCTAATTGTGGTGTATAATTTAGTGAGGTAGAATAGCAACATGCAATTTGTCTGCAATGCCAGGAAACATGGCGAGGCGAGGCACAAACGTATTGCCTGCAGAACCTTGCATTATTTACTCCTTGAACTGTTTAATTAAGCTCTATCATTACTCCTCCTCCTTTCTCCTAGTTACCCTCCCAGAGAGAGAGAGACAGTAAGGAGGAAGACAAGCATAACACTGTTCTTCTAGTGTTCTGGGTGGTATTGATAATATCACTATCAATATTTTCCAAGAAAACCACAGAACTATGGTATTAAAGTTTGCATCAAAAACATACAACACGGTGTCCTAGTACTCTATACCAAAAGACCCACATACAAAAGACATACAATACAGTGCTAAAATTCTAGGTCACCTGAAAATGCTATGTAAAGCTATATCTGCTTTGAAAAAACACAAACACATAAAAAACTTGGTACAGAACAGTGGCGGTTGCTTTAAGACTTCACAGAAAGCACAGCTGTCCCTAAAATTTCACCATAACTTGGCAATGAAATATTTTAGCAATTACAAAGTGTGAACTATCTTTTCTATGTCACCACATTCTGGAGGTTGTCGATTTAATGCAAGCTGTGTCTGATCGACAGCACAGTCTGCATAAATGTATCTGAGGAATGCAGTGGAAGCACAACCCATAGAACCCTACTAAGCTGGGCTTCAAACTAAAAATAGATTGCCACTGAATACATGCACAGTGATGCAGAAGAGCTGTTCAAAATCTAAAATTAGCATCACTGGCTTGATGAAACTTGCAGGTTTGTATGTTTTTTTCCATTGCCCTTTAGAAAGAACTTTTTTTTTATTTCGCACTTTCACTCTTAACAGTAAGGCATTTGGTATCTTTACTGAGTAATTTAGCTGTTATAGCTGCTAATAGCAGAGCAGATCCTGCTGTCAATATATTTTAGAGTATTAGCTAGACAATAGATACACATTCAAAAGTTTGGAGTGAATGTTTTCAATAAAATAAAACTCATATATATGTGGTTGCATACAATTATTTCAATATGCTAGTCCTGTGCAGCTTCACAAGCTTAAAATGTCAGATTTTAGATGTGTCCAGAATGATGAACGGAACTGTAGACTGATAAATCTCTTCAAAAATCAAGAAGAAAGTTATAATAAATGAATATCCAGAATGCCTTGTGTGTCAAACGCAGTGGTAAATCTTGAGGCTGATTATTAATCAGAAATGATTCTAAGGAACTAAGGTTCTACATTTTTTATTTCATAACTTCTTGTTGTTCACAGAAATACTTAAAATATGGAATGAAACATTTAAAACCTATTGGGATCTAGTTTATAAAACTGTATTTACATTTTAAAAAGTATTATTGAGTATAATAACTTACAAAATAGTAAAAAAAGTCCAATAACAACATTCCCCATTTTTAACAGAGGGTGGGTCTTAGAAAAGGGAGTTCACCTGCACTTTCTATTGGTCAACTGATTTGGAGTGAAAGGTAGCCATGTCAACTCCCTGAGCACTTTGTGCTTAGTGTGGTATTGCCAGAGAGGATTGTGCTGACACGTCCAACATTATGAGCAATATTTGTCATATCAATAGTGCTGGTTAAACACAGTACAGTGGAAAATACTGATTACTGCCAGCTACGAGTTACTGCTGCCATGAGGTAGTTAATAGATGGTAATGTTTAATCACTTCAAGCAATAAGGTTGACCTGTCATGGTCGGCTGTGGCTTTCTGGGGATTATGAAGTCTGATATGTCAGTTTTTTGTTTCTACCCACATAGTGCCCGTGTGGTTGGTGAAGGGTAGTGGGCAACACCTCTGCATTCTACACTGTAGACTGGGGTTCAATCCCCCAGCAGGGCAAGCACCCTACACTATAGGAGTTCTTGGGCAAGACTCCTAACACTACCTTGGCCTACCTGTGTAAAATGATAAAAAACTGAAAGTGGCTCTGGATAAGTGCATTTGCCAAATGCTGTAAATGACTCACTGAAACAGGCTTTGTATTTAACACTAGTTTATAGTGTTCACATCAATACAGTAAGTGGCTTAGTTAAATTACCTGTATGGAAGCCTAGTTAGCCCTAGAGAACACTGCTAGGCTATTTAGCGCTGACAGCTGCAAACTCAGCAAACTCAGCTTTACATATTCATAAACAATGAGGTTTATGTTCATCAATGCCCAAAGCAACAGTTATATCCTTTTATACAAGTCAACATAGGACCCATAAACATGTTACGTGAATCATTTAAAAGGAATATGACAAACATTTCTCATAGATTTGCCAGATATGCCATTACAACGCTGCACATATAACATCACTCTGTACAACGTGTTTTGCCATGCTAGGGCGGTCTATGCTCAGTGACTATGTGTCATAAGACCCGTCACTCCAAATCAGATGCAGTGCAGGTAAACACCCGCTTTGCCCACTGCTAAACACTGCCAAAACTTAGAAGCAAAAGAAAAAAAAATGTAGAAGCAAAAGAGTGACTGCTGGAAACTTTTGGCACAAAATTAATTCCATAGATGTGCTGCATGAAGGAGTGCAGCATGAAGCCAGGAACCACCTGTGTTCTTCTACAAACCTAATTCCAATCTGTATACATTCATTCTGATATTGATGCCTGCAATATATTCCAAAAAAATTAGGACAGGAGCAATTTAAGACTAGAAAAATTTTTAAATGATAAGAAAACATTTTAAAACAGGTGATGCAACCATGCTTAAATATAAAAGGAGTATAAAAGCAGCAACCAGAAAAAACTAGTCCTTTTAGAGCAAGGATGGCTTGACACTTTGCCAAAAAAAAAAAGCATCAGCAAATAGTCCCAGAATAACATTCCTCAACTAGCACTCACAAGGATTTCAGGTATTTCACCCTTTCTGGTGTATAATATCATCAAAAGATGCAGGGAATCTAAAAAATCTCTGAAAAAAACTACAACTGAATGCCCTTAGCCTTCAATCCCTCAGACATCACTCCATTAAAAAACTTTCTGTGATGGATATCACCACATGAGCTCAGGAACACTTTGACAAACCACTGTCAATAAACACTGCTTGTCGCTGTATCCACATATGCCAGTTAAGACGGTAAAAGGCATAGTGGCAGTCACATGTCAACAACGCCCAGAAACGTTGCCAACTTCTCTTAAAGCTCATCTGAAATGGACTGATGTACAGTGGAAATGTCTCCTGTGGTCCACCTTTCAAACTGCTGATAGAAACACTGGATGTTGTGTTCTCTGAACTGAAAAAGTAAAGGACCATGCAGATTGTTACCAGCATAAAGTGTGTGTGTGTGGGGGGGGGGGGGGTATAAGCAGGTAATTTCAACAACAGTGTGGCATCAGTGAATCAGGGAATGTGAGTGCTAAACTAGCCAGCCTGAAAATGTGCGGCACATTACAAGGTGCGAAACATGACATCGAAGGCCCTATACTGTTGCAGTATGAACAGCTGAAGTCTTGCATAACTGAAAAATGGCAAAAAATTCAGCTTTGGATCAGTTTGTGTCTTCAGTCCTCAAACGATTATTAAGTACTATTAAAAGGAAAGGTAAACACAGTGGTAAATATGCTCGTCACAACTTTTTTAGCACACATTGGCATCATAATTGGAAAAAATGTATATTTACAAAAAAATTTAATACAATTCATAAGGTAAAACATATTTTTGTACTATTTTGAAGTGAATACAGGCCAAACTAAATCTTCAATGCTTCCTGTTTTTTTGCCATTTCACATGCCATGTCCCTACTGTTATATTATGTTTTACCTGGAACAAATACACCTACTGCCAAGATAAGCAATTTAATGGCTTTTGTACTGTACTATACCTTGTTTTGATAGCACAGCTGGAAGCTGACAGGCACAGAATCACTACACAAGCTGGGTTTTAAATCCCAAGAGGACCCCTAGAGGCGACCCTAACCCCAGTCCCCCTTTCTCTCCAGGGCATGCATGAAACACACTGACAGATACAAAAATACAAAGACAGGTAATACCAGTAATTTCTAGCAAATCAAGTAAAGCTCCCTTCAATGTTCACCCCTCTCTGCCTCTAGAGCACATAATGGATGAGTCTGGGAATAGTACAGGCTTTGTTTTGTTGGACATTTGCTTTTTTCTGCTTCACATCTCAAGCTCAAGAAAGAACACCTGCCTGGGACCTGCAGACTGTAAATACGATTTAGCTAATCATGCAGTTCCTTATATACTTACTGCATGGCTGAATAACAGTGACATTGGATTTAAACCGCTTAAATGTACTGCTACTAAATACATGAATAAATAATAAACTTGCTATTGAGACTTTCTTATACTTTCCAGGACATTGAAAAATGAACATCACACTTAAAAATAACTGACAAAGGAAATTATGCCACAACCTTTTCCTGCAGGGATTTTTCAGATGTATATAAGAAATATGACATGGATCGAATTTCTTGCAAGTAGCCTTTTTTTAATAATGCTTGCAGATAATCTAGAATTAAACTCATTTTTGTTAGCCTTATAAGATCAAGTTTTGGCATTGCTTTCATACGTGAACACTGTCTGGGTGGATAATTTGCTGCTCATGACTTATCCTGGCCACATGAAACAACAATAAAAAATCTAAATAAACCCGACCCGAATAGAAATGGTTATGGTTATTATAGCTTACCTGCAAGCATTAGGAAGCCTTCAAGTGAATCCCTATACAAAATTGAACCAATGAACAAAGCTGTTTACAGACTGAACTAGCACAACTTGAGTCGATCAAAATAGTATTCCAATAAAATTCCTATCAAAATAAAACATGTACATCTTATTATAAAGTCCAATCTATAAAAATGACACTAAGTCACTAAGGCACCATCTCTCAGTATATAGGCCAAGGCTTCTCTACAAAGGAAGTCAAAAAGTCGTCACAGTTTGGGCAGACAGAGCTCAAAAATTTAGCAGACATCTAACACAAGTTATTGAAGATAGAGTTGGATTGGGCAGTTTGATCAATAAAACTCTTTTTTGCATTAAACTTTACAAGTTTTCTTTGTAGGGATAAAAACAAAAATCTCTATATATCGTTAATTCTCACTTGTTATTATTCCCATCTTCACACGATTGTGCTGTAATGTAAATGACTGTATTGCTCTAAACATCTCCACTGTTTAATCTGTCTATAACTGGGAAATGTGAATAAGAATAATTAAGATTTTACACTGTGGATGTGCCTCATGTGCTTATGCACAGGTCTTCTACCAAACCACAAAGTGACAGATGTATAAAACAGATCAACACAGGTCAACAGTCAGAAATGTTTAGGCACAGTACATGTTATGAGCTTCAGGACCCTGTTCAGGACCCTGTTCCACTGACTGTGGAATCAGTGACTTGGCTTTCATCTGCTGTCGCCTAAACCCTTGGCTTATATTTTCTCACTACTGTGCAGCTAATGGAAACAACCCAATGTGGGGCTCTGTTTCCATGGTGCCACATTTTTCACAGAGCCTGAAAGAACAAGACCACTTCCCACCCAAACCTAAAGTCTACATGGCAGATTGATGGCTGATTGATATATAACAATGACCATCTAGTGCAGAATTCCCTTTGAATCACTTTGACATGATCACACATCATGTGGAATGATAAGTGCTTTTCTTATGGCCACAACCTCAGCTAAACTCACAATTGTTTCAGAATGCCTTTCAATAACAATATCATATTGACTAACTTTACAACACAGTATGCTTTAGCCATTTTACTGTTTTAACAAGAAGAGAGTCAAAGAGTCAAAGGCTATAAACTTATAATACACTCTTTAAATTTGTTCATGCTTAAATGTTTTTTTGCCTGGTGAAGTGGCTCTTCAGATTGATTGAGAATTTGTTGTATATGGTTCTATATATAATCTATATGAAAACGGTTCTATACAGTATGAAAAAGGGTTCTTCTATTGTTACAAGCATGACATTGTAACAATAGCAGAACCCTTTTGGTGCGATATAGAAACATTTTCAAAAAGGTTCTGTATAGAGTCATATACAATAAATTCTCAGTCAATCTGAAGAGCCACTTCACCAGGCAAAGAGCCAAAATGTACCAAAATAGTAACTTCACACGAGAAAGCAAAAACTTTAGTATGTCATGTGGAACATTTCTATTTGTCCATTCCTCATGAGGTTTAAAACATAAACATCATAAGAAATAAAATCATTTTAAAGCACAAATTAAATACTGATATCATGATTATTGAATAAGCATTCATTGCATATATTATACTCTTCTAGTTCCTGCAAAGCTACAACTAAAGGTCCATCCATCCATCCATTTTCTAAGCCGCTTCTCCATCAGGGTCGCAGGGAGAACTAAAGGTCTGTGACACTAATTTCATTTTCACTTATAATAGGCCAAGCAGAATGGGTGTTTTTATTTTCTAGAAGCTTCAAAACTGGTTATTTTGTAAGAAGCCAAACTTTAAATCGCAGCTGAACTATAACAGATGAGGCATTCTCTTACATTTAATTGTGCATTTCTTGTCCCCAACTATTTCTGTCTAACTTAATTAATACTTGACACACCTCTGCTTACTTTGTTTGTGTTTAATTATGTTTGGAGGATTTTTGGCAGTGCTTTAAACTTGTCAGGCTACAGTGCATCTTGTTTTCAGACACACCATAAATTACACTGAGCTGATTCCCAATTCATTAAACAATTGAAGAGCGCCTAGCACTTTATCCCATGAACTCCAGGTTCCTTGACAGAACTTACACTGGAAGCCCCTTTTCATATTCTTTGCATCCATCACCCAGTTTGCAACAAATGTATCATACAGAAAATTCACCTGCACATAAATCTCAATTTTATTTCGCTCACTGACAGCCTAAATGAATCAAGGATGTTCTCAGTGAATGAAGGTTATTCTCAATGTCAAACTAAATGGATAATCATAATGCTTCAGTGAAGTTCTAATGACTAACAGCACAATCATTATGAAAGCAAAAAATGAAGCAGTCTGTATGAACAGTACCCACCTTGTCCTGAAGTTAGCTGGATGAGGATGTCCATCATAGAGCGATAAAAAATCATATTCCTCCTCCACTGCAAATGACTGAAAGACTATTTGAATGCGGTTGCCCTCCTCCACTACAATAACCCACGTACAGTTCGCCCCATTGGGATATCCATATGGAAAACCGGGGCTTTCAATGGTCCCATTTCTCCCTTTTAACGTTCCTCCACATGTGTATATGAAACCTGTAACAGACAGAAACAAAAAGAAAAAGTAACAAACATTTGCTATGAAACCATATGAAAGAATTTCCAAAAATAAAGTAACCAACAGAGCATCACACACCACAAACACACTGTTAATGGTCATAGGCTATTGGGTTAATACAGTCTGCCCAAGATGAAAACGGGAATTCCACCAATGTCTGCGTAACACATTTGTTGAGATGTAAACAAAATAATTCAGAGTGCTTTGAATGATCTTTGCGTTTGATGTGAAATGTTTCAGATTCAGATTTCTGGTGGTAATAGGAACTAGAAATCTCCATAACACAGGCATATCCATTTTATTTATTATCCAAAATCATCAGGGAACCTACACATGTCCTTTATATCAATTCTTTTTTAGACATTTATTTTTATACATAAAATTGTTGGGGAAAAAGTGGTAAATCTGGAAAGATAAGTTTTCTTTGGGAACTATTATAACATGTACCTCCCCACTATGAATATATTAAATAATGTAATAATAATAATAATAATAATAATAATAACAATAATAGAAAATACAAAAAAACAATACTTAGGCCAAAACAATGTTTCAGGCATCATGCAGTATATTTGTAATAATTTAATGTAACAGCTTTCTGTAACCCTTCAGACATCTGCTTCCCTTCACCACCAATGTAAAGAATCCTGACTCAGTCAATTTTTCTAGAATGGAACACTTCATACTAAAC
The DNA here is from genome assembly GCF_015220715.1 of Pygocentrus nattereri. Lineage (NCBI taxonomy): Eukaryota > Metazoa > Chordata > Actinopteri > Characiformes > Serrasalmidae > Pygocentrus > Pygocentrus nattereri. The sequence continues at coordinate 11,349,046 of NC_051237.1, forward strand.
TACCCTAAATGGCTTTATTTACATATATTAACCATTTATTCATGCAGAAATCAGTGGAATTTCCCTTCAAACAAGCAGAGTGAGTCATTTTACTCTTAATACTGGCTCAAGGTGGGAATATTATTATGGTTATATTCTAGGTTATTACAATACTTAGAGAGCTGACCTACAACACTAACCCACAAATGCACATTAAATGTCTATTAAACTTTTATTAAAACATTTGTTTTAATAAAATTAGGCTGTTTTATTAATACACCATTTGGACCAATCAATGAAAATGTCCTCTGTTCCGAATGACCGCTCTGTATATGGCTTATTAAAAATGGTACATGATGTGATTTTTGTGTTGGCAGAAGCCTTATGTTGGCTCATTAACTAATCATCTATCTTGCGAGCTAGCATTAGCTAACACCACTGAGGCTAGCCAATGTAGACTGCAATTAACAGGCTTTGTTGTGTGATCAGACGTTTTATTAGCTTAGGACATCTTCTTCATGGAAATATAAATATGCAACATTTATGCACTCTTTCACATGGATTTGAACTATTTACACAAGCTGGTGACTAGATAAGTATGCAGTGACGCTCTCAGACAACGAACAATCCAGTTCACACACCGCTTAGTAAAGTGGCAACATGAGATACGAAAACAGTGAAGAAATCATTTGTTTAATATTATGAAGAAGACCTATGCTGCATTATAGACAAACTAAACAGAAATACTATCAACTGTACCTAGACTACATCAACCTATGTAAGGAAACAAGTAACATAAGCTAATGTATCTGGGCTAAACAAATGAAATGTTGTTGCTCAAAGTGCTGTGGGGGCAGTCGTGGGCTGGAGGTTAGGGAATCAGCCCTGTGACCAGAAGGTTGCCGGTTCGAGCAAGGCACCTAACCCCCAATTACTCCCTGGGCGCTCTGGATAGGGCTGCCCACTGCTCCGGGCAAGTGTGCTCATTGCCCCCTAGTGTGTGTGTTCACTAACGTGCATGTATGTGGGTGTTTCACTGCACGAATGGGTTAAATGCAGAGGTCTAATTTCACAGTGTGCAAACACAGAGACAAATGATTGTTAATTCTGTTGCAGTCTCAGTCTACATGGTTGTCATGAAAAATCAAAAACATCATGTCTTTCCTCTTTACGTAAGACTCAACTCAGTTTAAGTCAACACAGCTCAGTTTCCAACCTGAGGATACAAACTAGCTGGCCACCTAACCTTCACAGGAATTGCGTACTTTTATTATTTTCTTTTTACTTTAAGTATGATACATTTGAGCTTTTTAGGGCATTATCTAATGTGGCAGTGAGTCTAGATCCAACAAAGCCATATTCCTACCTACAATGGGTATGTTTAATATATTTTGGAGGCTTTGACTTCATATACAAAATCTCTGACTGTAAGCAACGGTGCATTAGCAATATCCTGCTAGCATGAGTCGGCTCCGTTTCAGTGATGCACAAAAAAGAGTAATTTCCTTAACCCTAATAGTGCTCAAGTAAATTATTACTACAATAACAGTACTAGTACTTAGTTAGTAGTCTTTCCAACCTTACACAATTTTAAAACAATGTGTGTACAAAAGTATCATGTACATATACATCCTGTTCTATTAACTGCCAGGAGAATGGCACTTGTTTGACTGCATTGTGCCAAGTCTAAAGTTTGGTGGAGGGGGAATTATGGTGTGTAGTTGTTTTTCAGGAGTTGGGCTCGGCCCCTTAGTTCCAGTGAGAGGAACTATTAATGCTTCAGCAGACCAAGAGATTTTGGACAGTGTCATGATCCCAATTTTGTCGGAACAGTTTGGGGACGGCCCCTTCCTGTTCCAACATGACTGCGTACCAGGGCACAAAGCAAGGTCCATAAAGGCATGGATGAGCGAGTTTGGTGTGGAAGAACTTGAATGGCCTGCACAGAGTCCTGACCTCAACCTTACAGGACGCCTTTGGGATGAATTAGAACGCAGACTGTTAGCCAGGCCTTCTCATCCAACATCAGTGTCTGACCTCACAAATGCACTTCTGGAAGAATGATCAAAAATTCCCATAAACACACTCCTAAACCTTGTGGAAACCCTTCTCAGAAGAGTTGAAGTTGTTATAGCTGCAAAGGGTGGGCCAACATGTTATTAAACCCTATGGATTAAGAATGGGATATCACTCAAGTTCATATGTGTGTGAAGGCAGACGAGATGAATACTTTTGGCAGTATAGTTTATGTGTGCTTTCCACTTTGAATTCAGCACTGCTGTACAGTGTCTGTTAATGACTAGAATGGTTACCTAATAAGGCATCAAAACAGAGTTAAATTTGGATGGTGAGCATGGCAGCTTCTCTGACCTTTATTTGGCAAGTTTACTAATAGAGCTCACTACTTCAAACTATCTTTGGATTGACTTAAGAAAATGATACTTAAAATCAAAGATGCATAATAAATCATTATACCTGCTCTTTACTGACCCAACTTTTATGTACTAAATACAAATTTCACATCAAATTACCACCTCACATAGTAATACAAGTACTTTTTACATATTTTAATTGAGCTTTTCAGATCTAACGAGTGACTCACAAAGAACAATCAAGAGTGGCAAAGCTTGGTACTTTTCTCTGTAATTTTGCTGCGCTTTAAAGAACAAAAGAAAGTTTGATTTTGTATAGGCCTACTTCAAGTACTGTTGGATAAATGGAGTATTAAGATGTACGTTCTTTGTGAATCACCAGTTAGATCTGACACGTCACTGCTGTCTCTGAGTTATGTAAAATGGAATTCTATTTAGTATCAAATATTATCAATAAAGTTATAATATATGACACAAACAAAAGTTATAACAAGGGTTACCAAATACGTCTCGGGTGCATCTGGGCAGCGTAGTAAAGCTGTCACTTGAATCCAATGTGTCTTCATGATCTGATCAAACTACACTATACTGCCAAAAGTATTCGCTCGTCTGCCTTCACATATGAACTTGAATGACATGCCAATCTTAATCCATAGGGTTTAATATAATGTCGGCCCACCCTTTACAGCTATAACAGCTTCAACTCTTCTGGAAAGGCTTTCCACAAGGGTTAGGACTGTGTTTATGGGAATTTTTGACCATTATTCCAGAAGTGCATTTGTGAGGTCAAATACTGATGTTGGACGAGAAGGCCTGGCTCACAGTCTCCACTCTAATTCATCCCAAAGGTGTGCTATTAGGTTGAGGTCAGGACTCTGTGCAGGCCAGTCAAGTTCTTCCACACCAAACTCGCTCATCCATGTCTTTATGGACCTTGCTTTGTGCACTGGTGTGCGGTCATGTTGGAAAACGATGGAGCCATCCCCAAACTGTTTCCACAAAGTTGGGAGCATGATTTTGTCCAAAATCTCTTGGTCTTTTGAAGCATTACGAGTTCCTTTCCCTGGAACTAAGGGGCCGAGCCCAACTCCTGAAAAACAACACCACACCATAATCCCCCTCCACGAAAATTTACACTTGGCACAATGCAGTCAGACAAGTACTTCTCTTGGCAACCGCCAAACCCAGACTCATCCATCGGATTGCCAGATGCAGAAGTGTAATTCGTCACTTCAGAGAACACGTCTAGATTGCTCTAGAGTCCAGTGGCAGCGCTTTACACCATGGCATTCGACACTTTGCATTGCGCTTGGTGATGTAAGACTTGGATGCAGCTGCTCAGCCATGGAAACCCATTCCATGAAGCTCTCTACACTGTTCTTGAGCTGTTCTGAAGGCCACATGAAGTGTGGAGGTCTGTAGTGATTGACTCATCCGTTGCTCTCGCTCTGTCATTTTATGTTGCCTACCACTTCGTGGCTGAGTTGCTGTCATTCCCAATTGCTTCCACTTTGTTATAATACCACTGACAGTTGTCTGTGGAATATTTAGTAGTGAGGAAATTTCATGACTGGACTTGTTGCACAGGTGACATCCTATCATGGTACCATGCTGGAATTCACTGAGCTCCTGAGAGCGACCCATTCTTTCACAAATGCTTGTAGAAGCAATCTACAGGCCTAGGTGCTTGGTTTAATACACCTGTGGCCAAGGCAGTGATAGGAAAACCTGCATTCAATGATCTGGATGTGTGAGTGGTGAGTGAATACCTTAGGCAATATAGTGTACCTTTAGAGGTAGTCAGCGATGCATACAAGCACATCACAGTTGTAGTGCAAAGGCTTTGGCACCCTAGTTCAACCACATCAACAACGAACAACTGCATCATTACAGCGGAGATGAAAGCAGCCTATTTTCTTTTTTCCATCTTCTTGCCGGTTTGCTTATAAGTTGCATTGGCAATCTATGTATTCTGAACATTTAAAAGAGTCTGCACATGTCCAGGAACAAGGACTCTTGGGACATCTGTGACGCAGTGAGAGACTGATGTAATAAATGCGCATAGTACCTTGCCTTCAGTAATAAGCGTGGTGGAGATGGATTCAAGACACGTGGAAATGTCAAGTGTAAATGGCTACATGTCTCACTGTCCACTTATAATCAGTTCACTCGAGACAGATGTTAATAACAAGTGTGAACAAGGCCTGTGTGCATTTGTGGCTAAAAACGCATGGCTTGAATTACATAGTTAATAGTGTTGTATTAAAATGTGCCTTCCAAACGGTTTTCATGAAGTGTCTCACCAAAAACACCAATGATGAGTAGCCAGATGGCCAGTATAGTCTTACATAATAATCTTAACAGGCCTGCCTGTTCTGTTAGCCATCGTGAAACAGTCATTTCTAAAGGGTCTTCCTCATTCTCAATGGAACTCAATGAGATATTGAATGAAAGAAAGCGCAGTTGTATAATTAAAGCCATCTTCAATTAGGAGCTACTGTGGAAATGGAAATTCCTCATTACACACTTGGCTATTCTGATCAGTAGTACTGACGGCATACAGTATTGAATACTTACAAATCCTTATTGAAAATTATGCTGTTCTTAAGACAGTCAGGGCAGAATCAATTTGAAAAGACTCCAAGTCAATTTCATGATTATATAAATTGTCAGTGGTGCTGTATACTGTATGCCTTATATTCAGGAGCAAAGCACTTGGCATAGTTTTCTTTTTTCTTTTTTTTTGCTTGAATGAAAACAGCTGTAGACCTGCAGTCGCATGCTGCAGTACCCTGGCAATATATTAGTAATTTCTGGCTGTTAGTAACACACTCAGGTCGTAATTTATTACTGTGCTGGGAGAGGAATAGATCTGGGTGCCATCTCGAGTGAGACTCCATTTCAGAGACTGCTCTCGTTCTTTTTTCTGGTAACCCAGGTGCAGAGTCAAGATTCAGCATAATGTTTCTACTGACTAATAAATCAATTCAACAAGCTTCATCAAGATGAATTACAAGAGAGGTTTGTACCAAACAAGTCTCAGAGACTGTTTAGATTTAATAACTAGTAGGAACAATCATTCATCACCTTTTCAGTACTTTATCACCAGAGGTATTGAGTACTGTAGGAACATTGTGTTGTCTTTTCTGAACTATATAACAGATGTATCTGCATTATTTTCATTTTCCTCACAATTTACTCAGTTTCCAACATACACATTGCTACATCTGACCAGTCTCACTGTTGAGATCCTCAGTGTCTCATAGGAAAATACTGAAGTCCTTATAGGGCTTGGGAATGGACGTCATGTTGCAATGCATTATGAGATCATTCTGCCATATTGGCAGGGTTGGGTTTGCTCTTTCTTTACATGTTGCAAATACTCACCCTACAAGAGCCTAAAGAAATTGCTGTTTTGCTGTGTTTTTTTAGACTTGTCATGCCTTGAATTAAATCAAATGAAATGGGAGTGTATCTTAATCAACTCCAGAGTGATGTTAAACAACTATATAACAATAAAACTAGGATTCTTGACCATCTGGATCCACCCAAACTCCCAAACAATGAGTGGAGTATTGATGTGGACATGCTAACATTGCCCGTTCTTCCATTCACAGACTTTTTTCCTGGCTAGTGTGTGGCTTAAGGGCTTGTTTCAGAGGTTCCAAGCTATTCAAAGCCCTTGTATGCTTACAAAAGGTCATAACTTACCAACATATTTCACTCAACTACTGCAGATGTACCTCACTTACTGCTGTATTTCACTCAGCTACTGCAGACTTAAGGTTATTGAGTCAGTCGCTGGCAGGAAGAGGAGGGAAGATTCACATGATCTTAGGTTTAATGTAGCAGCATATTTCACTCATTTTCAGCATATTTGACTGTGGGTAGCCTTTTAGCTAACACTGCTTGCCGAGCTGGTTACCAAATGATATCACTGGTGTGCTGTAGAATATTAATTAAATCCCAGATGAAACCCTGATGATATCACACACATCTCACATTTACACTGAAGAGACATCCAGTCTAATGTCTTTAAGGGAAACAGACAAGTAAATCCTAATCATCTGGCAGCTCACGTAACGATGCTAGCCCAATCCCAACATAATTTACTTCACCACGTACCTTTTAACTGGAAAACAGCATCTAGTAGGTAAAAGGTTATGTTTGTTGGCCAGTAGTGGTAGCATTACTGCACACCTTACCACAATCTGAGATTTGCATCTTAATCACCAGCTTTGCATTCCAATTTTCTATTTCACCTTAAAAGCTGCGGCAGTTGCATCCCAGCGCCCTTGAGGCGTTTGTTAGGAGTTGGTTAGCTGATTCCAAGAGTGATAAACCCATTAAATTATGTTGTCAAAAGTTTTATTCAATTAAATCTATATAATTAGATCTATAAAATAAGCTTGAGCTTGATGTTTATCCGCACTCTCACTGCAATGCTTTATGTGTGCTGTTTAACTAGGATACATCTGAATAGCTGATTACACTTTCCTTTCCAATCACTTTTTCTTATTTTAATCTGATCTGTAATCTGGTATTTAGATAGAAGCGCATTCTAGCTCTGCAAACATATTTAGTGAGACCAAAATCAAGGAAAACAGGAAAAAAGTTCAATGTTTTTTTTTAACTATTCTAAACCAGCCTAGACTGATGAACCCTGCTGCAGATGGCAGATCACCTATAAAACACGATGTTAAGACGTCACATTCCAATAGGAAAGTCTGTCCACTCAACGGTCAACTTTGCAATACCCACAGGTAGTTATTTACAGTCATGCAAGACCTGGCTCCTACCTCTTTAAATGGGGAGAGACCTACAAAACCAAACTTTTAGTTTGTTCTGGCTACTCCACAATGAGGGGGGCTTTTCCTGCTAGGAGCTTAACCCTCAAGCTGATTGGCTCTTTTTATGGAAGGGTGGGACTTTCCTCGTTAACAGATGCCATGTGGAGCATTACAACAATTCCTGTTCATTTTCCAATTAGTTATTGGTTTCCTTCTTTATAACGGCTGTGCTTGAAATAGCCTACAACATACTGCTCATGTCCTGTTTTCACCCAAACGCTATAAGTATGCAGCATGGGGCCAATATGAATTTCTCCAGAACACCTGAGACATTCCAATGACATCCTGCTCCGGTAAAGTATTCCAGTGCACAAGAAGAGTTACCTTTTCAAAATATTGCATTTCAAGATGCACACATTTCAGGAGGATGTATCCACTTGCACATACTCCCCTGGGTGGTCCTGGATTTAGCCTTTCCATACATTAATAACAGCAAAATTAAATATATTCGTCAAAGTTGCTACACTCAGTGCAACACTGAAGCCGCATTAGTTTTCTCTGTTAGTCTTGAGGTGAGTTTGCATACTGTCTATTCATTAAAGTTAATTTGTTGCATAGATGATGTGGTTAAAACAGTAACTCAATAAAATTGGTCTCAGCTGTACAGTCCACCCAGCATAGGCTGTGCATGCTCATGCGTAGAGTCACACTGCTTATTATCAGCAAACTAGCTCATATTACCATGAGTGTACAAACAGGCATATTTGGAAACTGCACAGATTTACCACCCAAACCAATCCAAAGCTGACACTTTTAAAGTCTATTTGTGGCTTTGGAGATGGGTAGAAAACAGTGTCCTGCCCCCTGTGAATTTAAGGGTATTTTAAGTCACACAGGCACATCTTTTGACCAAAATACAAACATACACCCCAAAAAGCAGCTAGCAAAGCTTGTAGGGCTGAGGAAGGTGTTGAGATGAGTCTGACTGGTTTAATCCCTGATGTTGGCAGGCTAGTTGTGCCCATTTCCCACATTACAGCACATGGTTTTTATTGTATACTTGACAGTCTACTACTGATGAAGAGTAACATGCAGTATCCAGCATATACTGCTGCAATATAGTATTTCAAACACACTCACTGGCTCTGAGAATACTGAGCTTGATCTGACCACAAACTTGACACAGCTGGTAGGAGGCTTAGCAAGATCCACATTGTGTATCGCTATTCCTGGCTAAGTGCCTTCTTGTTGCTAAGCAATAACATGGTAACTGTCAGTCAGATGTCCCAGCAAACTTTTGTTTCAATATTTACAGAAAGTAAGTTTAACTATTACTATTAACTATTAAACAGGGTGCTGCCAGCAAAACAAGTTAACTGCCTGCTATTTCTGCTCTATTTCTCCCACGGAGCTAATGTTAATGTTTTGACTTCAGTTAGCAAACAGCAGTGTGTGGAGAATTCTCATGGAAAAAGTGGTTTTCGTCGAGACTTTCTGGTGATGAATTTGCTTTTCTGACTTATAATAACAGACAGTTCTCTAACTTCTGCTCTAACTTCTGAATTACTCATCACAGGTTCAATAAATCATTGTGTGGAGTACCTACTACTGTGCTGCTTAAAAAAAAAAAGGTTTTGTTTATGATATGATTTTGTCATGTCACTGAGGAGCTGCCTTTCTTCATCTTTTCCATTGAAAATAAAAGAAAAGAATGTGCCTTGGTCTTCATCAAAACATGTACAGTGAGAAGTTCTTGCATTTTGAGTAAGAGGGAGATTGACGAATAGAGTTGATGAAACTGGTGAGATTTTGGTGTAAAATTTGATCTTTCTGCTATGGGCAGTACTGTGTCAGCATCTGTATGAGGGTCCTAGTAAAGATTTTAGTCACCGAATAAAGATTTTAGTAGCCCAGTCACCACCCTCCCTCCCTTTGCATCATGGGCCCCAATGTGATTGCAGTTAAGCTACTGGAAGCAATTAGTCATAACTTTTTAGCACTCCATTATGAAAGACAATGGGTACAACCCAAATATGTAATTTAATTTTAAAAACTCATGCAAACATAGTACAAACATGCTTTCTGTTCCCAGCTCATTTTTGTTGCCTGCCTATTCCGTGTTGTGAAAAAGCCCTCATGTTTACCTTTGCCATGTGATTGATGTCATCAAGCAGACTCAAATCGTCAAAGCTCAATTTTTGTGTTTTGCGCACAGGCCCTAATTTGCATTAGGTATGTGAGTGTGCTTTGTGTGCTGTTTAACAGATCCGTTCAGCGAGCAGCGTACACTTTGGGCATGTGTACGATCTGCTGCCTGCCACTCCTTATCGCTCAGATGCTCAAACGTGATTCGCTGTGAAGGCTGACGGCACTCCAGGCCCTAATTGCACTGCAAGCTGCCATGGCAGATTAACGCCTATGTGGTGTGAAACGAGAACACCGCGTCTCAAATACACAATCATACACACCAATAAGCATCGATGGAAATCTGGAGGTAGAGATGAATGCAGGCTCAAGTCAAGTCCCAATTCTATCCATTATGATTTGTGCAGTCTTCACATCTAGATCTAGTTGAGTTTTGCTGAGGAAAGGAAGGAGCAACTCTGACCACGTACAATAATAGGAGGCTTGTAGAAGCACTGCCAGAGGTCAATCACTTTGGGCCATGGTTACACACACATATGCAGACATAGGCTGAAAGGAACTGAGGAAAGTTAACATGGCTTGGTCCAATGGGGGAGTTAGAAAAAAAGCCGAGCCAGATTAAGCAGGACAACTTACAGACTTTGCTGTATGGTTGTGAGCTGAGCCTGTCATCAAAATAAACAATTTAAGGAGAGTCACTGCCAGACACACAGGAGCCACACCGAAAAATTATTATTACTAAATTATTATATTAAATTATTATTATTACCACAGTGAAAAACTATTCCTGCCGCTGCTTCACAATTTCATGAAATGCCATGAAGTCGCAATTCCAAAACTTTGCAGCGGACTTTTAATAAATAAATAAATAAATAGTAATTAGGTAAAACTTCAAATATCATGTTGTACTGCTCTCATTTTAAGACAGGTTAAAAAGAATGTACTTATCATTTTCACTGTGCCAAGTTTTTGGGATTTTTTTTGGAACAAAAATAAACTTTCTATCTGCCTGAAGTTGAAGCTTTGCATTCTGTCCACCACTGCAAAGCTCTTTAGTCCTGCTATCACCGCTCAGGCATAGGTTACTATAAGGCAGTAATCTGAAGGTAGCTATTATTTGTAAAAAGTTATATCATTCTTGGTCTCTAAGGAGCCATAATGGTAACACTGCTCTATGCTAAGAATAGCAATAAGTGCAATGCTTATAATCAGGTTAACAAGATAAACAAATGGCAATCACTAAGGGTAAGTATTGTAGTGATGAGGAAATAAGGCATGGACTCTGCAATTGATTGTGCTGGGGCACCAAAGAGAGAACACTGAGATAAATGACCGTCTTGTTCCCACCCTAACCTCAGCAATGAGATTAATGCAGAGATTTAGCATCTTCTGCCCACTAGCCTGGCTAAGCTGGTATAGCTAGTGCACCCAGAATCCACAGATAAAACACACACAGCCATAATGAACAATCAGCCTAATTAAGATTTGCTATTTATCTCCCACAAACCCCTTAAGGAGATAATTAACTGAGAGGGAGAGGAGTGATGTTACAGCATTAGATGTGTGGACTTAAGGTACCTACATGAGCTCAGTAGAACAGAGAATGACTCATGGAGATCTATTAAGTTTTTCTTTATCTTTTTTTTTGCTTAAGAGAAAGTGATTATCAGCTTAGTAGGGAACATCTCGCCTCCGCCTATAAGTGTAGTTATAGGTTTCTATTGGAATGTTTAATCTAAAATACACCTACAACACAGCAGAATTCATGAACTGGTATCTTGGTTGAAATTCTCCTTTTATTATTATTATTCTGGTCATAAGCTTTATACCAATATATATGCCACAAAAAAGCACAGCACAATGTACACCCAATGCAAAACATGTTCATGTTATCCTGTTTAGCTCAATGCCTGACTCAAAGACAGTTCAGACATGTTTTAAGTGAGAATGAATATACAGCTATCCTGTAACCACCTTCTTCTAGGCCGGTTGCAGTCTGAGGTAGTCAAGTGAACGGAATGGCCCATGTTGGAGTTTGCCTTTAGCCTAGCATGGACACCAGACCACATCCCATGCTTCTGTTTCCTGCAGCGCCATCTCAGGGCATATTGTTGGCAATAAGTCAAAAAGCCAAGGACGAGCTAGTACTGATAGTGTGAATAACTGTTGCCACGTCTGCTGGTAACCAGTGGTGTCTGGAATACATTCTGGAATGTGGCATTTGAAAAATACATCAAATACAACAATACATCGTTTGAATGCACACACACACACACACACACACAAACATATGTACACACACACACACACACACACATATATATATATATGGCAATGTGCATGTCACTGAACACTGAAGGGAGGTATACATTTGTTTTGACGTTGAGTTTAAGTACCAGCAATTTTTTCAATAACCGCTTTGAACGTGCCGTCTAGCCCCACCCTCAATCAGTATCAACTATGTGCTTCAGGCAATCTGCCAATCAGTATCAGCTCCAAAAACATTGGTCCATTGTGACTATTAAATATTCTGTGATACAAATGTTTCTGTTACTTTTGTTACAATCCATACATCAAAACCAAGTTTCAAAACATACCATTAACTTCCTGTAGAAGTCATGTATGGAAACTAAGCTACAAAAATAGCCTGTTGTCATCTCAGTGCATTTACACATCTCTGTCTTGTTATCTGGAACGCTTTCTAAATAAGGCACAATACAAAATCAGCCAATCAAAACAGAGGTAATTTACATAAATCAGTATTAGATGCACAGTAAGAAAAATTTCTTGTTTATTTATAAAGAACAAATAAAGCATATGTTATAAAGTTTTTTCATACATTAACTCACATAAAAAAGCTAAGTGGATCTCATGGGGAAAACAATAAAAATGTAGAATAATGAAGAAAAATGTATAAACATGCCCAAAACGTGTTTTTTCCCCCTTGAAAAACATTCATTCAGGAAGTTCTGGTGTTATTTCGTGTTGCTAGTGTAATTTAGTCATTGGGATGCCCATTAGTAACTGCACTCACAGAAATCTGGGACCCTACTGTTTATCAACAATCTTTGTCTTGTTAATTAGCCAAACAGGGCAAATTTTTAATGGCAGCAATTAGAAAGGGGCTGTATGCATTATTTGAGCTCCAACAGCCACCACAGATGAACAGCAAGTTCATTCTCTCTCAAGGTCAAGAGCCGTGCCTCAGTGCTTTCTGCTTTCCTGAATCTCTCCATATGCTTTTGTGCTTCTACAATTGCAAATCCAGCAATAAACAATTAAATAATTATTTTAAATGGGGCGCAAAACTCCACATCGCACATCCACCCACACCGACATGCATGTCTTCTCTTCACTTCTACTTCTTTCTCAGCTTTTTTCCACTATTATTTTCTCCGCTTTCCTCTGAAAAATGTACACACTAACACAGACACAAATGTTCACACTCTATGCAGTGTTGTCATACATTTATACAAAAAAAAATCCTCCATCAAATTCAAACTGTAATAAAATACCTCTACTTTTACTTATAAACACCTATGTGGTATAGAATGAATGGTTGTTGCAATTCAGTGCCCGTTCTGAATGAATCCACCCAATGCCCACTTTCAATTAATCCATCCAACACATACCAGCGCCCATTCTGAATTCTCTGAATTAACACAACTAATCCTTAACGTAAATTAATCCAACCAATGCCTGTATTATAAAATATGAAAATGTGAAACAACAGCCTGTCCTTTTTTTGTCTTGATGTCTTAAATTAATTATTTCAATGGCTGTTTTAAATCCAAAACTGACAAATTCTTGTTTTCCAGTTTTACCTCAAAACAATATCAATATATCTTTAATATATACTTTCCTTCCTCATAGAAGTTAAAGTTAAACTCACTTTAAACTAGCAAAATTAAATGTTCCAATCAATTATCCATCTGATATCAACAACCCTTCCTGTCCTTTTATTTGCTTTGAGCAATTGCCCCTTGTTTTAAGACAGCGAAATACAACACAGTACAACAGAGTTTATACAGAAAACCTGTCAAATGTTTCCCCTCTGTGCAACACTTTACTGCCAGCTTCAACCCCATCCAATCAGTTTTGGAAACATGCTTTTCAGACTGTAGACCAGCCGTCCAAAAAAAAAAACACTGTCATGTCTCAGATCTGGTGACCAAATAGCCCCAGAGAAAAGGTATCAGACCAAACGGCCTCAGAAAAAACAGTGAAAATGTTACACTGGCATTTATATCGAGATACACAATAGTTTTCTAAGTCATATTAACCAGTCTGTCCTCGACCAGGCTTGTGTTTGGTCTGATCATTTTTCTCTGAGGCCTTTTGGTCTGATACCTTTTCTCTGAAGCCGATTGTTCTGACAGCATTTGGTCTGATACCTTTTCTCTGAGGCCGTTTGGTCTGATACCTGTTCTCTGAGGCCGATTGGTCTGATACCTTTTCTCTGAGGCCGTTTGGTCTGATACCTGTTCTTTGAGGCCGTTTGGTCTGATACCTTTTCTCTGAGGCCGATTGTTCTGACAGCATTTGGTCTGATACCTTTTCTCTGAGGCCGTTTGGTCTGATACCTTTTCTCTGAGGCCGTTTGGTCTGATACCTGTTCTCTGAGGCCGTTTGGTCTGATACCTGTTCTTTGAGGCCAATTGGTCTGATACCTTTTCTCTGAGGCCGATTGTTCTGACAGCATTTGGTCTGATACATTTTCTCTGAGGCCGTTTGGTCTGATACCTGTTCTCTGAGGCCGTTTGGTCTGATACCTGTTCTCTGAGGCCAATTGGTCTGATACCTTTTCTCTGAGGCCGATTGTTCTGACAGCATTTGGTCTGATACCTTTTCTCTGAGGCCGTTTGGTCTGATACCTGTTCTTTGAGGCCAATTGGTCTGATACCTTTTCTCTGAGGCCGATTGTTCTGACAGCATTTGGTCTGATACCTTTTCTCTGAGGCCGTTTGGTCTGATACCTGTTCTCTGAGGCCGTTTGGTCTGATACCTGTTCTCTGAGGCCGTTTGGTCTGATACCTGTTCTCTGAGGCCAATTGGTCTGATACCTTTTCTCTGAGGCCGATTGTTCTGACAGCATTTGGTCTGATACCTTTTCTCTGAGGCCGTTTGGTCTGATACCTGTTCTTTGAGGCCAATTGGTCTGATACCTTTTCTCTGAGGCCGATTGTTCTGACAGCATTTGGTCTGATACCTTTTCTCTGAGGCCGTTTGGTCTGATACCTGTTCTTTGAGGCCGTTTGGTCTGATACCTTTTCTCTGAGGCCGATTGTTCTGACAGCATTTGGTCTGATACCTTTTCTCTGAGGCCGTTTGGTCTGATACCTTTTCTCTGAGGCCGTTTGGTCTGATACCTGTTCTCTGAGGCCGTTTGGTCTGATACCTGTTCTTTGAGGCCAATTGGTCTGATACCTTTTCTCTGAGGCCGATTGTTCTGACAGCATTTGGTCTGATACATTTTCTCTGAGGCCGTTTGGTCTGATACCTGTTCTCTGAGGCCGTTTGGTCTGATACCTGTTCTCTGAGGCCAATTGGTCTGATACCTTTTCTCTGAGGCCGATTGTTCTGACAGCATTTGGTCTGATACCTTTTCTCTGAGGCCGTTTGGTCTGATACCTGTTCTTTGAGGCCAATTGGTCTGATACCTTTTCTCTGAGGCCGATTGTTCTGACAGCATTTGGTCTGATAACTTTTCTCTGAGGCCGATTGGTCTGATACCTTTTCTCTGAGGCCGTTTGGTCTGATACCTGTTCTCTGAGGCCGTTTGGTCTGATACTTTTTCTCTGAGGCCGTTTGGTCTGATACTTTTTCTCTGAGGCCGATTGTTCTGACAGCATTTGGTCTGATACCTTTTCTCTGAGGCCGTTTGGTCTGATACCTGTTTTCTGAGGCCTTTTGGTCTGATACCTGTTCTCTGAGGCTGTTTGGTCTGATACCTGTTCTCTGAGGCTGTTTGGTCTGATACCTGTTCTCTGAGGCCGTTTGGTCTGATACCTGTTCTCTGAGGCTGTTTGGTCTGATACCTGTTCTCTGAGGCCGTTTGGTCTGATACCTGTTTTCTGAGGCCTTTTGGTCTGATACCTGTTCTCTGAGGCTGTTTGGTCTGATACCTATTCTCTGAGGCTGTTTGGTCTGATACCTGTTCTCTGAGGCCGTTTGGTCTGATACCTTTTCTCTGAGGCCGTTTGGTCTGATACATTTTCTCTGAGGCTGAGGATGTAAATTACAGCACCGGAACTCAGCTCTGTTTGCTGTTGAGATGAACTAAATACACTAACATTAAAGCTCTGGCTTGTGTCAGTTCGCACCAGCCCAGTTTAACTCCTAAACTGCTGAGTGTGAGTCACCACATGCCGGTGACCAGTAAAAGAAGAAAAAAAACTCTAGTTGTGCAACCAAGTCCAAGACAAGTACTACTACTACTTAGAAGATACACTCAACTGCTGAAAAAACAGCTCTGGTGCTGGTCCAAAACATACGCTGGTTTGAAATAGTAATCAGTAGCTATATGAGCTTCCATTGCTGCTGACTAGCATATCAGTATGCGAAACTTCACATGCTGTGCTGGTACGAGTGGATCAGCTTTTAAACACTGTGTTCACTCACTGTCCACTCTATTAGACACTCCTACCTTGTCTGTCCAGCTTGTAGATGTAAAGTCAGAAACAATAGCTCATCTGCTGCTGCACGGTTTGTGTTGGTAATCCTTCATCAGTGGTCACAGGATGCTGCCCACAGAACACTGTTGGGCAGGATATTTTTGGTTGGTGGTCTGCTCTCTGTCCAGCAGTGACACTGAGGTGTTTAAAGACTCCAGGAGCACTGCTGTGTCTGATCCACTCAGACTAGCGCAACACACACTAACACACCACATCAGAGTCAGTGAGAACGATCCACCACCCAAATAGTAACTGCTCTGTGAGGGTCCATGGGGGTCCTGACCACTGAAGAACAGGGTAAAAGGGGGCTAACAAAGTATCAGAGAAGCAGATGGACTACAGTCTGTAATTGTAGAACTACAAAGTGCACCTGTAGAGTGAGTGGAGATGATAAAATGGACAATGAGCGTAGAAACAAGGAGGTGGTCATAATGTTATGGCTGAACGGTGTTTGCTGGTTTTGTCAGTGAGCATACCAGCATCTGAAACGTGCTGGTGACCTATGCTGCTCTATGCTGATTTTTTTACCAGGGTGAACAAAGAAACAAATATGAAATGTGAAGTATTGACATTGACACAAAGACAAAAAAATACTAACACAATACATGACTCTCACTTTTTACATCAAACATTGACCTTCTTCTTTTTATCTCAAGAAAACTGCATGAGTTGAGTGATGCTTCTCTTCATTTTTTGGACCACTCTAACCCACTTATTACTGGGTTACCTGAGATAACTGCTATATCTGCAGTGTTTCTAGAATACCTTTAGAGGGCTTCCTGTTGCCAAAGATGAGCATTTCTAGCATTGCTCATAGCACCTGCCTCCCCCATGCTGTGTGTGGATGCTGACACTCTGCAGACGTGTGTGCAGCTTCTGGAGGTGCGAGCTGAGAGCTGAGGTGGCACTCCTCACTCTCTCTTCCTGGCCCCTCCGCCAGGTTCAGTTGGCACAGGCGTCCGTCTCGTTTTCACCTTGGCACGTGGCCGCCCTCCTCCTGTCTCTCTCCGTATTCCGTGAGCGCTGCCGTCTGCCACCCAGTATTTACAACAAAGCCTGCCACCATGCCGCGTCACCATTTCCACATCGCAGCCTTTTTACTTAGTGCTGACAATGCAGCTGAGTAATCTGGCAAGACTTTTCCCTCCAAAAAAGATCCATTTTTAACCAAGCA
This sequence comes from Pygocentrus nattereri, assembly GCF_015220715.1. Taxonomy (NCBI): domain Eukaryota; kingdom Metazoa; phylum Chordata; class Actinopteri; order Characiformes; family Serrasalmidae; genus Pygocentrus; species Pygocentrus nattereri. Next base: position 11,366,180 of record NC_051237.1, read on the forward strand.
TACACTCACAGAAATATCGACTTTTTTTTGCCTCCCCCACCACCTCTCTGTCTCTCTCTCTCTCTCTCAATCTGTCTCTCACTCTCACACTCTCTCTTGCCTGGCTTTTGGAGACTTTCATCAATATCTACAGTCACTCCGGATAAGGGAATCGGTTAAGTGCGTGAATGGATTCACACAATGAAAAAACGTCTTTCACTGAAGCTGAACTTTGACAAATGCAGGTGGCAAAGCTTCAGCTCAATTTTCAGCTTTTATGCCCCTGTCATTCGCTAAGACAATCCCCAAGAATGCTGCAATGCTGAACGTTTAATAAAAGCCCTTGTGCATTGGACCGTAAGATGTGTCGAAAGAAATCAACTGAACGAGGCAGGAGCACATACTGACATAAATATGCCCACCTGCACTTTACTCAGTAGAATCCCTTTAGTTGATTGAAACATACATTAAACCTATGCATCACTTGTATTGCATAATATTTTGGCTGCGCTGCCATGAGGAATTTAGGGGGTGTGGCCACACAAACTGGCTCTCAGGGGTCGCCATGCACCCCTTTTAGAAAGAGACTATTATTGTTGCTGTTGCTGATATTGATGTTACTATCAGTGTAGTTGTGATGCTTGCTCTAAATTGTGTCTGAAGAGGGTGGGCTTTGTAGTTAACTAGAAGTTAGAAGGGTCTACCCTCCTTGAATTGAGTGTATTACTATGTTAGCCCCTCTCTGTGTTTCATGTTGGGGTTAGTACTGGGCTGGGCATTTACTGCTGCCTGTTGAAGTGCATGTTTCATAAAAGAGCATTTGCCCATAAGTGCAATCTTTTCTGCATCCTTTTTTTATGCTGACACTAAAATATAAAGCCTCCGGCAGCTCAGCTGAAACTTGTTTTAGACAGTCGCAACCTATGGAAGCACCTCTGTTTTTTTTTCTCTGGCAGCAATTTTGACTTTGTATCCTGAAAAAAAGACTTATTTTGACATTATATCTCAAAGTAATAGGCTAATTTCTTAAAAAATTGATTACTATGTACCAACAGTGGCCTATTTTCTTACAACCTGTAGTTAGTATGTCAGAATTATGACTTCTTTTCAAAGAAGACCAAATTATTTCAGAATAATAAGACACTATTTTGAGTTGCTAAGTGGGGGGCAGTCGTCGGCTGGAGGTTAGGGAACTGGCCCTGTGACCGGAAGGTTGCGGGTTCGATCCCCAGGGCCGACAGTCCATGACTGAGGTGTCCTTGAGTAAGACACCTAACCCCCAACTGCTCCCCGGGCGCCGTGGATAGGGCTGCCCACCGCTCTGGGCAAGTGTGTGCTCACTGCCCCCTAGTGTATGTGTGTTCACTAGTGTGTATGTGGTGATTCACTTCACAGATGGGTTAAATGCGGAGGTGGAATTTCCCCGGTTGTGGGATCAAAAAAGTATCACTTAACTTAAAATTACATTCGATCATGTCAAACAATAGCCATTTTCAGCTGACAATGAACGAATACATAACGTTGCCTATTTGCTGGGAACCATGCAGTAACCTTAATTAACTAGTTTCAAAACAGCTGTTTGAAAGGCTGCTTGGCCCCCACTTGTTGCTTTTTCATCTACAGTCAGGTTACTTCCTTTGTTCTCTTTATATAAAATTATACAAATACTGAAACATAGACTAAGTAACACATTCCAGATGATTAAATATACCCTGAACAATGCAGTAAACAAAAAAAAAAAAAACATTAGCTTCTACTCTTGTTAACCGCTTTTACTAGAAGAACAGTAAAAATTGGTATTTTGTCTTTTTATCCACCCCTTGGTGTCTGAAAATACAAAAGTGTTCAAAAATGTTTTCACTTAATGAACTTTAGTGTTTGGAATACATGTTGGAATGAAACAATGCATGTGAAAAGTATCTCACATCTAAAAAGATTCATACCACTGTTTCTTCGTATGGCCAGAGTAGCCACACTGAGCTTAAACATTTCTTCTAAAAGTGAGCCCTGGCCAATAAGACGACACAGAAAAAACACAAGCTAAATAACACACTATAACACATCAGCAACAACTTGCATGAGTTTCATCATGTGCAAACAGCTGCAAAGTGATAAAAGAGACCTATTATGACTTCTGTCATTCTCCAGTTAATAAAACAATGCAATCGCTTTAATACTTCTGAATATACTGTAGCTTTACCGCCAGCCTGACACCGCCTAAGATCCTCACAGCCTTGAAAGAAATAGGACGTACAGATAAATGAGATTTCAGAAAGAAGTGAAGCTTCCCCTTTAATGAACTCTTGAAAATCTCTCCTCCCTGAAGACTCAGGTTACTTTATGTGAAGCAAAGTAGGATAAAAGCATATTGCTTTTTCTCTACTTTTTCTCAGGTTATAGTGGGCCAGTGCCATGCCCCAGCTGAACGAATACCCCTCGGCAGACCCAGCAAGCAGACTGTCAGCACTGTTCTACACGTTAAATTATATATGTTATCGCCCTTGTCATTAGCATATGGAAACACTTGCAATTACTGTCAGAATGCAAATCAGCTCAACGCTGAATTGCAGAGGACACGAAGGTCCGGCAGCTGACATAAATGTGTTAAGTGTGGACTTTTAAAATTCTTCCAGCATTGCTACTGAGTCTTCTTTCATTTCTTTTGTAATGATACTGCACCTGTCAGCAGTCATTAAAAACAGCCAGGCTTAAGGTCCCAGGAAGCACATGACAAGCAGAATTTCTTGTGAACTGCACCTTTACATGTTTCCTCTCTACTTCTGACACTACGAAAGCAGGCAGCCGGCAGGAACACTGTCACCTCTCATTGTCTCTGCACTGTTGAAGATTCCGAAAATGCCGCAGAAAGACTTCAGATGCTGTGTGTCTAATCTAGACATTCTCGAAGAAAAGACTAAACAGAGAGCAGCGGCGCTGGCGGTTTTTGAGGGCGGTTATGTCTGTGGAAGGAACACTTTGAGAGCAGAGGTCTGACACAGGAAGAAGACGAGCGTGTTGTCATTGCAGGGTGTGTACCAGTTTTACTTTACTAGCCTGGATATTTATAGGAGAGTTTATATAAACCTTGTTTTATAGATGAAAGTGTAGCATTGAAAGAAAATGTAGCTTGAAAAAGAGTTCCTTGGCCATATAGCATGGCTGAACATGAGTCCACATTCACCATAGGTATTAGCCCCTGCCAAGTCCATACGCTTAACAGATGATTCACCCCTGATTTTGTATTGTTACCTTAGAAACAAAGCTGCCTAATTTAATCACAATTTAAATGCAGGAACCTAAACAATCGCCTGCAGTGCGATAAGAAAGAACATATAATTATACTGTAAACAATGCACCTTTTAGGTCCTTGACCAATATGTTGGCTACCACGATGTACTAACCCTATTCAATTTCATTCATAATTCATTACTTTAAGTGTCCTTTTTAATCCTTATTAAATATTCGCATGCTTGTATGATGGCTTCTTCCAGTTAACCCTATCGAACCAAGGGTCCTGCCAGCAATCCAATCTGAGAATTTGCCAGTGGCTCCTTTTAACTTGTTTAATCTAAATCTGCCAACAGAGGAGTTATGGCATGTGCCTGCCCATGTCGGCTATAGTAAATCAGTGCTTTCTGTGGGCTACTTTATTTTCTATCACTGTATAAAAATGTACAAGGCTTCCTTTATCACTCAGTGTCAACTCTTTTTTTGCATATCAAATAAATGCATATAGCAGCACTGAGAAATCACATTATTAAGGAAAGAAAAGTAGATTAAATGGAAGAAACAGCCACATTCTTGTTTCAGACCTAAAGGGTTTGCTTGTATGTCACTGTGAGAAAACATAGGTTCACTCTCTAAGATGTAGCATCACCCCCTGTTGTCTTAGAGCCAGGAAAGGTCATTTTACAAGGAAAGAGAAATTACATAGAGATGCAGAAAAAAAGCAAGCCAGGAATTAGACAGCAACTCCTCTGAGAGCGTATTGTTAGCATGAAGGGAACAATAAGAGAGAGAAAAGACAGTAGAGACGCCAATCAAACTGTCGATCAAAGGGCCAGTGCCGCTATTGGGGTATGAAGACAAGGCATGTGATGAATTACAGAATAAACGCTACAGTGCATGACACCCAGAGACATACGCTGCTATTGTTAGTTATTGTATCATCACATATAAATATCATGTAAACAACGGTTCTGCAGTCATTACCACCAACATAGAAAACATGCAGCTAGTAAATTAGCCACATTTTGATCATGTACTGAATAATGTAGTCATCTGTTACATTATGCATGCAGCATGCTTCTGAGTTTGATATCAAATGAAAGGCTTCTGCTTAAGTTAGATACTTATACTCAGGCTTAAAACTGGAAATCCTGTTGGCATTCCGCGGCTGGCGGCGTTACATCAGACTGCTTAAAGTCTGAGTAGCTCAGTAACTCACACAGCATACATGATCACACTATGCATGGAACTGCAGTGCAATCAGCCGGATTTCCAAGACTAGATTTTGTGCTAGGCATTATCCATGAGTGTTATTATGTGTTGCACAGAATATAAACTTTTTTTTTGTAATTAAACATTAAATACGTCTATATAAATCAGTGATGTGTCTCCATAAAAGACCTATACACTGTATATGGCTACTGTATTATGCTCATAATCGGGTACTGTGATTCTTTTGATGAGCATGATTGTCAGATGCTCTATCTAGCTAACCATATGGCTAAGCAGCAGAAATATTTGCAGATTTTTTATAGCTATTATTAAAACACTGATTTTTTTCTGTTTTTTTCCCCAATATTTGAAAACCCAAGCTATCCTTTTTGAGAAGTTCATGACATAGAAATGGTCCAAAATTTACTATTACTGTGACAACTAAAAACTAACCTCTAGGTATTTTATGATATTCACAATAAGCAGATCTCTCCCTACAATAATGTGACGAAAATATCAAGACACTCATTTCTCTTCGGTGTAATTAAGACATACAAAGATAATCAAAGATAACACTAAAGTCCTTTCTTCCACCATAGATCGACTAATTAACCCTAAATTGTCTGCTTGTGTGGTGCATTATTTTCTAAAATATGCAATTCTGCAAGAGTTTGCAATTCATTTTCATTATAAAGTAGACTTGAAAAGACGGAGCGTAGCTCAAACAACTGAAATAAGTTCCTATACCCTTCTGGAATAAGCCACCTAAATCAAAGATGACATCTTTCTCTGTTGTCAATCATCAGGAGCATCCAAATGTTATAAACATCTTGACCCTGTTCGCTAACTTAACTATGGTAAAGTGTCCTCTGTCAACAGGTGCTTTTCCAAAAGCTTTTAAAGCCACCCTGGTGAAGAAGAATAGCATGGATCCTTTTGTATGCGATAATTTTAGACCGAATTCTAATCTTCCCTTTTCAAGTAAAGTTACCTTCAAAAATGTACATGTGCCTATATATTTAATATCAAACAAGTTAAGAGATTTAACATTTCTTGTGGAGTCCCATAAGATTCAGTTTTAATGTCATGCTCTTCTCAACGTACGTTCCATCTAGGTGATGTCATTAGGAAACATCAATTTTCATAGCTATGCTGATGACATGAAATTATACATTTGGATTCCTTCTCATGATCAAGACTCTGTAGACAGGCTTACCAACTGTGTGTCTGATATTTCTCAATGGATGTTTGTTCAGTTTAGCTTCATATGCCAAACCTGAAGAACAAAACCTGGGTGTGATGTTGAGCTCTGTTTTAAACTGCATGTAAAAGCAGCCATGAAAGTAGCTTTTTATCATTTGAGAAAAATTGTTAAAGGTCAGCCTTTTCTATCTCGGAGAGATGCAGAGAAACTTGATAATGCATTTGTGACAAGCAAAATTGATTACTGTAATGTTCTTATTACTGGACTTCTTAAAAAACAATCCATCCTCTAAAACTCGTACAAAATGCAGCAGCACAAATCCTAACAAAAACAATAAAGAGAGATCATATCAGCGTTTAAAGCTCCAAATGACCTTAAAGCACCTGTGTACCTCAGAACGTAACAGAATGTCTGTCTGTTTATGTTCCAGCACATCTCAGATCTGTAGATACTAGCCTTTCACAAATACCTTCTTTAAAATACAGAAAACGTGGAGACACTTCTTTCAGTTATTATGCTTCTGGAACAGCGATACTCAGTTCCATCTTTTAAGAGACAGTCAAGCTCAGTTCACATGTTTAACTCTCTTTAGCCTTCAATTAAAACTCTGTTTATTTCTTTTTAACTTGATCTGTTATTATTTTGTCTATTACTGTAAAATATAATCACCTGTCTGTAAAGCACACCGACCCGCCAACATTATGAAAATGTTTTATAAATAAAGATATTTTTATTATTATATTATTATTATTATAATAACAGCAGCAATATGTGTTTGTGAAATAGGTCAAGGTGCATGATCAGCCAAAATTAGAATCAGCAGATTGTTGCTCTAACCATGATCATCAATTGGCCAAATTATTGTTTTGATTTTGGCCAATCTGTGTGTGCATGTTGTCTTTGAATTCTACTGCTACACCTGTATCAAAACAGCCTATCATAGGTTCTTGTCGCAGTTTAATTTTGCATGACACATGTGAAATAGCTAGTTCCCTCTTACTTTTAATGTAGCACAGTGCTTCATGTGTTCACTTAGCCCACAAAAGGGTGGCAAGTGTCCACCCCCCAGGCCCCGATGATGAAGGCCGCGAGAGCCAGAAAGAAGGCGGGTTCCGAACACCCAGCGGCGATGAACCTCGGCGAGGACATCAGGGAAAGAGGCGCGAACGTGGAGGGGGTGGACCGCAAAGCCTGAGTTCCCCCGAGTGACGCAAGTGATGGCGGGAGGAGGAGGAGGACGATGACGGTGCCGGCAACGAGCGAGATCCGAGCTCCGCCACCCGGGCCCTGCCCCCAGTTATGTAGCGAGGCTGCTTCACTACACCTCATGTTCTATGCTGTGCTACAGAGTCAAAATCAGAATCAACCAGAAGAATTCATGATAGGTGCATCCTTACAAAAAGGTACATTGCATTCTATCCTGACTGTCAATATTGTAGGAATATTAAACTGTACATATAAGTCTGGTTACCTAATATTTATAGCTGGCATTGATTGCAAACATCAGACCTTTTTTAAGTGAATACTGCAGATTGATTGTTGGATTCTACTCCAGGAGTACCTGTGTTTTGAGGTCTTCAGAATCTCAACCACTTCAACATAAAGCCAGAACAACCAGTATGTACTTGTTTCATTGGCACTCATAAACTAGGCCTAAAACTGAAGATCCAGGCCAGAATGAACATATTTATCCACGAACTGTCATTACATGAGCTTAACTTGCATATTTAAGTGCAGCACTGAGGGATATATCAGGTAGCAGGCCTTCAAGGTAGCTAAAGGCAGGAGTTAATTAGAGCGTCTAATGTTGGGATTTAAACACTGTACACTGCTCATTACATCCAGCTAAGTCTCCCATCCAGTAATCAGGGAGAAGATACATACCAATGAGTCAGCACTAGAATCCCACCACTTCCTCCCTTTCTGACTCAGTGTGTGTGTGTGTGTGTGTGTGTGTGTGTGTGTGTGAGCGGGTTTCTGTCAGGCTTAGAGATGAGGATTAATTAAACGTGCATCGGTTACATGTCGTGTCCTCTTGGTGGAGTTGATCGATCCTCAAGCCTCCTCAGTCGTCTAATAACCCAGGCAAGAGCCCCTCCGGCTGGCTGCTGCACACACTCATAGTATCTCCCAGCCCCCGGCCTTAATCAGCTCTTTGATATCCACACTCTGGTCACCTTCGTCCCGCGCACACGCTGCAGTAAGCTCTGTCAGGCTGGCAGTGTGACCGTGCTTGACAGCAGCTCATTAGCAGCAGGTCTTCAATGGTGATGCTCCTCAGGTTTTATAATGATTATAAACATGCTGCTACACAATGCCATCTCTCCGCTTTGTCTAGAGAAGGCAAGCTACCTGGCAACAGATATTAACAGTGGAAAGGCAATGGGAAGAGGACCAAGTGGAGACATTTTTTATTTCCCTATACTACATATGGAGCAAACGCCCATACAGCAATATCCCCAGTGCTGGATTAACACTTATGATGTTCATTTGTATCCAGCTGGACTTAAATGATCACCGTAGGTGTTTGTTCAACACTAGGGATTTTGCTGTGCCTGAGTTTACTCTGGGCTAAAGAAACAGCAATAGACAGGCTTGCAACTGTCTCAGTCAGGTGTTCAACAAAAGCTGTGTTTTCATCTTTTTGACATTTGCTGGAGCCTCTTCTCCAAGAGCCAAGATTTTTTTTTTTTTTGACAATACCAAGCACCATCATCATCCCTTCCGCTTTCCTCCTGTTAAGCCTCTACTAGCTTGTCTGTTTGGTTACATCCCAAATCTGTGCAGAGGAGCTCTGCATCTTAACCTGACATGTTTAGACAGATTATCAGCATGTGATCGTGGGCTGAAATGAATTCTTTATGAGCTGCAAATCTGAACCACGCCTGCGATTTTTCCATATTTGGTCCTCTATAAAGGATTATAGTCTATCTATCAGATATCAGATATGGTTTATGGGGGATATTATAACTGCCTGGCTAATGTAGCCTAAGAATTCCTCACTTTGGAGGATCTGCTCCAGTGATCTTCAACTGGAATACTGGGACATTTTCCTCATCTCATATCCATGCAGTGTCAACAACAAAGCTGCTCTAATGGTGCAGTGAGACGGCTCAGGAAAAAAAAGCCTGCCCCCACTCCTCTCTCTACAGCAGCTTCTGAATACAACTACAAGTAACAGTTTATTTACCATCTCTCTCTCTCTCTCTCTCTCTCTCTCTCTCTCTCTCTCTCTCTCTCTCTCTCTCTATCATAACATCAAAAGCAGTTTTTTTTTATTAAATGGTAAACATGCCTCCATGAATTAAGAATTTGACTATGTATTTACTCTCAGACTCTACGCTAAAGTGTCTGCAGGGTCATGAATTTGAAAACTGACCTGCTTGTACCTACAGCTTTAAGACTTAACCTGACAAAGTTCATTGGTACTGCTAAGTTACCCGAACCTGCTCGCCCACACTAACAGATGGATTACTGGAGACACGCTTTTACAGTTCTTTGCTTCAGTACTAAGTTCTTGAGTTGACCGACAGGAAATGAACTAAAACCCTCCACACACTTGCCCGAAAGCTGAGCTTTTGTTGAAGCCAACACTGACTTGCAAGGAGGTACACTGGTATTAGTTTCTTGCTATTATCTACTGCGCAATGACAGCATCCATGGTATTTGTGTCACTGAAGAGATGGCTTTCCAGTCTTCCTGCTATCATAGCTCTAAATATTAGCGCAAGCTCTGCACTGTACATTTCCTCTGTGCTTTTTATTAACTAGATGTAGACCTAATAACCAGGTCAAGACATTTCTACAGTGAAGATGTCCCTGATTCGTTTGAAATGGAGTTTCATTCCAAAACACTCTAGATCCATTTGTAACAATCTTGGATATAATGAGTTTTTGAAAATGAAGTAACAGCTGACCTTAAGTGAAAACTACATTTTCATTGCTTTAATAAAGAAGGTATTCATTAAAAGATGTCACTGATATTTGTTGTGTGTGTAAAGCTCCTCCCAACAATGAAGATGATGATAAAAAAGTGGTTTATAAAGCCATTTGGAAGCAAAACCCTTTAGTAGTCAGCCTTTAGTAAGTTTTCTTTTTATTTTGTTCATGGCGATCAGTTAGTAAGACTGGCCTTGCTGTACACTACACTATACTACAAACTTAAAAAAACTTATTCAAGGGTTCTATAGTAAAGAAAATGGTTCTTTATAGAACCATGAACAGTCAAAGAACTACATGATTAAAGGGTTCTCTGCATGGTGAATGGCTTCCTCAGATTGATGGAGAATGTGTTGTAGATGGTTCCATAAAGAGCCTTTTTGAAAAGGGTTCTATATCGCATCAAAAAGGGTTCTTCTGTTGCTACAAGTTTGACATTGTAACAATAGAAGTACCTTTTTGGTGCTATACTGAACTCTATTCAAAAAGGCTCTACACAGAACCATTATCCATTAAGACATTATCCACCAATCTATAGATCCATTTCTCTATGCAATGACCCCTATAACCATGCAAAGGGTTCTTTGAGGGTCTATGGTTCCTGGTTTCCACAAAAATACCTTTGTTTAAAGCCTTTAGGATGTCAACCACTGCAATATGAAATCAGGACTACAATTATCACATCTCACCAGAAGGATGTTTCTTTCAGACAGTGCCAAGCACCCTTGTAACCTCTCTTACCTGCATTTTGTTAAGTCTCCTCCAGCTTGTATGTTTGGTTACATCCCAATCATTCCAAACCACAACTTACTGTCTCTCTGTCTCTGTCTCTCTCTCTGTCTCTCTCACCCCCCCACCCCCCACCACCAGTTTATCCTCTTTAGGGAGGGATCCTTCCATCCTCGTGATGGTTTTGTTCTTTTTCACTTTCCTGGCTTGCACTAATCTCCCTTGTTGCCACTTCAGAAACACTGACTGTACCCCACGCAGGCAGGAGAAGAAAAGAGGCGGAAGGCAGAGAGGAAGAGACAAATGGAGATACTGACACCAAGGAAGAGGAAAAAGACTATGTTTAGACAGCAGCCTGAAAAGCTCATACCGCATTCGCTCTGCTTCTTAACCTGACATGTTTAGACAGATTATCAGCATGTGATCATGGGTTGAAATGAATTCTTTATGAGCTGCAAATCTGAACCACGCCTGCGATTTTTCCATATTTGGTCCTCTATAAAGGATTATAGTCTATCTATCAGATATCAGATATGGTTTATGGGGGATATTATAACTGCCTGGCTAATGTAGCCTAAGAATTCCTCACTTTGGAGGATCTGCTCCAGTGATCTTCAACTGGAATACTGGGACATTTTCCTCATCTCATATCCATGCAGTGTCAACAACAAAGCTGCTCTAATGGTGCAGTGAGACGGCTCAGGAAAAAAAAGCCTGCCCCCACTCCTCTCTCTACAGCAGCTTCTGAATACAACTACAAGTAACAGTTTATTTACCATCTCTCTCTCTCTCTCTCTCTCTCTCTCTCTCTCTCTCTCTCTCTCTCTCTCCCCCCAGAGTGCTTTTCCCCAGCCTAATATCCACCACAGTAAAACTACAGCGTGAACGAAGGACGTGTTTCATCACTGTGTGCTTGTGAATGTTAAGGGCTGAGGGCCTATGGGGCATGTTATTTTGCATCAAAAAACACCGTTTCTTCCTTATTCTCTGCTCCTACTAATGCATTTCTTTCACTGCAGTGCTTCATTCCCTCATTGTCTTGCTCTGGATTTGGATTTCTTGAGCTAGCTAGAACTCTTTGCCTTTTTATGCTAATCTGTGTGGAATATTGTGTTGAGGATTTTTTCCAAGTAAAAGTACATTTTCGGGACCATTTCTAATGGCCCGTTCATCATGGAATATTTAAAGGGCAGCTGGAGTTTGAAAAAAAAATGCAAGATTTGTTCTGACAGCAGTCATTTACATTGGTCCACGCATCAAGAATTGTTCACACAATATAAATGTAGCATTTTCATATTATTTCAAGACATTTAAAAAATGACAAAAAATTGAGGTTTAGACAGTGACAACATGTGGCTTTCATACTCTTATTTTAGGTTTAAGTAAGTAAGTGATACTTTTTTAATCCCACAACCGGGGAAATTCCACCTCCGCATTTAACCCATCCGTGAAGTGAAACACCACATACACACTAGTGAACACACACACACTAGGGGGCAGTGAGCACACTTGCCCGGAGCGGTGGGCAGCCCTATCCACGGCGCTCGGGGAGCAGTTGGGGGTTAGGTGTCTTGCTCAAGGACACCTCAGTCATGGACTGCCGGCACTGGGGATCGAACCGGCAACCTTCCGGTCACAGGGCCGGTTCCCTAACCTCCAGTCCACGACTGGAGTTTAGGGAGGAAAAAATGTAATTATATCATGCTCATGAATGTCAAGGCATTAGATTTCTCCCACAGCATGAAATCATAATGCCACAAGAGTGACAGGACTTGGCACAATAACATGACACCCAAGGTGTCTGTAGAATTTTGACTGCAAATGGAAGAGCAGTTGATGTGAATCGACTGCTCATTTCTAACTACATTTGCCTCTCTGCACTTGAAAGCAGAGATAAATAAATAAATAAATAACATGAGTGAAGGAACAAGAAGAATGAGACGAAGAAGAACAGGCAAACAAATGCAAGCGAATCAGCACTGCGGCTCTAAATGAGTCATCTGTTTTCTTATCTACTGCATTTATATTTCAGATTGTGGTAGGATGAGTGGCATTACACAAACCCAAACTGCCTGAGGTGTCCAATAAAGGGAAGCCAATAAGAAGACTGCTGTAAAGACCTTCGAGAGCTACTATGAAGTCTTTTCTTTAATTGATCACAAACTACCCGAGATATCTAAAAAAAGAAAAGCCAATAATAAAGCTGATATGAAGACCTACCATGCATGTTCTTTGGTTGATCCCAAACTGCCTGATTCAATAAGGAAGAGCCAATATAAAGCCCTTTGAGATCTACTATGAATTTCTTCCTTTGGTTGATCTCAAATACATGCAATACCCAGTAAAGGAGTGACTTCCATATTTCTATATGAATGCTGTATATCGAGGTATGAAGCCTCTCATGCAATCTTCCCCCCCAGACTGACTTTCTTAGACTGCTAGAACATGGCCAGGTGCAGTATAGGCTGCATCATTCAGTATACGTACAACTCCTCCACAACTACAAATCTAGTCTACAGTGAAAGAAATGACTGTATCTGACCTAGCACCTTCATATGTCAGCTATTTTCCCCTTCCAGAAGACATGGGCAATCGTCCTGTATTGGATATAACAGATGAAAAAGGAATATAGTAAGATAAACACTGTGGTGAATCAAGGTACTTTTGGCTAATGCATCTTTTTGGCACCACTTATGTGAAAGCTGCTGAGTTTGCTCGTTTGATCCTCCTCAATTACCAGCATATCAGGGGAATAGGCAGGAGAGGTGGTTTCCCAGAGAGAAACAGACTGAGAAAATCATCCCAGACGATCCCAAGGACAGAGCATCTGAGGCTGCTAGGTATAGGTAGGCTGATGTAAACCACTCGCTGTTACATCCAAGGCACACACTTGCACACAGACAAACACACATGGACACACACTTGGACTTTCCCATTAAAACCATGGTCTGACATAATCACTGTAAAGCCTCGCCAATACAAAAGTGCATTATTTACTTACAAGAACAGTGTACTGCGTTCTTCCTCCAGATATGCTTTTTAAATGTAATTTGTAATTACATAATTAATTACATTAGAATTACATTACAAGGTATATTTAAATTATGCATCAACAGGTTTGACTCCACATTACTGACTTTGTTCACTAGTTTTGATGTGAAGAATAAAAAAGCATGTCAAAAATATCAATTTATAATAATAAAATATCTCCTCTTACAGACATAAATGTGGTATGGACTAAAAGAGCAAAGTCCATACTTGATAGAATTTTAAAAATCTTTTATTGAACTATGAGTGAAAAATAATTACTATCAAATTATAAGCTTTTATTACTGCTGGCAATAACTGTGACTTTCAGGGATTTATCACATGTAGGTAGGTTGTGAAATTCATGTGTGCTGGGGGAGCCCTACCATCTAGGTCACCTCATGCAGCTTGGCTTTTGACTGTAATTTCAAAAGTACTGTATTTTCCTGAGTGCACAAAACAACACTCACAGGTGCAGTAATTATCGACCTTTTCCCTAGCAACGCAATATCTTGATTGACGTCATCAGAGCTGAACTATAAATTATGAGCACAGTTTGAAAGGATGCACCTTCATTTTCCTTCAAGGCCAGTGGAAAACGGTTTATAGCTCATGGGCATAGTAAACATTTATGTTTTTCCAAAGTAACACACCGTCTCAATTGATGTGTCACCGTCGCTGTGCTACTGTGACTGCTATGTCGAGGTGATTGCACAGGGAGGTAGTAGAAGGCTGTAATGAAAGCTCTGCTCAGGGCTTTTAAGCATAGTCCTGGCACAGCAGGAACACTACTGATACAGCTGCTCCAATTGCTAATAGGCGCCAGCTCTGCCTTTGACTGAGTAAGGTCTGACACAATGACATAGAGAAGCACAAAGACCTCCAAAGGTGTCCACACAGCCTCTATGGATGGAAGGAGAAGACTTCATTACGGTCATTTGAGGCTCTGGTTTATTTTTGAGTCTATAGTGTTATTACTTATTCAGGGCAGGTGGTTGGGGCAAATTAAATTAAAGGCTTTCATCACAATAGAATCACCAGTGCTGAATACACTCCTACAGAGTTCATCTGATTTTCTGTTTATAATTAGGCTTTTTAATATTGTTTACATCAACTTTATTGTGTACACATTGATTTATCCTTGAAAAAGTTTACTTTTAGATGGCATTTATTATTATTATTATTATTATTATTATTATTAACCACAAATTAAGTCAATAATAGAGCTAATATGTGAACATGTGAGCAAGTGTTGCCAGATGTGTATCCTGCCAAATTGGGCAAATTTGGGGGGACTGGAAGGGAAAAAATTCAAAAATTTGAATAGGTAACTTCTCTCCATGTCCAATTGGTTACCAAAACTTCAACTGACATACATACTATTCTGTTGAGAAGCATCATTTACAATCTAAAGTGGAAGACATGGCATAGATCATCCAGTTCACTTGGCATCACTGACTGTTCATAGTTTTGAGATAGCTGGAAACAGGAAAAGCCTATAAAGATAAATAAGTTTGAAAAATGTGTATAGGATACAGTTTTACATCTTTTGCTGCTTGCAATATTGTTATTTAGTTTCTTCTGATTATGTGGGATCTTGGGTCCTATCAAATACTACACAGTTAAAAATGTTACACTGCCCCAAGTAAATATCGACAAGTTACAACCCCAATTCCAATGAAGTTGGGATGTTGTGTAAAACATAAATAGAAACAGAAAACGGTGATTTGCAAATCCTTTTCAACCTATATTTAATTGAATACACTACAAAGACAAGATATTTAATGTTCAAATGGATAAACTTCATAGTTTTTTGCAAATATTCACTCATTTTGAATTTGATGCCTGCAACACGTTCCAAAGAAGTTGGGACAGAGGCAACAAAAGACTGGGAAAGTTGAGGAATGCTCAAAAAACAGCTGTTTGGAACATTCCACAGGTGAACAGGTTAATTGGAAACAGGTGAGTGTCATGATTGGGTATAAAGAGAGCATCCCTGAAAGGCTCAGTCTTTCACAAGCAAGGATGGGGCGAGGTTCACCACTTTGTGAACAACATTGTTGAGAACAATGTTTCTCAACGTGCAATTGCAAGGAATTTAGGGATTTCATCATCTACAGTCCATAATATCATCAAAAGATTCAGAGAATCTGGAGAAATCTTTGCAAGTAAGCGGCAAGGTAGAAAACCAACATTGAATGCCCGTGACCTTCGATCCCTCAGGCGGCACTGCATTAAAAACCGACATCATTCTGTAACGGATATTACCACATGGGCTCAGGAACACTTCAGAAAACCACTGTCAGTGAACACAGTTCGTTGCTCCATCTACAAGTGCAAGTTAAAACTCTACCATGCAAAGCGAAAGCCATATATCAACAACACCCAGAAACGCTGATGGCTTCTCTGGGCCCGAGCTCATCTGAGATGGACTGACACAAAGTGGAAAAGTGTCCTGTGGTCTGACGAGTCCACATTTCAAACTGTTTTTGGAAATCATGGACGTTGTGTCATCCGGGCCAAAGAGGAAAAGGACTGTCTGGATTGTTATCAGCACAAAGTTCAAAAGCCAGCATCTCTGATGGTAAGGGGGTGTGTTAGTGCCCATGGCATGGGTAACTTGCACATCTGTGAAGGCACCATTAATGCTGAAAGGTACATACAGGTTTTGGAGCAACATCTGCTGCCGTCCAAGCAACGTCTTTTTCAGGGACATCCCTGCTTATTTCAGCAAGACAATGCCAAGCCACATTCTGCACATGTTACAACAGCGTGGCTTCGTAGTAAAAGAGTGCGGCTACTAGACTGGCCTGCCTGCAGTCCAGACCTGTCTCCCATTGAAAATGTATGGCACATTATGAAGTGCAAAATACGACAACGGAGACCCCGGACTGTTGAAGTACTGAAGTTGTACATCAAGCAAGAATGGGAAAGACTTCCACCTACAAAGCTTCAACAATTAGTGTCCTCAGTTCCCAAACGCTTATTGAGTGTTGTTAAAAGGAAAGGTGATGTAACACAGTGGTAAACACACCCCTGTCCCAACTTCTTTAGAACGTGTTGCAGGCATCAAATTCAAAATGAGTGAATATTTGCAAAAAACAATAAAGTTTATCTGTTTGAACATTAAATATCTTGTCTTTGTAGTGTATTCAATTGAATATAGGTTGAAAAGGATTTGCAAATCATCGTATTCTGTTTTTATTTATGTTTTACACAACGTCCCAACTTCACTGAAATTGGGGTTGTATGTAGGCAAAATATACATACAAACTGAATAATATAAAAGTCTTATTTTCTTGATATTTTGAAAGTTAACATATTTTATCTGGTAACAATTAATGGTGACAATCATGCTGACTAATAGTTCCTGCATTTGCAGTTTGGAGTGCAAAGTAGACAACATTCCCCTACCATGTACTTCAGCTTATTCTTCAGTCACACAATAGAACTCTTCACACTGAAGTACACAATAAACAGAGCCTCTCGCATTGAGTCATAAATCATTCTAATCTAGCAGACTGTATGACATGATAGTCTATGGCTCTTGCATGGAAACTATTGCTAGCTAAACTATGTACTCTAAATCTGTGTCTACAGCGCTTTGGCTTCACATGCAAGGCACCTCAGTCACAGACTCACTCATTCACCCACTCAGATAAGCAGGCTGAGTCATTATCATCACTCAAGTAGCTTTTGGTGCTTCATATCAATGAACAAAGTGTTTTGGATGTTGAAAAAACAAACAGTCTGTTCTTGAAGCCAACTTGAAAATATTAATATAACACAGAATAAACTGTATTAGCTAGATTTGTTAGCCAATGTATTACCCAGACAGTGATTATCCACATTAAACATCACATTTCAGCTTTTACACCACCATCTCCCGTTCTCGCACTGTGCACCTGCCCTGGAACACGATTACACACTTGACAGTGGTGACACTCTATTTTCCTGTTTGTCTTTGTGTCACTTATCCTAGCACACTTGGGATTAACATCCTCTTAACCTCAGTGGTGGAGTAGCTGTGTGCACTGGCAGGTCTCTAAACAGGTGCATGGGGTGTGTGTGTGTGTGTGTGTGTGCGCATACATGTGCATGGGTCTTGATCTGTTTCCAAAGGAACTCATGTGTGTCTGTGTATGTTCACTCTTACAATTGACATTTCCTACATGGTTCTTGTCTTGGTCAAACCGTTCTAGAAAAAACCATTAACTGCTTTTGGAAACCTTAACGTTATTTGAAGGTCCTTAACAAACCTTAAGGAACCATCCAGTGAAAGATTATTTCAAGAACCAAAGGTAGTTCTTCAAATCATTACTCATAAAACTCTTTTTGACAGCTTGATGTATGTATGCAGGCAGTACTGTGCAAAAGTCAGAGAGCACCTTTCATGTATCCTTTCAGACCCATGGCATTGTCTTCATCCAGCGGAAAGTTATACAGAAACACCTGTTGTTTTTTCTGATCTACAGCAGGAGTGGAGATTGATTTTCTCTGCTCTTTCAAAGATGAAAAGTTTTGTTTTTCTGATTCTGACAGTTTTGGTGGTCTCCCCGGTCTTGCATGAGTTCTTGCGAGTAGCATTTTCTCCATATCTTTAAATCATTTTTTGACTCTTGCTCTTTCACCTACTTTCCTTAGAATTACCCCTTCATTATGCAAGCACATCATATCTACTCTCAAAGAAATATCTCTTGAAAAACGAATAACTTAATGTGTATTTTGACTGACAATGAAATAAATGAAGTTTGGTCTCTGAGTTTTGCACACTACTGTAAATGTGCATGTTTTGTGTGTGTGTGTTGTCTAGGCCTGGGGAGTTTGTCCACCTCCAGAGGGCCTTCTCCATCTGTGCAGCATCTCAGAGTAGCCAGCCCTGATACACTGATGCCATAGCTAAGCCTAATACAGAAACCATGGCACGTCACATGCAAAGCCATGCCACATGTTACAAACCAGTGTGGCCACACTTCTTCAGGGAATTCAACGTGATCCATTTTTCATTCTGTGTCTACAATACACCTGGGGATGTGATGACAGCACTCTACAGCCAACATGAAATGTAGAATAACAGGTGGGAACTAGCACTACAAAAAACACACAGCACAGCCGGCAGTTGTAAATTGGCATTTGAGAATCTGACATTTAGCCCAAAGTAAAGTTTTATCCATTCCACCCATATAACCACTCAGCCCATTTCCCATCTGCCCAGGAACGAGGGTGAAAAATAGATTCAATCTATTCCACCACTCTCTTTATCCATAGCCTGACTTATTGCTGTATATTGAAAAAGCCCCTCACACTAATGTGAGCACAGTGAATCAAATTACTCTTCCATAAGCACATTCATTAACAGTAATCCTCCATTATTGTCCAGCTTTAAGTCTTTACAGCTCCATTTTCACTAGTCGTGTAATGAGAGGATTTTTCTCAGCTGATCTCCGAGCTCTTGTCATTCATACCACATGCAGTACGAACACACGGATTAAAGGCTGCGATAAGATCAGGTGGACATGCATATGCGTCAAAGCGCTCTGTCTTTTAATTTAACTCGGACCACACTCTAAATCAACACTGTTTGTGTGTGCGCGTGTCCGTGTGTGAAGGGGAGAATTCATGTTCCAGAAAACCACACACACACACACACACACACACACACACACACACACACAGACACACACCCTGATGGTTACCACGGTAACCGAGGGCTGGGTTTTCTCTATGTGCCAGTCTGCCTGGAAAAAAAAATGAAAGAAAAAAAGATCCAAATGGAGAGAAATGATATAAACACTAGCGGAGTATGTAAAGGGCATTGAAGTGGAGAAGAAAAAAGAAGAGAGAGAGAGAGAGAGAGAGAGAGAGAGAGAGAGAGAGAGAGAGAGAGAGAGAGAGAGAGAGAGAGAGAAATGGGGCCGTGGCAAGGCTCCCACACGCACACCAAAAACAAGCCCAATTAGCAGCCATTTGCCGACACGCTAAGCAAAACAGCCCTATTCCCATTGGCTTATATAATGTGACAAGTTGCACAACGGCAATGTTCTTTTTTCCTTTCTGTTTTCCTTCCTCGCATAGTGCTCATGTCCACCTGACCTGTGACTCCCCTGTCTTGCTGTGACTGGATAACAAATCAGACAATCCAGAAATACAATGATTTTGTAATAAAAGGGTCTGTTTACTCACAACTGTTCATTTTGTATTCGGTCTCAAATTGCATTGTTAAACCTGACAAACATTAAGGCAAATCGGTGTTCCACTGTTGTCCATCCTAGGACGATGTTTTAACCCACATTTCAAACACAAAATATGGGTGGAAAGAACTGCACAAGCTTGACAACCAGAAAATCAAAAGAAAGCCTCTTAGAAGAATGCAACATCTTTCAAGGCCACACTACCATTAAGATTAATGAATTAAGCACTTACTCAAAAGCCTATTTAAACAATATGCAATTGTCTAGCGCTGCCAAAAACCAGCAGTCGGTTAGTGGGTGGATATGTTCAAGTCAGACTCAATGAATCTTTAGCTGCACTTGCTCTCACACCCCAATGAGCAGCACTCACTAAAGGTCTACGCTTGAATGTGGGCCTCTTTGTTTGGTAGTCAAACCTTTGCCAGCTAATTCCATGCATACATTAGCACCAGCAGGGACCTCTACTGCAGCAGCAAAGCGAGCACCATCTTATAAAAAGCACAGCTTTTCTATTTAGCTGAGATTTTTTATCTTTTTCAGTTGAGATTTTTTATCCTGGGGATTATATCAGGTAGAAATAAATAATGAACTGGTTTTGAGTGCAATTATAATAGCTATCAGTCATTTAGCATACTAGTGCAAAGAAGGCTTTTATTTTATTATTTTATTTTGGGCTCTGAGCAGAGATCCTACTGCATGGTAAACTAATTAGATCGGCAATTAGCCCACTATGAAATATCAGTTTTAACCTTTCCTTCATGGATTCTCTACAAAAGCAGGGTTTCTCTTTCTCCTCTTTTTCTCAGGGGTGGGCAGGGAGATTGCTTAATTGTTGAGTGCTGACAAACATGGATGAAAGCAGAGTGAGGTGACTGTCCCTGGAACTTCATGCCAACACCAACAGAAGAGGCCTCTACAAAGGCTGCCACTATAGATGTGTAAAACAGCAAACGATCAGTGAGTTTTGGTACTTTATGGAGCAATTAGCAAAGCTGGGGGGACTAATCTTCATCCGCTCTATTCAATATGTGCTTATTAACTTTCCTAATTCCCAAAGCCATGCACGATGAACTGAAATGAACCTTTACATCATCTGCTTCCACAATGAGTTACTGACTGATGTGTCCTCATTGAAAGGGGTAATTTTAGCATTTTGACCATTAGAGGACTCTTTGTTGTTCACTGGCAGTGCTTCAATAACAGGGTTGATTCACATAAAAAAACCTATGCAAGTTCAGCAGAGGACCTTGAAGGAAAGATTTTCTATCATCTACTGGAGATAATAAGCAGAAATGGATGGACACAATTCTAGGTAGCATGGGATTTCTACTTAAGACACAATGGGAGTAAAGAGTAGCCTGAAGCATAGAACATGATGAGAAAAGCTCATGCTAAACTGACTGGAAGTAAAGTGTTTTGTTTGACAAATGTCTATGTGGTTAGTGTTTAGGTGGAAACGATTATTCTTTGCCCTGTAAAAAGCAAGCGCAAAGAAACAGAACAAAAGTTTGCATCTCCAAAAAGGTTATTTTGCAGGAGAAGGGAAAAAATTTGCTTAAATTGTGCTGAAAGTTAATGCAACAAGTAATTTTGGACCATTTCTTTTGGTCCTTTCGTCATGAAATTGAGCCCAATGGTAAAGGGTTACTGGAGTTTTCAAGTTACACAAAAAAGTAAACATAAGACGTAATGGAGATATAAGATATTTGCTCGACAGCGACAATATAACAAGCAGTGATATAGCAAAAATATATATTAAAAGTTGTATCAGTGCCAATATGGTATGGAAGCTACATGTACGGTCGACATAAGGAAAAAAACACAGGCTGAGCAAATGCACACAGACACACACACACTTCCACAACAAACACATACACAGACATCCACAAGCACATCACACAAATGTACGCGCACACAAAACAAGTCACGGTGCTGTCATGCTTGTGCAGTGGTGCAGAATCCTAAATTATCTCCTGGCAAGCTAGATAAAAAAACAGCAACATAAGGCCAGTGAAATCAGCATGACCAGATACCTCCCAAGCATGACATTGTGTTTCATGTACCGATGATGTCTATGGTGTGCTGTGTGCATGTTTGTTTCAGCAACCTCCAAAGGACCACCAAAAAAGATAATGTGTAAAGTGCTTTCACTAAATGTAAATAAACACAAGGGCTGGATTTCAAATGTCAAGAAGAATGTCTGTGTCATAATTACACTGAGACAGTAGACAGTATAGGGCCAAATTGCACCTTCAGAAAATCTCCATTAAACATCTCTGTTTTTATGGAATGCCACCAATTGCACATGAAAGTACCACAACAGATCAATACTAAACCATGTGCCCCCCTCTTTCCCTCTCTGTGCATTGTGGCAGTTATTGATTCATTGACCATGCACCTCCTTCTGCTTGGATATTCTTACAGACTGTCACCCGTGAAAGCTGTAAGAAAGAGAATCTCTCATTTGTTCCACAAATACTTTCCTGTAGTCCACACTGAGAGCAGATTTAGCTCAGGAGTGTCCGTTGAGAGCTGGCACTGATGGACCAGCGGAATTTTTGGAATAGAAATGCATAATTTGCATTTGTTTATCTGTGAGTCAACGTTCTAAAATGAAATTGCATGAGTGCCGAGTTTGAGCACGGGCAAACCTCCAAATGAAGAAATAGAGTGGAGATTCTACTAATTCTGAGAATCAGCAAACATGAAATTGAATTTAAAAAAGAAAAAGAGAACTGAAATGAAGCCCAACCAGAACACCTGGAGTTACCAGTGCTGATGACTGGAGTTTACTGAGGCCAGGTGTCTCGACTCAACTTCCAAAGTCCTGACATTGGCCAGCTACCCATTTTCAACAATCACTTTGCCTACACTTGTCTCTTTGTCAACTAAATGGAGCGCACACTCAAAATTCACACATTACATGATATGACCAGTTTTAGTTTTTCCTGTACATCTGTTATGATGAATCAGGCATCCAATTTCATCAACAGTCTGTCAGACCCAGTAATTTGTAGTGTTTTGTAGTGTAGTGTCATATCCCAGTTTTTGTATTATTATTATTATTATTATTATTATTATTAGATGCAACTGTGACACATGCATGCTTCAAGTATCAAATGATGTTGAAAAACAAGGTTTTTGTAAGTAACAAGCTATAGCCTTTTCGGTGCTAATATGTTGGTAAAAGATTTTACAAACAAGTTTTCCACCATGACAGAAGACCATTTAAGCAATCAGATGGTTTGTTGAGTTGTCAACGTTCTAAACGCTGTGCAAACATCAGAGACCACCCTTTCATTTATTTAAAATTAAAAAGCACAGGTTATTCATTTTTAGCAGAGTTTAGAGTTTAAAACATTTAACAGAAACTTACAGAAAAGCCTTCAACGCTAAGTATATTATCAAATCTCTCAGTCTTTCAGTACATCCTACTGCCACTTTGACTCTTTATTCTTCTGAACCTGAAAGCAACAGTTAGTGTGGTCTTCCCAACAAAAAGCCATTTCCAGTAGCACCACTGACATTGTTACCCCTCAAAGAGACACTAACATTCATACAAGCATTTTTCCAAACACACCTCAGCTTCCCATTTTTCTCTCATCTGTATCTAAATTAGATCCAGATTAAGTCCACTTGCATAAGGAAGGTGAAAGTCAAAGAAAATAAGAGATCAAACAGAAGTTTCCAAGAAACTGGGACTCCTAACAACTGTGCAAAACCCAGTAGATGTCAAAACTGTCATATAAACAGTATTTAGAGATTTGATCTTTTAGAGAGAGGAGAAAATCAAGCTCCACTCTTGCTTCAGAACTGAAAAAATCCACTGTTGGTTCTATCCATCCTTCCACAATGAGAAGACAACTGAATGCCTTGGGTCTGAAAAGATGTGCAGCTGTCACAAAACTGTTACTGAGAAAATTTAATGCAGAAAATGTAATCAATGTCTAAGACTGAACTTTGGAGGTGTGGAAAAATATCCCTGCAGATTTCTTTGAAAAACTGAAAGCAGGCCTCCTAAAAAGAATGGTAGCTGTAATAAACACAAATGGTGAACGCACTAAATACTGAAATAACTGATATATTTAGTTGTTGAGACTTTTTTAATACCCTGTTAAATGTTTCCTGTTTTTTTGTTATGCTGAGAAATGAACAACTTGCAGTTTATTTCCATTTTAACTGGAAAATAAATAAATGAAAGGGTGGTCTCTGTATTGTATATTTACCTACTGTCTTTCTTAAAGAACCATTGAAGAATCCCCTTTTGAAGAGTATGCTAATTGCCAGTGCAGATTCTGGCAAAAAGCACTCAAGAAGTAGAGGTGATCTTATTGGTGTCAACTTTACACATTCTTAAGAGTGCTGTCAGCTGATAGCCCTTGTAGTATGATGGTCTGTGAAGAATAAATATGAATAGAATTTTATTTAGCAGTGAAGCTTTAATTTCTAATTAGCACTTTTTTGATCCTGTCATAATTGATCTGAATATGCTGTAGCATTATAGATTTTTTTATTGGCTGGGTCCTTTAATTCAACTCCTTTGTCTGTCATGAGGCTGCAATTATAAGAGAGTAGAAGAGTGTAATTATTCAGCCACTGGGTCTCTAGTGGCCACATTATAATTCAGTCATGTTACAGTGGTATAGATATCAGCAGATGATGGCAGAGATAGAAGAGACTGTAGTATGTTACGCACTTAGCTAACCCTCTTTCATCTTGCAGAGATTTTCTCTTTGATAGTGCTTTTATTCTGTTAAAGTTGATAAGCATGGAGACTGAAGCAACTCTTCTTCTGTTCTCCACAATGCTCTCCTCAGCACCAGTGCACAGTGAGCAGGGAACTTGGCTCTAGTTTTGCCAGAAGCATTCTTTATGTGTGTCATCAGTGGGAGATGAAGCCGAGATAGTGCTTATGCCTTTTACTGTTTTGATCCAAAGCTTTTCTGCATCTTACTTGCTTTCTCTCATAAAATAAAAGCCAAATCCATCATGCCTTATTCGTAACGCTTATCGTTAAGAAGATTCTGTTTTAATTTGTAAAGTCTGCATCTGGATATAAACTGTGGTCAATTCAAAAAGTTAAAAAAAAACCTCAAGGTTGACCCATGGCATAAACAAGGTTTTGTGTTTTAAAGAGTTTTACGCTGGATGAATTATTAAAATGCCATAACATTGAGGATCTGACCAAAAATGTCATTGTTTATTGATTTTGCCAGATATAAGGCATGGCAAGAAATGGTAAATAAATAAGTTTGTTGTATGAACATATTTATAGTTCTGGTAAAAAGCCATTTTTTTACATGTTAATTTACAGTAGACTGCAAATTACTGAGTTGCATTGTTTTTGTATGTAAAACTATGAGATTGCTGGATTTTAATTACAGCTTATTACTGTAAGTGTACAGCAGAACACAGCTACATCACAGTAATCTGGTTCAGGTGAATGTGGAGTCACAGTATACTAATTGCTAAGCTGCTATTTTACTGTTATTTACTGTTAATATTCTCCACTAAATCACTGTGAAAGTAATGCAACTAGTAGCCAATCATTCACAGCAATGTTACAGTGGCTATGTTTACATGCAAAGATGTTGCCAATCCGATTGAATACAATCCGATTACAGATTCAGACTGAGGTGTTTATTCTCACTCTATTCAACAGTCTGATGAAAATCTTTGTTTACATGCTCGCTACAAGTAATCCGATGGAAAATGACGCGCATGTGTGGAGCAGCGCTTACAGTGAACGTTACCATGACAGCGAGTATCACGTGAGGTCCAGTCAGAGTGAGATGAGCTTCCAAGTTGGCGCATCTTTAACTGCTTTAAACTGATGTTAGACTCAGAAAAACGTCCTTCACAATATTATAGAATAATATGGATATTATTCTTCTATTTAACCGATTATTTAGAGGATTACCCACCTCGTTCGATCGGTCTATTCCCATTGAGGTGTTTACATGGCCATATTCTATTCCAATTGAGCTATTATTTGGATTATTAATGGATTATCAGGCTGCATGTAAACGTGGCTACTGTACTTTTAGCAGTGCAGGGATGATTTTTGTTTTTGACTGGGAGGATGGCATCCCCTTACTCCCTAGATAGGGCTCATTTTCCTCATAGGAAAATTTGTTCACTCAGTGGCCAGCAAGGCTGCTTTTATTGAAGGGAGACACTTTCCCCATAAACAGTCACCATCTTAAAGGATTACAAGTTTTACCATTCATTTTTAAACCAGTGAACTGTCTCCTCCTTTACCATTTCTGTGATGTCAATCTGTGGAGCTGCAGTAACTATTGATTTCGCCCTTATTTTACTGCAAGACTTTTGGCCATCTGGAATCCCCCCTATGTGCTTCATTTAAAAAATTTTCCCATTTGTGCCAAGGCTTTAGGAATCACTGTTTTCTTATAACAGTAGGTGAAAGTGGGTCAAGGACCAACCTTTATAAACCCACACAGTCCCACAAACATGCCAACGCGAGTACCGCCTTCAAGTTTAAGCTCCATCCTTTTGATGTGCTCAGGAGCTGAAGCAGGCTCACGTCTCCCACGAGGCAGAGCCGACTAAAAATGGGTGCAGTGCTAGCTCTCTCGCACACGGGACTACTGATCAAAGAGTCAAGGTGTTTTGGAAGTTAGTCAAACTGATTCTTCTTTGTTCACGGCAGTTTAGCATCGCACTTGAAGTCACGGTGCCGACCCGAGACGCATCAAAGGCTCTCTATCCTTCTCCAGCACACCTTTAAATAGCGCAGAGTGGAACGCTCCACTGGAAGCTTCAGCGGGACATGTAATATCTCTTTGACTCACCAGAGGATGGAGGATAGAAGTGCTTTATTTGATTTAACTACCCCCCTCCTCATGCTAGTCTCCAGTGGTGTCATGGCTGTCATGTCTGACAGCACTAAGGGTGTCCTGCCAAAGGACAGACACAGCCAGCCTCCTCTACTGGCTCCACAGCTAAGGCGTGCGCGTGGCCAGTGCTGGCTCCTAAGCGCCTCCCGCTAGCCCGGTGGAGTGGAAACTGGCCTGGCTGTTTTGGGACACCGGCTCAGACTGGCTGCATTAGGCCCTTCATGAATAATAATGCTCCATCCTGTAGCCTTAGCTGGGTCTTAAGAGCTTACATCTCAAAAAGCGATACAACAGCCCTGCAGATCCCTCCCGATAAGCCTTAAAAAGGGCAGACCGAACTCTTTCAAGACGTATCGATCTGTGCTTCAACATGCCTGTCCGATCAAGGTTCACACGAGGCTCCCCAAAGTAATTTGTGCCAATGTGGGCTGTCACAGCTAAAATGAAAGCCATTATTTCATAAAATAAGATGGCAGGTCGAATGTGCAGAAGTGAGTCTGCTACCAAACTCAATCATGTTATCATTTATGCTGTTAACTCTGGGCATGATGTCTAGTTTAATGCAACACCTCTCTGGTTATAATTAGCTAAAACAACAGAAAAGAGTAGAAAATGATGAGGAACATTACCTTCGTTCATTAATTAAAAAGAAGTCTGACCACAATTAACATGCTTCGTGAGCCGACATTTAAAACGTCAGTTATCTAGCAGCTCATGGGGAGCACCCTCCCTCCCTGCATTTTTTGCAATATGTTCTCCTGTTAATTAAGCAGCAGGATTAATGACGAGGGAAAGTTTTGTTTGAATTATAATGATAGCAGAAGCAGTCGGCTGTCAGTGCTGCCATGTTTACCCATAAACGGGGGCAGATTTACTGGACCATGGAGATCCACAGACAGAGCAAAGAATGATGAAACTGGGGGAAATATGAACTCCTGCAGATGTAAAGCTCCAACATAGATCCTGCTCTGCAGCCTAAGCACTTTTGTCTTCAAATCACAGGCACATCAGTGTTAGACAGCGCAGAGCCTTAGTGCCTAGAGCTATAAGAATTTTAGGGCCTACAATTTTCATTTTTTAGACACATGCACCCTATAAATCACACTTTAAAACCATTTCCTTGTTTCTGACTGACGGACTGCTGCCAACTAAGCTTATCTGACTGGGTGAGAAGGTTCCGCTCACGTGGCCGCCGCGGCGCCGGCTGAGAGACAGTGGCTCATACATCAAGCGAGGCGATTTTCGGAGTGCAAGCCGCAGTGTTCATAGCTTGCTTATTTGATGTTCAAAGTCCATTGCAATTTACTGGAGATCAACATCATTAGAGTTAAAATGAACCTGACTTCCAGATGGTGAACTGACAGAATAAGGAGCAGCTAAATTAGTAGTTCTGACCAGGCATGCCCACAGAAATGAGTTTAGGAGGTGATGCTATTTATAAGTGGTGCAGTGACTCAGAACAAAAATCTGTAAGAATCAAACTGAAAGATTTGCACACAGCAAACAATAAAACAGTCAAAGTGGAACCGCTTGCCAGTATAATTACAAAAGATAAAATATACATATGCAGTGAATACTTTGTTTAATTAACTACCCTTTCTTTTGTCCTATTATACTGCCATAATTAATTACTGTAAAATACACAGCAAAATTCCTAGTATTGAATTAACACTAACACTGGTCATTTGTAACCAGTTGGACTGAAATGATCACCATTTGTGTTAATTCAACACTGGGGACTTTGCTATAAACACTTTAACCCCTTAGTGCCCCTTTTAAACTAGTATTCTCTGTATGAATTCTCAGTGCTGTTGTCAGATACATAAATTACATAATCTAACTATGCAGTTGGCTTTTTGTTACTGTCACACTGCCATTTTGAGGAAGTGCATAAATTAGTATTAATACTGCGATGCACAATTAATGGCACTTTTTTTTATTTAATAGCTTTAACACTTTTTTCTAGTTTGACCTTTTGAATCATCCATAGTTCTGACACGTTTACAGGCTGTTGACTCTATAATTATAGCATTTAGTTCAAATACAGCCTTTAAACGGAAAGAAGATTCATCGATGGCTGAAAAAATGACATTTCCAGTTTCTGCCACGGTGATTTAGTTTTGTCACTGAAGTCTTAAGTAAGAAAAACACAGTAGTAATGCTGTAAAAACAGTAACAGCAATCAGTTACCAGTGTTTTTAGCACCAGAGGAATTCTTCAGCTGTCTATGTTGGGGAACTATGGACAAATGCAAGTGCACAAAACCAACAAAATCAGCAAAGTGGGAAGGTTCAGTTCCCTTCCAAACAAGATATAACATAATAGTATAAGAGTGAGAGAGCTACAGTTGTGGACAGGTTGACATATGCAACAATAAAGAGAGCATCATGCTTGTTTTTTATACAGTGATAGCACAAAATCTCATGCTGTTCCATTTTACTATGGCCAAAATGAACATGCATGCAGCCCAACTACTCTAATTTTATTGAGATAAAAGAGATAAAGCCTTTATGTATAAATGCTTTAACTGACTAACAGCAGGTTTGGTCAGACAGCACTACAGCACTAATGGAAATGTATTTCTAGAGGTTCACAAAATTACCTCCAAGATTTCATCTAGTACAACCATGATAATCTAACGCCCAACTTGGTTCTGGAGTTTATTCAAAACAGATCTGTCATCCTTAGACTTATATAAGTTATTAGGATTTAAAAGAAGTGAAATACATTGTTCGCTATGCACAGATAATACATTCTAAATAAATACAAATGAAGTAGGTGGCATTGATAGGACAGAATTAGTTTATTCTCAGGTCTATTGAGTACAGTATGATTGCAATTGAACACGTTCTTGTTAAAATGTGTCACTGTGACTGGCCAGCAGGGCAGTCTTCATATAGCATGCTGTGAATGTTGGCTAACCCTGTCATGATCTCCAAACGCTAACTGATGCCTCCTTATTAACCAGGAATCGATTGAAGTCTGTCATCTTTAAGGACATATCAGTTTTTCAAATGCGCCCAGAGGAATCAAGGAGAGGGAAATGAGGCTTTCAGAGGAAACATGCATTCTATATTGAAAACAATGTAGTTGTACTACATAACAGAGGTCTGGGGTACGAGTTCTCTGTTTCAACCCCTGCATACCGTTAATGAGATGGTTCAGTCAAAGAATGATGAAAGTTAATGACCTTTTGGATGTGGCTGAAGTTCAAGAAAGCATTCGCATGTGAAAAGATGGTTGATAATAGGATAAGTGTTAATGGACAGATGGACAGATTTAAGCTCAGTAACAGGTGATAAAAGTGAAAACTGAGTGAAAAACAACTAATATGGCATACAACTTTGGCACCTAATACCCCAACCTCGCATTTTATGCTTATATCTTTCCCATACAACTCCAGAGTGAGATGTAAAGAAAGAAAACGAGGACAGTTAAGGGATGAGATGCAGCTCATGGTCTCACAATTAATAATGATTAACATTTTAGATGTTTTTAAAAAATTAAGATTTAAAAAATAATATTTTGGAGCATTTCTATTGAGCCATTGATCATTACATTTTTTACAAAATGTTAGAGGCAACAGAGGTGTTGAAAAATAAAAGTGTGTTTTTCTAGATAGTGACGAGACACTGAGTGAGTTTTACACGTGTACTAATGATATTATCTGATTTCTGAACATGGGTAAGCGGACTTGCCAACGCGCCAAACAGCATACTATGGTTTGTTGCACTACAATCTCAGAAGTAAAGGTATGAAACTGTCATATGAGCAGTACCTCTCTTGACTCTGGGTGATACTCTCAATAATTGCACTATATTCCATTAAAATGTACTGACTGCACAAACTTCGCCTTGACTCCAGGCTTTTGTATTGTTCTGTTTTAAAAACAGGTTATGAAAATGTACAAATGCCTTTCCCCTGGCTTGCTCCAAAACTTTGAGGTACACAGTTGGACCTTAAAACCACTATAGTACCTTTGAGGGTAAATTTGCACTGTTTGTACCTTGATTTGAACGCACTTGGATTTTAACCTAATATTCAGATTATTCATCAACTGTATATATGATATCAGATTATGTATGTGATTGACGTATGATACCTTTTATTACATCAAGAGCTGCATGAGAAGCAGAAAACTCAATAGAATTAATTAAACCTTAAAATCAGGGAATGGCAACAAATAGCAGCACTCTGTGCAATTTGGAACGGTAAAAAACATCGAAATTAATGTTTGCCAGTACATGATACCACATTAAAAGAAAGTGGTAGCAATAAATTTGAATTTGACATCATGTGAGTTTATTGGTGGGCTACAAAGCTACATTATAAATGATTTTCACAGTGAAAGTACTGTAAAAATGAATGGTCCATGAATGGCCAAAAACCACAGCTGTTGTTAATTAAGAAAAATAGAATGTAAATTTACACCAACCACTAAACAGATGAAGAAACAAATATAGTGACCTAGCATTACATAACAGGTCATAAAGATAATATCGCCGTTGTCAGAAGAAAACCCTGTATCTCCATTTTTGTTGTTTGTCAGTTTTTGACATAATTTGAAAGTGCCTGTTGCCCTTTACATTGTGTGTAAATTTTATGATGTATGGACCAAAAGCAAAGGCATAAAATGCCTTGGAAAGAAGTCTGGTTCCATTGACTTACATTAAAAGTAAAGTAGTTTTTTTTCTTTTCCTGTAAAGTTATCATTTTGGAGATATGAGGTTTTGTTCCAACAACAGCGATACGTTTTATATATATGTGTGTATATATATATATATATATATATATATATATATATATATATATATATATATATAAACAGAAGATAATAATATGCCTCTGGTCTTCAAGTGTCCCCAAATCTTTTGAAACAGAAGCTAGGAGTGTCTGCTAAATAGGACATTATATTTCCTCTATTGTTCCCCATCCTTCAGGAATCTCTCACTTGTCCAACATAATTACTACCTCACACTCACACCGCTGTGCATTGCTCTGCACCGTCCTCGCCGGCAGTCAAAACAAATCATTACTGTGGTTTTTATAGGGCACCAAATAACACCTATGCACACACAAGTCCAGGCATGCGAGCGAGCACACAGCAATATCTCATGTTGACTAATAAAAACACAGGCACGCTCCCATTCTCTTTCTCTCTCCTTCCCTGGTGGTTGTAAAACTTTTTTCTTGGAAGCACCTCCATCATTATAACCTTGTTTGCATATTATCACCTCATTGCTGCTTTTATTGTTATTGCAGAGGGCGTTTTTCTTCTGTCCACTTCTCTCCATCATTTTGCCATGGCCCTGCTGAGCAAAACCTGGTCAGGCCATCAATAAACAAGAGAGGAGAGAATGAGAAAAAGAGAGAGAGCCAAAAAAGCATGGAAGCTCGACCGTGAAAAAATCGGAGGCGTCAAGCTACGTAGGTATGGAATAGATGCAGCGGAGATGTTGAAGGCACGTGGACTGGCTTTTGGAGAGCAGCGTATCCAGGTCAGTAATATGAAGTGGTGTCATTGCATATAAATCTCTGTCTGGGAGAGAGAGAGAGAGAGAGTTAAGGAGAAGGGAGAAGAGAGAGAGCGCAAGAGAGAGAGAGACAGAGTGGCGGGCCCCAGCTGCTCCTTCAGTTGTTAAGCGTGTTTGCTCTGCATCGTGTTGCCTGCCCTAAGGCCACTGCCTTCACACAGACAGCCCCCGCACCTCCCCCTTTATCGTCTCTCTCTCTGCATCTCTCAGTTCGCTGTGCTATGTGCTCAACCTTGCCCAAAACAAAGAGAAAAAGAATGAATTTCACCAGCGCAATGGGCCAGACACGGCATCAGCCACGCAAATGCGGGGGCTGATAATAATAAAATAAGCTGGTGAGAGAGAGAGAGAGAGAGAGAGAGAGAGAGAGAGAGAGATAGAGAGAGAGAGACCTGAAAGTATGAGCCAGGAATCACAATGACTTACACAACACTCCAGCCCACGGTGAGGGGTGCGTGTTGAAAGCGTTTTATTAATGAATGATGGAGCCCCCGCAGACATTATCATTATGGGGAATATACGCTAGATCAGACTCCATCAGCACAGCGCGCTGTGTGAGCTCTGAGCTAGACAGAAAATGAACAGTTCAAGAAGAATTTGGTCTTCCCCTTTTTTAAAGCAGATGCCATATTCCTTCAGATATAGTGAAGCATTTCTCTGCTAACTCCTTAACACCAAGAAACTTCTAATGGTTCCAGACTTCCATTCTGCTTCCTCCAAGAATTGACATCTGCAGTAAAATGCACTAATTATTAACATTTGGCGATCATTAATGACTATGGGTAGTGCGTCTCCTTTTGTTGTTTGAAGCTGTGAAACTTCCTGTCTCATATCTAAGAGAATTTCTTGAGACTTAGTGAAGTGCATGCAGGGAGGATGATTTTTAATAAAAATGCTGTACAGTATGTTATTAAAGTTAAGCTCAGAAAAATAGTCAATACTTTTTTCTTTGTTGTTTTTTTGTTTGCTAAAGTAACAATTAGACAATGTTTTCTACAAGATGGTATTAGTGGCATGCAAGTAGGCTATTAAGGCAGACAGCCAATAGCTACACCTTTATTCTTATCCATCTCTCATCTAGGTATTGGGTTTGACTTTTATGCAACCTTGAATGTTGCCTGGTTACATTTTCATAAAATCAAGATGTTGTCCTAGCACAGGGGGGCAGCAACCCAAATGTTAAGAAGATCCATTTTGCCCTTTCAGCAAAAATCAAACCACCTTGGCAGCCTCAATATTCTATGTCCATTTTACCATTTTGGCTGCAAATATGTCTCAGTATATGCCAATATTAGTGTAATGTGTAATGTAGTGTAAGGCTAAGAAATTTAATAGAAATAAAAACAGACTTATTTTGCTCTACTTTAAGCTGGCTTTCTTGCATCTCCAGCAGGAAACTTTTCCAAAAATGGAATAGTTTCTTGTAAAATATAACGGTAGTGTAACGTTGGGGAGCAATGATGAGGTGGACGCATATGCTGAGAAGAGTGAGATTTATGAGGGGCAAATCCAAAATCAGGGTCAAGACGATCCAGAATCTAAGAGCCAACACGGAGAGAATGGGGAACAGGCATGACAAAAGAAACAAAGGATAAACAAACAACGGAGGCCGGAAGAAACAAATATCAAACATAGACCATACAGTACATAAACTACAGGATTGAACAATTCAAACAATACAAAGACCAGCAAACACACAGGGGAAAACACAGGGCTTAAACACAACAGGGATAATGATGGTTAACATGACACAGGTGGAAAACAGGTGGTTACAATCAGGGGCAGAGTCAAGAAACAAGGGGGCAGGACAGGGAAGAGTCAAAACAAAGAAAGCACATAGACAAGTAAACAAAAGCACATGGAAGACTGAAACTAAAACAAAAGCACATGGATGACTGGGAGAGGCCAATCGTGACAGGTGGAGGTGAGGTGGCAGGATTGCAAGTTGCATTTATTCAAATCTGCGTCCAGAGTAGCAGAGGGTAGAACAGAAATCAACAAAAACAAGCTACAGACTACATCCACAATGCAAGACAGAGCCTGAACAAACACAGTGCATACACTGAGGGAAAATGAGAAACACCTGAGACTATTGAGGGAAAGAGCACAGGTGGAGCAGATAACAAGGGGGCAGGACCAGGGAGGAGGCACAGAGCAACAACAAAAGCACATGGCTTAAGAAAACAAAAGGCACATAGCTACCATAGAGGGGAAGAAACAGACACACACAGAGGGACAAAGAAGGAATCTATGACATAAAATGTTGTTCAATTTTTACGAGGCTAAAGTTTCTCATTCGCCAGTTTTTTGTTTGAATTTTCTGTTCTACCTTGTGTTAAACTAGTGTTAAAACTGTGTTAGAATGTTCAGCAGAGCTTTATTTTACTGCAAAGGATTATTTTATTTTTTTCAAAAATATAATTCTGTCGTGGAGCCACAAGAGGGCAGTAAAAGTGCCGCGTGTTGCTGACCCTTGTCCTAGCATAACCCTGCTAAGGAAAAACATAAAGTGGGTTTATCTCAGCTTGCAATTCCGCCCCCGCCACCCCCAACACCCCTGCAATGTCTCTCTCCTACACTCTTGCAGGCAATACAAATAATATCCCAGACATCTCAAATACACAAAATTACAAGACATGACTTTCACCGCCCTTGATCACCCCTAAAAAGCTCACTCAAAATCCAGTTTAAACACTAGGGAAAGCCACACAACTCAAATGGCATTTATTAATCTTCAGAAAATTAATGAGCAAACATCTTTGGTGTTCAAAGAGATTTGGAAGCCTGTGTTCTTTTCATCAGTTGCTATGTAAAGCAGCATCAGCCTCTCAGATGGGCCAGACTGAATGGTTAGAGTTGACCAGACGGACTACCGCCCACAGGTCCGCTCCCAAATGGAGATCAATGGGGAGGGCTGAAGTCCGCTGTCTGTCATTCAGAAAAACAGGCCAACTCTGTCATATATCACACAGGGTTAGTCGCAGACTAAACCATGGTTGGCACGAAACAAGTTCAAGGGCTGTTCACAGGTCGACTTCAAACATATTCTGATATCTGTGAAGGCGGCTAACTGTAGTGAGCCTCGGGTTACTGCTTAATGCTGAAGTGGATAACATTCAATTAGTCTTTCAACAAGAATTGTTTTGTAACCTCAGCAACATTTTCTTGTTCACTTCAAATGTATCACATTCTCAGCATGGAGCCAGTCAGGATCAGAGGATACAGCACTGCAGTCATATGCCCTGCTCTGCTCAAAGAAAAGCTACCTTTACAGCACCGAGCCTTATCTCTAAGTACACTAAGCTTATTCAAACTGTTTAACTACAGTACAATGGCAATTTCTGGTTACACAACTGTGTATCTGGGGCAAAATATATTCGAGGACATTCCTGGCATAATCTCCAAGGCAAGCCCCACTGGAAGCATATAGAACATCTCCAAACTCTCAAAATAAAATCCAACTCTGCTTGGTTCTTGGGCTGTGCAGTGGGGCGACATTCTTGGAAACTACGTTTGGAATGTCCTCGAACATTTACTCACCCTAGATATGCATTATCAGTAGTCAGTGACAGTTACATTGACTGTTACAGTAACACTGTAACACTGTTACTAGTCAGTGACAGTTACATTGACTGTTACAGTAACACTGTAACACTGTTACTAGTCAGTGACAGTTACATTGACTGTTACAGTAACACTGTAACACTGTTACTTGTCAGTGACAGTTGCTAGTTACTAGTCACAAACAGTGACTGATTTTCACACATCTGTTTCTCAATTGTTACTCAGACTTCTAACAGTGGTCATTGGCTATCATTCAGTCTCATTCATTTTTCCTATATTCACTGTTGTATATTAATTGTCAAATCTTTATTCATAATGCTCTTGTTGTATTATTGTTCCGAAATCTAGTGTCGACCAGAGGAGGATGGGTTACTCTTTTAAGTTTTGGTTCCTCTCAGGGCTCTTGATTGCTTAGTTTTCTTGCCACTGTAGCCATTGACTTGCTTATTTGGGGATTAGACATGGATTTTTGTAAAGCTGTTTTGTGATGACATGCAATGTAAAAAACACTATCTAAATAAATCTTGAATTAAATCTTGAATCCGCTGATGCTGATGTGAATATAAAATGTAGAAACTGGGACTAGATACATCTGCAGTATAATTACAGAGAAGTGTACCACTTGGTTATATGAGGTTATGTGCTCTTTCAAAATACAATAAGTATGTCATCTAATATTGCATGGAAATTTACATTTATGTATCACATTAACATTTATGCATTTGGCAGATGCTTGTATCCAGAGAAACTTCCAATTTAATCATGTTACAGATCTCTGTGGCAAGATTACCCAAGATTATTGGTAGGGTGTGGTGTTCTCACCTGAGTGGGGAATTGAACCCAGTCTCCAGCATGGAGGGCAGCAGCATTAATCAAAATATAGGCCAAATCTGAGTATCTTTCCAATTTCTTAAGCAAATATCTGCCAACGCTGATGTGATTCAAAGTCATGGTGCATTTTTATTCAATTTCATCATTTAATGCGTATAAAAAAGCACAACAGATGCACAAAATGATTTTTGTCCTGTGAATTAGTTCTATAGGGTAATTTGAATTAAACTTTGAGTATTTTTAATTTTGAAAAGGTACTTTCACTCACACATCTCATTTACTATTTTCAAAATGTATAAATCAATTATGCAGCACTCTCTTTTTTTGTTAAATAAAATCTCCAACAGAAATCCTTTCCACTCACATTGCACTGTGACACATGCCATATGATTGTGTTCTTTTCTTGGCTGATGGCTCGGTGATAACAGTAAAGAAAAAGCAACACTTTATTAAGATTTTATAAAGATTTAACACAGAGAGACGTTAGATCTTTATACAGAAGACACAACAAAAATGTAGCACAGAAATTGTGACAGTGTCAGGTGGGCACACAGAGAGTAGCCCTCTTGGGAGATGATGGTTGACACCACAGATGTGCTGTATGACTTTATAGCAGGAAAAAAAGGCATCAGCAATGATGAGGCAGACAGGTGAGAGGTGCCTTTGTCTCTGAGCCAAGAGGAGCTAAGAGTATGATCAGAGACAGAGATAACTCAACAGGGGCCTTGTCTGTAATGCAGAAAAACACACCTAGATACCCAGCTGGGTCAAAGTCACACAGTCTTGGGACTCCACAGCCAAGCCAAAAACAAAATGGCAACCAAGTGCAAGTAAAGTACTCTTCATTGGTCTGTTTGTTCCAGATTTCGGCCTTATATTCAGTGCCCCAGCTGTACACTATATTACAACGCATCAGAAAGACCTCCTGAAAGGCCAAGCCACTTGCCTCTACCTCACCACACAATGCAACAGTGATGCACAAGGCCACTTAAGTGACAAACTGCAGGGAATAAAGTAAGTGCACTTTCAGTGGTGTAGGTTTGAAAGTGGTATAATTATTCTAATCATTTCCTGCACAACAAATGCAGAGCACGAGGGAAGCCTGGACGAGAGGGGACCAAGGGGGCAGTGAACATGGAATATAATTATAAACACAGCTGCTTCTACTGTTAGCATCTAGCATTTGAAGTGTATATTCAATCATAGGGCTTTACATTTCCAATCACCCTACAGAGAGAGCGAGAGAGAGAGCGAGAGAGAGAGAGAGAGAGAGAGCGAGAGAGAGAGAGAGAGAGAGAGAGAGCGAGAGAGAGTGAGAGAGAGAGCGAGAGAGAGAGCGAGAGAGAGAGAGAGAGTGCGAGTGGAAAAGAAGAGAGAGCAAGCAAGAGAGAGAGAGAGAGCAAGCAAGAGAGAGAGAGAGTGCATGAGAGAGTGGATAGGAGGAGAGAAAGAGTGAGAGAGAGTTAGAGAGAGCGAGAGCGAGAGAGAGAGAGAGAGAGAGCGATAGCGAGAGAGAGAGAGAGAGCGAGAGAGAGCGAGAGAGAGAGAGAGCGATAGCGAGAGAGAGAGAGAGCGATAGAGAGAGAGAGAGAGAGAGAGAGAGAGAGAGAGCGAGAGCGATAGAGAGAGAGCGCGCGAGAGAGAGAGAGAGTGCGAGTGGAAAAGAAGAGAGAGCAAGCAAGAGAGAGAGAGTGCATGAGAGAGTGGATAGGAGGAGAGAAAGAGTGAGAGAGAGAGAGTTAGAGAGTGAAGATAAAGAGTGAGAGGTAAAGGGAGAGAGACAGCAACAGGACAAAGAGAGACAGAGTAAGAGACACAGAGAGAATGGAAAAAAGAGTAAAAGAGAGTTGAAAGTGAGAGCTGGCGAGAGAGAGGGAGGAAAGAAGAGCGTGAGATAATTCTTGGCTGTGACTGTGTGAATTTGTGAATGTCATGTGCTGCTGGTGGGATTTTGGACAAGGTGGTCCTATGAGCTGGTTCAGTGCGCTCCTTCTGGTTCAGTGAAGAGTGTGTGGTTCACTATATAATCTTGCTGAGGCATCACTGTGTGGGCATAAATGAGCCAGCACAATCAGGGAGCACCTCCAGTGTTAAATATGTAAACACCTTTAAATAGATTCCACCCGTTTCCCCCACATGCCCTACAAAACACTCCAGCCTAATGAGAGACTGTAAGAAGAATGTGCTCTTAACACAAACGAGGATTTATTCACCAACTCCACTGACAAATCTGATTACAATGGAGAGTGATGGCACCACAGGATACGTGTGTTGTTTTAAACAGAAGCAGCATGTTGATGGTTTCAGCAAAATCAGCAGACAGAAAGAGAGCTGGAACAGAGCTGGACTAATACAAACAAAACTGTCCACCAACATAAACACTGATCTACAAAAAAACTCTTCATAGATGTGTGTGAAAACACTATTTTGGACTTTGCTTCCTTTAAAAATATCAAGAAAGAAGATATTTTGAAGAGCATGAAGCACATGCCACTTAAACAGACTGTAATGTAATTATTATACTTATTATATATACTTATTTACTTATTATATACTTTATATATATATATATATATATATATATATATATATATATATATATATATATATATATATATATATATAAATAAAATACACATATAGTTGTATACCTTAGCTTACTTATTATTTTTTGGCCTGGACACAACTGCTTCCACAACACTGTTGACTGCTGATTCGAGACCACCTGTTTCAGCACTCAGAGAGGTTTCTTAATCACTTCTCTAGCTACTCCGTTCTGTTGTTTTTCTTGCCCCTTTCCATTCCATCGCAGCAAATTGCGAGTGAAATTGAGAAATTTCACTACATCTGTTAGTGTTTAGATTTGGAAATAATTTCCTATTTCATCAACTGACAGCTTTACTGTACTAACTGCCAGCAGGTTTCTGAATCATAAGATTTCCAAAAATACGTAGATCATACAATAACAAATCTGCTTTGACATGTAGTATGAAGAACTTTTATTATTTATTGTAGTGACAGCTGTTATTTAGAATGCAGTAAAAGAAAGGAGGCAAGAAAATAAATATTAGATATTTAGAAACTACACTGACATACAAGAACATGTACCGTAACCTACACTCTCAGAAATAAAGGTACAAAACTGTCACTACCCCTCATGTCATTGATACACTCAACATGACCTTTAGTCAGGGAACATAAGTATACCATAATCCACTGGAATGATATTTTCTAAGCTGCGTTGACTCCTTACACCCAGTCTTTGTCTAGAGGCTTTTTATTGTACTGTTCTGTTTTAAAACATTTGCTTTATGAAAAGATATAAATATGTTATTTCTACCTTGGAAAACTTATTTAAGCTACACAACTGGAGCTTAAAACCACTGTTGTACCTTTGAGGGTACATTTATATCATTTGTACCTTACGAAACAAAATGAATGGAAAATGTACCTGCATGGTAGCTCTATTTCTAACAGTGTGTGACAACTACAAAACTATTAGCCTGAAGAGAAGAGAGGGAGGAGAAAGTGTTAAAAGAACAAGCACAATGGGCACATGGGTACAAGACAGCAAGAGGCAACTGAAGCCTGAAAAACAGCACAGCACAATACACCAAAGCAGTGATGTCTGTAATTTAATCTAAAGTGGAGCAGATCATAGTATTGAACATCCTCCACATACATGCTGTCCTGATGAACCGGCATGAAAACAGCCCTTGAATATATGTGAATATAGACTAAGCCAGTACTCCACCATGTCTTTATGACGATGATGACCACAATTATTTGGCCTGTGTGCCCTTAACCCTGCCTGTTTATCATATATAACACACAGAGACCGCATTTATGTTTGTAAGTAGAGAAAAGGAGGCATTTCATTGAAATTCAAATTTGACGATAAGCAAAAAAACAAGCTACTCTTTACACTTTTGCCATGTTTGATATTGAAGCAAACAAAAAAAGGTGAAATTATAGACCTGATCTGGTCGATACAGAAAACAGAACAAATGGAAATGTAATTCATTAGTAATTAACCATGTAATTAACTACATAATTATTTTTAAAGAAGCTAGCCAAATGACAATAACTGCACTTCTTTTCAGGCTAAGTAAATGGCACAATGTGAGTGGGTTCTTCATGGATGACTTTGAGCACAGTAAGCAAATTCCCACAGTTCTGTCCTTGTGAGAGTAAACAATGCAGAGAGAGAACAGCATACATCTTCATAATGCTGATGGGTCACTATCAGTCCATACTGATAAATAAGGGCTGAGTGTAATGAATTTGTAGTTTCACAGAGCAGAGCAGCCGACATTTTACAGGCTTTTGTCTTTAAATTTAGCCTCGCTGAGCTTGCTGACTGAGCAGAATCTGGCTTGGACTATAAAAACACTCAATCTTGTCGCTTTTTTAATACTGTTTTAGATAATGCACTCGCATTCACACACATATGCATGTGCCGGACACACACACTCACACAGACACGCGTACAAGGCTGGCAAGGTCTGTCCTCTTCTCCATAAATAGACCTGGGCTAAGCAAAGCAACCTGCACCGCTATTTAAGTGCTGTTCAGCACCATGGAGAGCTCTCACTCTCAGTCTCTCTCTCTCTCTCTCTCTCTCTCTCTCTCTCTCTCAATTCAACAATTCAATTCAATTCTATTCAGAAGAGGTTTATTAGCATAACTGTGTGAAGTACAGTATTACAACAGAAACAATAAATGATAAAAACTAATAAATATAACAAGTTAAACCGCATTAATTACTACAATAACAAAAATATTATTATAATTACAATCCACTGAAATGATATTTTCTAAGCTGCGTTGACTCCTTACACCCAGTCTTTGTCTAGAGGCTTTTTATTGTACTGTTCTGTTTTAAAACATTTGCTTTATGAAAAGATATAAATATGTTATTTCTACCTTGGAAAACTTATTTAAGCTACACAACTGGAGCTTAAAACCACTGTTGTACCTTTGAGGGTACATTTATATCATTTGTACCTTACAAAACGAAATGAATGGAAAATGTAATTGTATAAATGTAAATGTAATTCATTAGTAATTAACCATATAATTAACTACGTAATTACTTTTAATCATACTACTCATGAATCTAATGATATGCATGTAAAGTTTACATACATATAATACGTAGTGTTGGGAATCAGAAGGTTGGGGCTCAGTATCGGGGGGGGGTGAGTTCCCTCTCTCTCTCGCTTTCTATGTTTCTCTTCCATTCTTTCCCATTCTCTCCCTCTCTCCTTATCCTTGTCTCGCTGTTTCCCTTTTTATCTTTCTCTGTTTCTCTTTCTTTTATCTTCGTCTCCTAGCTCACTCTTTTCATCTTTTTTCTCTCTCTGTCTCTCTCTCCTCCATCACTCTTTCTTTCTCTCTGCTCCTGTCTCTCCCTTTCTCTTTCTCCCTCTATTTCTCCTTGTCTTTTTCTTTCTCTCTCTTTCTCTATCTCAACCCCTTGTCTCTGTTTTGCTCTCTTTTATGTCTGTCTCTCTGTCTGTATTTCTCTCTCTCTCTCTCTCTCTCGCTCACACACACACACACACTCTTGATCTATTCTTTATTGCTATTCCCTTTATTTTATTCTCATCTTTCTCTTTCTGTTTACTTTCCTCTTCATTGTAATGTATTTATTTCCCTCATTCCCTTTCTCCCATTGCTTATTCTCTCCTTCTCTCACTCTCTGTCTTCCTCTCTCATTATATCTCTCTCTATTTCTTTCTGTTTATTATTTTTATTTATTTATTTCCATTGCTGATCTTCCATTTCTGCCCCTCCACCTTGTCATTTCCAAGGAGCATATCCAAGGATCTGAAACAATTTAGCACTCTAATGGACCAATCATGCAACTGCTCTTAAAACATAGCAGCAACAACTTCAAACAGGTGCTCAAACCACCATGACTGCTTCGGTAAAAAGTCTGATGATGGCAAGCTGAGCGAAAACAGCATTTTTAGAGGCATCTGCGGCGTTTTGATGTAAAAAGCCTGTCGGGGAGTAAGTGGGTATCATGCACCCTGTGGAGTGGAGCACTGGCCGGGTAAATAGCTCCCTCCCAACCCTACTCACCATTGTCCTCGCCATTAGCCCAGGCTAATGCTGATTGTCTATGTTT
This sequence comes from Pygocentrus nattereri, assembly GCF_015220715.1. Taxonomy (NCBI): domain Eukaryota; kingdom Metazoa; phylum Chordata; class Actinopteri; order Characiformes; family Serrasalmidae; genus Pygocentrus; species Pygocentrus nattereri. The sequence continues at coordinate 11,408,613 of NC_051237.1, forward strand.
GTGCTGATGTGCCGTTTCCCAGCCTGCTGGCACTATTCCTGTGCTCACTTTGAAGATGAGCCAGTGACGATGGGCTCCTGCATGCTTGTGTGGCTGGAAGAGCTCTTATGCAGTGCCAAAAAGCCTGCAGCTTAAGCTACCTTTATTGTCCGCATTCTGATACAGTACAGTCTCCACTGGTGCACATGCTTCACCGGAGCAGCGTTAATGCATGCTCACTCACTCAAGAGTTCTCCCCTGTATATAAAAATAAATAAAAATCTTCATGCACTCTCACACAATGACCCTATGCCCTTAGTCGACCCCCGCTGCTCTAACTGAGCATCAGACATTCATCAGACATGACACATAAATGACTTTTCCATGTTTGCTTTAAACAAACGATTTAGTGCTAATCTCCCATGGCTCTGCAAATGACTGTGCTTACTTTCCAGACAATCTCAAGCAGAGTCAAGTAAAGGGGCGAGTACAGGCCAGAGATTGAAGAAAATATGACCCTAATGGAGAGAGAACTCAACTCACTTGTTTAGAGAGGCAAAGAACGGCTCTGATAGTGAAGTTCATACGAGTTACAACTACAACTGTGTTTCACGTAGTATACAGCAAAAATAGAGTTATGTAATAAGGACTAGCTCGTCCAGCCATTTTGGGTCAGTGTCACTTGTATTATTCATGCAGAAGATTCCAGCAAGCCAGGAATGCTTTCCACCTGCAGCGTAATAAACGCAGACAGCAGACACAAAACCTGCATGAATAAAGAAGTGCATCGTTCGATTTCAACTTCCCCCTTAATATATCAGCAAAGGTAGACTGGATTCAGAAGTCACCTTAGCAAAATGGGTTTCAGTTAGCAATAAAAGAGGTTCTATGACTTTTAACAATACTGGAACCTCTTTGTGCTTTATAGATCTTTTCAGAAGGTTGTTTAAAGAACAACAGTACTGTTCAAAAGTTTGGAATCACTTGCCATGGTAATATACTTTGTTATTTTATATTGTCAGTTTCCAGAACAAATCCTTACATATTTTATGTGACCTAAAAACTCTAGTTGTCCTTTACATTGGGTCAAATTTTCATGAAAAATAGACTAATACAAATGGTCCAAATGGTCTCCTGTAATTATTTGTAAAATATATTTATATTTTTCTAAATATTTCAAGAATTCTATGAATTCCGCAAGTTACAAAAATGATAAATAATATACTACAATTATCTACTTACAGCCCTGTGATGGCCGGGAGCACAGATTTGAAATTTGAGTTTCAGAGGGAGTTTCATACCCTTATTTGTAACAAAATCCAGCACCAAACAAGTTGTCCCTATATGTATATTGTCATAACAATTACACATTTATATCACTTTTTCAATCATTTAGAGACATTTCCAGCTCTGTTCATCAATCTGGACACATCTCATATTTCTTCATAGATTCAAATGGTCCTAATTATGTGAAACCTGAAAAGTTGCATAGGATGAACATACTGACCTTTATACTATTGAAAAGTTGATTCCAAAATTGATCACAAACTTTTAAACAGCTAATCTAGACTTTTGTATGATATGCAATTTTATAATGTAAATAACGTGAGCCAAGAAGTGCGCTTGGCCTGTATTTGAATGCCGCTGTTACAGTAATACAGCATAGTAAAATGTTATGTAATGTAGTGAAATTATGTATGACTCACTGTGCTAAATAGCCAGTTGCCTGTTATGTTTTATGCAGCACTTTATTTACTCATTTTATTTAAAAAGGCAACTGATTTTCCATTCATGGATTTAAAATGTCAGTTTGGTCGATAGAGCAAATGTTATTTATAGTGTGACTTTGGCTAATTGAATGTACTACAAATGTGCTAATGTGTTTCACTTAGCTCCCCCAATGTGGAATTCAATGTGGGTTCAAAATATCTGCTAATAAAAATGGGCAAAAAGGAATTGTCATTGTCTATTGTTTCTGTACAGAAATCAGAATCGGAATAAAATTCCACACAAGATTAAAACGGCAGCGGTAGAAAGAACTTTTCTTAAATGGAGGGAAATCATTAAAAAAGCATTCAAATGGATATATGCATTGTCATGTTTCCATACACAGTATAACCACTGTGTGTGGTAAAGAATCCTTGAAGAAGCCTTATTTTAAAGAGTGCACGCAGATGTGAACCTATACGACCACACACACACACACACACACACACACACACACACATACACACACACACAAACACGCACACACTGGCTGAAGGTACTGACAGGACCTAAACGTGCTACAGCCTCTGGGAGAAAAAGGAGAAGAATGGTTTAGAGTGTGGAAGGGAAAGCTGGTGAAATGCTTATCACAACACTGCAGGAGCACTCTGAAGGAACCGGGAGAACAATACAGAAGCAGTAAGTGTGAAGTGACTCTAGAATAAGTGAGGAACTGGTGGAAAAGCAGAGAATTATGGTGGTGCACTGGCTGTTTTTAAAATGGTTGTCATTCCTTCAAAACCTTCTACAAAAACTTGTTTTTTACCATGTTTTCCATTTTCACATTTGAAAATGTTATTTGCCCTTTACAGCATGCAAGCATTTCATGACTAATGGAGTAATACAAATGGTCCAAAAATACTCGTTCCATTACGTATCTTCCATTACGAATGCTTTCTCCTTCTCTTATAAGGTTATTGTTTTAGAGAGGTTCTACAATTACAGAGCTTTTATATACATATGCAGTTTTTCCTCTGCAAACCGCCCCCCCCACGGCAATTATGTTAGAGTAATATACCCTTAATTGAATTTTAACATATACAAACTCACTGTAGCACTGGCAGAGCAAATTTGTTCTAGACTGGACTCCAAAGGGCCAGAATTCATCTGCGTCAAACCAAGCTTTCATCCTGACCCACTTTTGCCCTGCGGAAACATACTGTCCATTGCAAGGAGGACAGTTTGAAAAAGTCCTAATGTCCAACAGGCACATCTTAAATTTGTAGCTGTCGATGTCTGCCCGGGATCCATGTCTTCAAATTGCTGTCATAAATTGTGCAGAGTACTTGAGGGAAGATGGGACAGCAAAGTTTGTAACAAGCACTGTCACAATGAACACATGCTGCGGCATGTCAAACGGTTAGCAAACACAGTTTCTCTCTTAACCAGAGAAGTCTCCAAACATGTCAAAATGATGAAGCCCAGAAGGACTGTGACCGGCCTCCTAATGTGGAGAAGGAGGAACGGGGTGGGACTGTGTTTCTTTTTCTTTCCTTTCAGGCAAAACTAAAACAATAAAGTCAAAGAAAAGCTACTAATTAAAACAAGCTTCACTTTTCTATATATATATATATATATATATCTCATCCCCCTAGAGTACTGCCTCTTAAATCAACAAAATGCAGTGGCTTGAATAATATGACAAGAAAGATAATGATCATCAGCCTGAAAATGACTATAAGAGCTGCAATGAAAAACATCAGAATTATCTGCATGCAGTAGGACCGTACAACGTCACAGCCCCCAAAACAGTGCGGATAAATCTTTTTTATCAGGTCAGTGTGAGATAGGCCTTTGTTAGTGACGTCATTTTCTTGCCCAAGTCCTTCCCAAAAGCTTCATTGTGCATAGCTAGTTCACATCCTTTATAAATGCCTCATCCAGCAAAGACCACTATATCCATGGCTTCATTGACAGTCTGCTAATTGAATACTGATAAAAGGATTAAGTGTACCTCCTTATACATTAGGGAGGGAGATTGTGCTCTTGAGGAAGTTGAGTTTAAGCGAATGTGTCCTAATCTCAGTGCTGGTGGCAGCTTTGGGTCCTAATCGGCCAGCCCTGAGAAGACACAATTCTTATCTGCCCAGACGGCAGTGTCCGACATCAGAGCACGCCTGTGTAATTAGCCGCCCCTCGTCTGAAAGGCAAGGTCATCTGTGCCAATGAACTCCAGATAAGACCAACTCCATAGATTTCATGCACACAGTACCACTTTGTTTGGATGCAACATGGGTTCTCTGATAAGATCTTTGTGTAGATTGGTGTGGCTCCATGTGACTTTGACTAAGTGGTTAAGTGTGCGCACTACATGCTTCAAGGTTTGAGGGTTTCATACACTCTTCATTGCCTTCATGTAAAATCGACAGAAAACATATTGAGCCTTGTTCATTAAAGCTGGGTACAGTTTAATCTAAAATGGAGCGTGCAAATGTAATCAACAGGTTCATTAATTACTGGTTTCATCTTTAGTGTATCTGAATGATGAAACTCACATCTAGTCAGAGTGTGTTTAACATGGACATATTTTAGCAACCTGAAAAATGTCTGTTTTGTGGGTAGACCTTCAAATCATTTCATTATCGGTAACTAAGGTAATAACAAAGGTAATAATGCTAATAATATTGATTTTAAACATGGTCATTTTTGTATGATGTATAGTTAACAGTAAGCATAAACAGACAGCTTCAGGCATGCAATCAGGGTAGACTTAGCAGAAGGCTTCAACATCTAGAAGGCTGCAAGCACGGAAAAGTTCCATGAGCCTGTTGATTACTTTTGCTTTATTTATTCACCTGAATTATTGCATGTTTTAAGTAACATGCATGTTAGTGAAATTTTTGCAAATGATGGTGAGCAAGGATTGTTTTGCACCTGAAACTGATACACTTTCTACACATCTCCATCCATGTTCACTTCAAACACTTTCATTTTGAATTGGGAATCTGGCTGGCCTTCCAGTCAGACATAGCTTGAAACATTCCATTTGTTCTGAATGAGGGCAATCATACACAGCAGGGTCATAGTGCAGCACATCCAAATAGCAAACGTGCACCAAGCTGATTGACCTGTCTAAAAGTGAGACTGGCTTAAGGTTACTGTGCATCACTCTTGGTGTGATAACTGTCCTTCCATGTTGCACATCCATGTTTCGTTGAAATATCTGATGTCAGGAGCACACAATGAGAAACAGATGGGAAAAATTAAGCTCATTCTCTTAATCACAAAAACTGTGCAACTCCATGACCGAAAGCCTGCGCAACATGCCGAATGCTCACTTCTCACTCAGCCTCTTAAGATACACTCAGTGTCTCCGAGGGGTCAGCTGAAAATGTGGCACATCATAAAAGCAAAATCATTTGTCGCTAGTCATTGGCCCAGTGTGACTATTATAGATTCATAGCAGCTTATGAAATAAACATGACACTTTGAATCAAACATAACAAAAAGAGCCTTTCGGCCTGTGAACCACTGCGAAGTGAATCCATAAAATGGCTCAGACAGCTGTACCAGTGAAAGGGCACTGGGGAGGGGGAGGATATGCTGCAGTGGTAGGCTTTATTCTGCCTGTCCTGCAGCTGACTTTTCTAATTAATGTGATCTGGAACAACAGGAGTGCCAAATTAAAGGTAAGGAAGTTCAAAAAGGCATGTGGTGTCTGACACAAAGGCAATGCAGCATGACAGTCCTTACAGGCAGAACATGGATCAATAGCCGGAAGAGAACTTAGTGTAAGTATCTGCTTTAAATGTGCCAAAAGACAGCAGACATGTGAGGAGTGAGGAGAAATCTGAAGGAGGCAAGAGAGACGAGAGATGAGAGAGTGAGAGAGAAAGCGAGAGAGAGAGAGAGAGAGAGACAGAGAGAGCAGAGGGCAACAGCTCTGAGGGCAGAGCTATGCGTCTCCAGCTGGCGCACTTGACATTTAAACAGGGGTTTGAAAATCCCCACAGAAATGCTGAATGCAACATTACATTTGTGTTAAGGGGGCTCAATGAAGACAGCAGCATGATACAGCCTTAAGTGTCCTGGCGCTGCAGGAATGACATTTGGGTTTAAATGCTGGAGTAATTTCTGATACTCACCAGGCTTTACCCCAAGCCACAACACACAGAGACTTACAAGAATGTGACAGGTCTCTATTTTTCTAGGCCTGGGACCCGTTTATGGCCTCTTTATCAAGGCTTCAAACTTGGTTTGAGCACCAAAATGGAAAATGAGTGGTACTTTGCTAGGAGCAAACAACAACCACTCTTCCATTAATTTGTAGTCTTTGTTACAGGTTAATAACCAGCACCATTTCTGAAGATTCAGGGCCTTAAGCAACATGGTACTTGGGGATCCCTTCACCCACCCCAATCAAATTAGTTTGTATAACAGAGTGAAAAAAGTTACACACTGAGCACTTTATTAGGAACACTGTACTAATACTTGTTAGGACCTCCCTTTTCTCTTAAAAATCCATTTTTTGTGGCATGGATTCCACAAGATGTCAGAAACATTCCTTTGAGATTCTGGTCTATGTTCAAATGATTGCATCATGCAATCCCTGCAGATTTTTTGGTGAAATTTTATGCTGTGAATCTTTTTTTGTGAATCAGTTTTACCATGTTATATCCGGTGACTAGGAAGTTAATTGCAAAACACTTAAGTAATTGTAATATTCATGTTCACCAATTTTGGCCGACTTTTGCTTTGTGAGATGGTGCGTTATCATGCTGGAAGCAGGCATTAGAAGAGGGTTAAATTGTGACCATGAAGGGATGCATATGGTCAGCAACAATACTCAAATAGGCTATGGCATCTAGGCGATGACTGATTGGTATTAACGAGCCCAAAGTGTGCCAAAAAACATTCCCCATGCTGTTAAACCACCTCCACCAGCCTGGACTGTTGACATAAGTCAGATTGGGTCCATAAATTCCTGCTGTCGGCACCAAATTCTGACCATAACATCTGTGTGCTTCAGCAAAAATTAAGCTATGCCAGGCCAGGATACATTTTTCCAGTCTTCAGCTGTCCAATTTTAATGAGCCTGTGCCCACTGCAGTCTCTTCTTTTTGTTCTTGGCTGACAGAAGTGGAACCCGTGGTGGTCTTCTCCTGTTGTAGCCCATCTAGCCTGGCCTTGCTCCTTTGACATCTCTCATCAACACGGCATTTCCATCCACAGAACTGCTGCTCACTGGATGTTCTTTTGTTACTGCATGATTCTGAGTAAACTCTAAAGACTCCTGTGCATGACAATCGCAGACCATGGGCTAGAGGTTACCAGCCTTGTGACCGGAAGGTTGCCGGTTTGATCCCCTGAGCTGACAGTATGTGACTGAGGTGCCTTTGAGCAAGACACCTAACCCCCAACTGCCTTCCGGGCTCTGCAGATAGGGCTGACCACCATTCCGGGCAAGTGAGCTCACGGCCCCCTAGAGTGTGTACGGATGGGTTAGATTGCGGATGTGAAATTTCTCCATTGACTAATAGGGGTCACTTAATCTTAATCAACAGTTACGGAAAAACCCTAACCAGTCCATCTGACACCAACAATTATGCCACGGTCAAAATTACTGAGATCACATTCTCACACGCAGGTGTGGAGCAGATTAACCAATCTGTAACAAAACAGTCATGATACATACATTTTGCTGTCTTCCCTGCTCAGTTAGCAAGCCATCACACTTATCAGTGAAAACTGAGGAGCCTACAATGATGTTTATAGTGTCTCAAGTCTTTTTAACCTCGATCACTAAGCAATTCATAGATGGACAAAGGTAAATTAAGCCTCATTGTACCTCTTCACATTAAAGTATGCTTTAGACATACAACTAGGTCTTAGGCTGTCATAATAACCTCTGGTATGTAACTATGAAGCCACAGCTACATTTTGGGGCAAGGTACTGTTTTACAAACAGTACACTAGGCCTATATGTAGCCTATGTAAAAGGAATGAATTTACTGGTTTTCAGTTGCATTCCCATTCTGCTTTCTTTTAATGAATAAGATCAGAGCACAGGAAACTGGTCCTATGGCAAGGTAAGGGAGAAGTCGAAAGTGTTGGAGGGTAATATACTCTGAAATGTTTTGGATAAGTTGGTACAATTAAGTTTCAGTTAAGCAATGAAGCTAATGGTGTTCTATGACTGAATGTTGTTGTGTAATGACTTAGTATGTCAATGTAAAATTGCCTGTTATTATGCAAGAAGGAATTACATAAACCGTAATTATGTAGTTCCAGTTACAATGTGCCATAGACATTCTACAACAACATACAACATAACCACACAAGGCACTGCAACAAGGAAATATAGAAGCAAATGTGTTGTAAACCTTTTCATCAATGCAACTGCTAAAACCAACCAACGAATGATTTCTATTACACATACTTTTTGTCCAATGCTAAAAGGTCAGTTAGAAGCAGAGACATAAAAATGACCACAGTCTGCCACTCAGAGACAGACATTTAGAAAGCAGTGTTAATGAAGTCACAGATGCCATCCACTCCTTCTCTTTGACAAATCAAATTATTACAGATCTCTATGCATAGTCGTGACTGTGGCCTCTGGTAAATGATTGCAGGTCTCATACAGAGCTTTAAGGGCCCTGCACCTCTGCCTCTCTCTAAACTGCATTACTATGAAAAGCTGATTAGCCCAGGCACTGTTTAGAAACTGGAATAATTGCGGTTTTGATTCCTAATTATCAGAATTATCAGCAGAGCAATTTAGAGAAATGCCAAATGTCCTGGAAGGTCAACTCAGCCAAAAACCATGAAGTTTATCTATTTTCATGAAAACGAATATCAGCAGATCCCCTTACCATGATGCAGCGACACCAGGCAATTATTCCAGGCAAACCTTTGGGACTTTTGAAAAATGTCAGATGTTCTCTCGGTAATTAGAGGGATTTGCAACTTCCCACACATGAAAAGCAACATGTATCGTTGTCCTTTTTTTGTATACAGAGGTGGCCCACACTTGTTGTTCTTTATACTTTTCCAGTACTGTATCTGTGACACATATCAGGGGACCAGAGTTTTCCTTGTTTACTTTTCTCTACCGTCCCCCTTCTCCCCCGCAAGTGGGGTTTATCACATTACCTAACACAGCAGTAGCTCAGCCTTTCCCGCTGCTCTGACGGCTATTGATGGTTCGAAGCAGAATAAATTCTGTGGAGTCAAATGCATTCTAGGAGGAGGGATTCTGGTAGCTGCAGAAGCAGAGCGAGTTTAAAATTCTAGACCCCTGCTGTTTCGCTTGCAATCACAGCCCAACCTGTTCTCTCCCATTTGCAAGACTTGGGATTGTTTTTTTCTGGGGGCACAGGTCATTCTGCCTGCATTTATCGCAAAAACACATGAATGCATGAGAAAAATACGAACACAATCAAATCTATATGGAAAAAATTTCACTTTGAATATTTGTCTTCTGATGTATTCCTCAAACACAAGTCAAAAAGCTTGCCAGCCAGTGAACACCACACACAGTGCATCCATCAACGGTAAATGTTTTCAGCTTATACTAATGTTGCAACAGTGCTGGGAATATTAGTTATGCAGTACTGTAATACATCAATGTGCATGATGCCTCATGAAGCCTTTTAAGCAGGCAGCCTACAAGCTGCAGGACTAAGGGAAAGGATAGTAGTGGTTCCAAAATGTTGCCATTAAAATGAATCTAATCAGATTTGTAGCTCTCTAGGTAATACAATATGCAGGCAAAGTTATCTTTGCCTCAAGTTGTTCATATTTTATGGGGGCATGCAGCCAGGTCTCTCACAACCATACAGACCATAAAATGCCACCATTCTTCCAATGTAATATTTTAAAAGGCCACATAAGATCACATTACCCTTCTGCCTTCAGCACGGCCCCATAAACCAAAGCTAGCTCATGTGGCAAAACACTGCTGCTCCGTGCCATTTTGAATTGAAGTAGATGCTTAAATATTCCAGGGAAGAAATACGGATATGAGATAGAATTTTCATTCATTTTTTTAAAGAAATGTGTTTACACAGTTTTATTAGGGAGGGCACTGCTGTGTTAGCGCTAATGGTCAGTGTTGATGGTTAAGGGTAGCTTAGAAAATGATGCAGAAAACAAAGCAGATATAGTGAGACCATGAGAAGACTGGTTCAACGGATAAACAACAACAAAGTTCTTACTCCGTGAAGTAGATCTTAATTAGGAGGTACTAAGCATTCAATAGAGAAAATCCACATATTCTCTTTTAGCTCATTCAACAACATGATAGCAATGATGACAACGACTTTTCTGTATTTTTCACTTTTCTTCAGGCTAGTGGATGGACATAGATGGATGTAATAATACCAATTTGATCAAAAATGAAACTCCATTTTAATCTCTTATGCCCACAACTGAAAAGCTGATATTTAGAATATACTCCCAATACAATTATCTTAGACACCATGCAGTGAACCTCAATCAAAATAGCTATGTGATGATCAAACAGATCTAAGAACACTCTATGATAATATCAGCGCATATTTACAAAACCACTGCAGCAACCAACCATGGCTGGGATGTAACAGAATACAAGTATTGGGAATATATATTCAGAATACATGAATTAGGTATGTGTATTCAGTCCAAGTTACATTTTGTTAAGATAGTATGCAGCATACGGTTACTTTTTACATTCAGGTGAATATCTTTAGAAAGAACTGAAATATATATTTTTCATTTTTTAAATACCAGTTGCTCTTTAAATTGTATTAACATTTTGTGCCCAATAGAAATTCTGGTTCCACTGACGTCTCCTGTGATCTTTCTGAAGCTATGAGGTTTTGTCCTGACAGCGACAATATACTACCTTTAACCTTCCTGTTATGTTCAACTGCAAGGAACAGCATTAATGTTCCTGGGTCAAACTGACCTGATGCATGTTTAAAAGTGAAAGTTAAACTCCAAAAACATTATTTTAACTCAATTAATATTAATATAATCAACATTTCGTGACGTTTAATAAGTCACTCATTTTTCATTTACAATAATTTTCTAATTGTTTTACTCTGTACACTGGCGAGCTAGGCATTCATATTATTATATTATTATATAAATATTATTCCTGCATTTACAAACTTTAAAATCAGTCAAATTGACCATAACAGGAGGGTTAAAAGAGATACTATCAGCAGTTCCTGCTAAAGCCTGTGTGGACTGGTAAATCAATGTGATGATCAGATATTTATCTCAATGTTACTGAGCTCTTTTGAGGGATGACTGAACTGAACAATCTCCTCAGTAGGGAACATGTTTGTGAGTGTTAAGCTCAGCATCGGTGTAGTGGGCTGCTGCTCAGGGGACTGCTAACCATTAAAAGCAAGGAGCAGTGTGAACTGAGTAAAATGTATCAATATCAATACGTATCCAAATGCATTCTGAATATGTTACCTTTCCATGTATTATCATGGAATATGTTACTGAATACATTTAGGAGCATGTATTCTGTATTCAGACATCACTACTTTTTCAAATTTTGCCCAACTCTGCCAACCACACAAGTACATGACTAGCATGAACATAACTTTCGGTCAAAGACAGTTCTTACATGGTACAGTACATGGTGAATCTAACTGTATACTCATGAATATGTGCAAGCAAGCATTTGTCCTCATAAATCTGCAGTATTGTATTACAAAAAGTCAGTAATTTTAAGCGATCAGAAGAGGCAATGATATTTGTAGTGGGAAACCTGGCCATGTTACAATGAGTAATACGTTGCTTAGCTCATTAAAGAGGAATCCCACTGATTTTGTATAATTTCTGTGTAATAAAATATTTCAGATGTAAATAAAGTCATTTGATTTGAAATATTCTGTTCTCTAGAACATTCAGTCAGAACTGTTTACAGCTTTGGTGATAAGAACCAGACATCTGAACTATTTAATGCCTCTAAAAAGCTACCCCACAGAATATTATTTTATGAAACGGTTATGAATATGCTGATTGATGCCTGAGACATTGTTTTATGATTGCTTTCACATGATTTTGGCCTAAAACATATATTTTAAATCTACTAATAGAGCAAGAGTCAAGTGCGGGGTGTTGTAAGACTATCAACATATAAAAACTCAGAAGATTCACTGATCATCTTAGCAAATTAATAGGTTATATATGTGCTGCCATTTCACATCAAACCACTTTTAATGACTCTCAATGACTGAATTGTGCAAAACGTATGAAAGTGTGATAGAATTTCCTTTTAATTTGCCATACAGGTGGAAAACAATAGGCTAACCTTTCCCTTGACACTGAAAACCTAACCTGATTAATTCATGGCATGGTTCAATATAACCATAGGGTAAGCAGCTGTGGTCACTGTTGTGACAAGAAACCCAGGAGCAGAAGGTTAGAGGCCAGTCTTGTCCAGAGCTCTGCCCAGCTGTGGCCGCTGGCTGACAACAGGTACCTCAGTCAGGTTTTTTCCATTTGCTGCTCCCTATAGGCTGTACAGAGACATCACAGCGACAGCTCTGTTGACATTTTTACAGCCAGACTCAAATTTCCAGGTTTTTCAGGCATCCACTGAGACTTACTTCTGGATCGAGAAAGGATATTGGATGGAAAATCCGCATTAGCAAATTAGAAATGTAGTCCATAACTAAGCTTCAGTTATGTCTGGAACAATGTCCCAAAGAGATATCATTTATTTCTGTCATCTATCAAGGGACAACAAGGCTTGATGGGAGGAGCTGTCAGGAGAGGAGAGTAAATGAGCTTTGCAAAAATTGGCAAAGACACGCAGTATGAGACAGACCCGATTTAAGGGAGTCCAGATTGCTCTGACAACTGCTTTCCCCCCTTCACCATGCAGCCCAGCATGAGCAGAGATGGCAAACAAGGCTCCCTTGTGAAACAATAAAGGCAAAGATATATCACTGACTGTGCTAAATGCTTCTCAGTCCACAACAATGGAGCAGAAAACATTAGGTGAGAAAAGTGAGCCAATGTTCTATGCTATGATGCTCCACTGGTAGCCTGCATGGGATGACGTCCTCACTGTCTCGGGTTGCTGCGCTTCAGAAGGGGGCTTGTGTCATGTCTCCACCCAGAGTTGGTGACCCAGAAAATGCTGGCACTCATGAGCCAACACTGGCCCAGTGTAAAAATGGTCATGGGCATTCTGGACAGGACAAAGGTCTAGGTCGAGCAACTCTAGGACGTCTGCCAAGAATTCGCTAAAAATAGCATGGTGCACTGATGTACAGAACATCCAGACTTACTCACCCTCAACATGCTTGAACCTCATTAAGACACAGTCAAAAGACTTGATAGAAGACATTAATATGACTAGTACAGCCTAAAACATGGTAAATGTAGCTGCAGACTCCAGCAGATGATGTTTATGCAAGCCTTTGTCCTCACAGACTTGCAATACTGTTCTGCAAAAAGACAGTAACCTATTGTGAAAAGCATAAAAGTTACAAGACAATGCAATTACAGCCACTTCACAGTATCAGTATCAATCCTGTGGTGGCTGCCTCTATGGCACTGATTGCTGTGGCAGCTCACTACCCAGAACCTAGTTAAATAAACATGGTTTCCTTGTTTTGCAGTGCTGTAGAAATCAGTGGTCACGAAACCTCAGTATGGGATTGAAGATTGGGCTCCTCGCTCATGACAGGTAAGGGTGTGAATGAATTGTGGGAAGAGACAGCTCCGTGCTCTTGCACCTGAGCCTAGCCAACACACAGAGGTCCCCAATCAGATGACATTTCCAACACAGCTGTCATAAAGCACCTCAGAAGCCTTTCACCTTCACCAGATCACGAGAAGCATGAGGATGACCCTGCAGCTCTTACAGTGTAAGAATGACTAATTTGATTAAACATGTCTTGGCTGTCTTACAAAAACATATTTTTCCATCATTTTTTCAACATTTCGACAATACTTGAAAATCTCAGCTGTATTTTATATTGTCTGAACATTTCATTAAATTGGACCAATCAACATAGACTAAAATGACTTGGGGAAAAAAAAATCTTCATATATTAACTTTGGATGAGTTTTGAGGCAAAAATATAATATGACGATACTTTAATGCACAACATGCATCGTGATATTTTGTTTTTCCGAGTTTTGAGAAGCCGGAACAGACTAATAGAACCAGTAGTGTCACATTAATAAATAATAAAATATAATCAAAAAAACTATAAATACATTTCACATAGTGTGCTTTACTAATTTGAACTGGAAAAGGCCATTATTCTCTTTTTGTAATAAACTGTGCAGTTGATGTTCTTTAATATGTGTATGTATTGAATGGGAAGAAAAACTGTTAATATATTACTTTGAATATATTAATATAATTAATATTGTTGTGATAGACTGGCGACAGAATTATAATTCAAATGTGTACTTTGTGTACATGGATAATACACTTTACATCAATACAAATTCAACAGTAATTGCATGGATGTAATGTGAACCAATGTACACGTTTCACTCAATTACATTCAATGCTAATTTTTTTGTGCACACTTACAGCACAGAACTGAATGTGTGGCGGTTAGCCACATCACTTAAAAGCTAATGCAAACCATTCAAATGAAGAACATGCTGACATGTTTGTTATATTTCTTACAAACTAAGTGAACATAATTCAAGTCCACTAAAAATAACTTTGCTGTTATCAGAGAATTTATTTTGTTAAGATTTTCCCACTTAACGTAGACACATTGGACAGCATTTCAATTTAGACTGTTTTTGTTTGAATCCTGCCCTCTGGATGTGCTTGATTCCAGGTGCCATTTAACCTCCCCCTGTGATGAAAACCTCTCATGTGGATGCCCTGGAGATTTTAATGAACAGTCCATCAACACGTTCCTCTAGAACTCCTGTCTTGATTTGTAATTAGCTTTATGGCTGCCAAATCCTGCATGAACTCCTAACCTGCTTATGGGTGTTGTAATCCTGCCTTACACTCATATTGAACTCCTTACTCATTGTTCCCATCTCTAATATTCTGTTGGACTAAAAAAATCAGTGGCCTGCCATTTTTTTACTTACATACTGGATACCTTTCTGACAGATTTTTAACATTAGTCGTTGGCTTATCTCACAGACTTTTTGGATGATTGATCCAGGTGCCTCTTGCAGTCTTGCTTAGTCTGCTTTATAACAAAATCTGTTATAAAAAGTTGTACATACAGATTTAAATCAAACGGCATTTATAATTTGATGATTTTTCTCCTGTTTTTGATCTATGTTTAATAACATTAAAAAACGATCTCGTGCTGCCATGCAGAGCGGCCATGCGCAACACCGGGTAGGAGAGACTTAAGTGTAAATTATTGTTCCTCAGTCAAAGATGTTCAGATGTTTTGTTTGTGCTATTCTCTGTTGGGCATTGGAGTAGTTAGTGCAATGTTAGTGCCTACCATCAGGCGAAAGCGTATGGCTAGAAGTGATCTGCCAGCTATCTCAACGGTTCTCATTTACTGCCTTTTCAGTCAAACAGCATTCGCCTTTAAAGTACAACGTTTCTTGTGTCTTCTTTGCTGACGCCACAATATCACCACTTTCAAAGTGATCTTTACTCCTCGATTCAACACAAATGATTCTGCAGCACAGGACACACACAAGATATGCATCATTCAGAAGCAAGTAGATGAGGAGAGCTAGGACAAACACCATGGGCATTTTTGTTGCAATTTCAACCAAAGCCTGCTGAGAGTCATCCTAAATTTCTGCATAATTAAATAGTTAAGATGCAAACAAAATCATGCAGGGTAGACTGATGTGAAACACTCAAACTTACTGAGACTGAAATGTTCACAGTGCTGGTGATAGGAGCCAGATGTTCAAAGTGTTTTAAGCTACCTAATAGAAAGCTATTGCATGAAATGGGATGAGCATGCTGCCTGATGTCTGAGACATTGTTTTATTTTATTTTTTTTAAGCATTAATGATTCAGAGATACATATAGAGCATTGTAAAGCAAAATAGAACCCAAGGAACACTTATTTCTTCAGATGTACTGCTATTTTACCACCATAACCCTTTCATATAAAAGCCCAGACAAGACGTAGGTTCTCTAGATGTAGTAATGACTGTTGTCCAAGCAGAGTGTTATAGACCCTGCAACTCATTTCCCCATCATCACCGCTGTAAAGAAATACAACTCAGTAACAGTTTCCCAACAGTGGACCATTTCACACCAGACCATTGAGAATTACCTTGTTCACACCACATTGACTGAATAATGCAGAAAACTGTGAATTTGGTAGAGCTTCACATCTAAATATTTCAATAGACACCTACATTCCTCATTCAAACCTCATTCTGGTTTAGCATAATTGAGATGTGACTCTTTGTTGGCTGGCTGCTAGACTGGCTTTGCCCAGTTAACAACATGAATACTTGTTGACAAGTGTTACACAGTATCCTAATGAAACCCATGGGAACAGCCTGTATGTGACTCTCACTCTTTAATCACAATGTTGAATATGAATCTGTCAGTCTCGAAGATATACTCCATGGCCTTCTCCATCGCTGCAACAGAGAAGTGGTATTTAGGGTCAGCGGGTGATGTCCCTGAAGACAGAATGATTAAAACATGCAGACGGAAGATATGTCAGGGTAGACAAGGATATAATACTTTCGCGAAGGTGCTGCGAGGGTGGTTTCTGAAAATAGCTACATGGTCAGACAGCAGTGCGTCCTCATCATGCTTTGCATTTAAACCCATTACAATTTGCTCCATTTGTGCCCAGGCATAAATAATTTGTTTCTGGAAAGCCTTTTTGAATACCTTGCTTGCAACATGGGTTGGAAATGTAATACATAGCATTTTAGACAGAAAAATCACAGCATGTGATGTAAAAAAAAAAAACAACAACCTTAGAATGAACCTTTGTCCATGCATAATGTAGCATTGATGAATACGTGTGTAGAAAGTGAAGGTCTAATAAGCCTGAAACTCAGCTGGTTAAAACATCTGACACATCAAGGGCAACTGTCTTCCGATACCCACAGCCGTAACTTCATTTAGATCCATACATAATTCTGTGATCTTGAGGAAACGCTGTAAAGGAGTGACTAGATTCCAGAGAAGCTCTAATGATTCTGACCTCGCAACCAGCCAAAACCGTGACAGAGTACAGGGCATTCATGCAAGGCCCGGCTATCTAGAGAGTATCGTTTGTACTCTGATCGATTTTGCTCATGAAGGGTGAAGAGGTGATGCATGTTTATGTGGTTGCAACCGTGGGAACTCAACAAGACCAGTTCTATGGCAGAGACAGGTCTACTACTGTCCTGCTTCACAGAAGCAATATTTCTAAGGCTTTATGTCGCACTCACAAGGGACACAGGAAGGGAAGGCGTGGGGTAATTAGATTCATTTTGTTGGGGGTGTTCAATTTCCCACCAGACCTAATTCCGGCCTAAGTGAAGCGTGCCATTTGTCAATCGATAGAAAATGCTAAACACTTGCCCACTGAATGGAACCCACAATAGCACTATGCAGATGTCAGAGACCACCCTTTATGTGTTTCTCATCCACTTGCATAAGGACAGTACAACTCAAAGAAAACGAAACAGGAGTTTCCAAAACTGGTGTTTAAAAACTGATCAAAGGAAGACAGAGACAGTGAGACGCCCAAAGAACTGTGTACGACCTGGTAGACCACCAAAACTGTCACTAACAGATTAACAGTACTTCATGTTTGAGAGAGAGGAGAAAATCAAGCTCAGCTCTTGCTTCACATCTGACAAACTCCACAGATGTTCCTGTCCATCCTTCACGGTGAGAAGTCAATGAAAATGCGTCTGAAAGGATGTGTAGCTGTCAAAAAGTTGTTAATAAAAAAAATCTAACAAAGAAGTCACTGCTGTTTTGAGAACAATGGACTGGTCACCCCAGAGTCCAGACCTCAACATCACTGAATGTGTTTAGGATTAGTTCACTTCTCAAGAAGCAGAAAATGCTACTAATTTCTAAGACTGATTATTCACCAAACATCTGTCTGCAGATTTAGCTGAAAAAACTAAAATTAAGTCTTCTAAAAAGAATGGAAGCTGTAATAAAAGCAAAGGTGGACACCTTCAATACTGAAAAGTGTGTTATTATATTCAGTTGTTGAGGCTTAAAATACAATACATGTTTTCCTCTCATGCTGGAAAAGGAATAACTTGTACTTAATGGCTGCTTTGACTGGAAAACATATAAATGAAGGGAAACACATACGCAGATACACAGAACCACATTCGTGCCTATACGCAGCCACTGAAAATTCGTGCTCCCGATTGTCTTGCTTGTGCCCTCATATCCACAAACATGCTTGCTTGTGACTCGCACACTTCAGTGTACAAACCTCCCAGTAGCAACAGCCCCTGAAATCTATTTGACTGCAGACATCTGGGGACTCTAATAGCCCTGCTCTGCACCTGGCTCCAACAGCCAGCTTGGCTCATGGAGATTGAAAGCCTTCTTTGAGGCAAAGAGGAAAAAGTAGCACACACACACACACACACACACACACACTAATGTGCTGGATCATACGCCCATAGGACAAAGCACTGATCCCAAACACGATCCTTCTTTCCGTCTATTAATCTGTCCCCTTGAGGCTCCTTCTCAGCAGGCCCGTATGCTCAACATGGTGTAGACACATTCTGCCCCTAGCTGCTGATATGGGGTCAGTCTTAGCATTTGGCTTGTAACAGAAGAGATTATGGGGGCAGATGGAAAAACTGCTTCTAAATCGGTGGTGAGTAAGACCATACTGGAAATACAGAGCATGGAAGCTCCCTCTATGGGTTACAGCAAGAGGTCAACCATACGGGATTTGAAATGATGTCTCTCATGGGCACATAAGCTCAATGCTCATCGAGCGACAGCTGAGACGGATGGACCATGCGAAGAGACTGAGAGCACAAGGTCGACATGAACATCAGGGATGACTATGATGACTAAGACTGGATGTTATTAAGGAATGAAAAGTGTCTTGCCGTACATAGTAGGCACTCCTCTTTGTTAATGGAGCGTTAGTCAATGTAGAGAGGGCATAGAGAAGAAGAACCACCTGTGTATCTGGGCTAACTTGCCTTCAGCATAAAGAGCTAGAAATGTGACTCAATAATGAAAAGGCTTGTTATGGAAATACTTCTTTCCTGGCATTACAGTTAATCAGGCTGAATCCCAGTTTGCCAGATCCAAGCTGTTTTATTGAGAAGATGTAAAGCACGACGCAGTTGCATCTGCACACCCTCACAACTGAAACCATGCTGTTTGGTTGGGTTTTCGAGGGATATCCAAACCGACAGGCTGCTGTGCCTCTCCAGGCTCCTTCTTTAGTAAAGTCTCAGCAGAGTGGATTGATGTTAAATTGGATCATTTCATTAGCATCACGCTGCTCTCCATAATCAACAATATACGAGGGAATGGTTGTGAGTGCAGGGCTGCTCTCTCTCTCTGCCACACTGACACACACACGTAGGCTACGTTAAGACTGGATGGCATTAATTATCCTTGGGATCTTCACAGTGCCACCATGCGACGCGTTATCAGGCAGTCAGACCACAGCTTCGCCCTCCACTGTGAAGATTTTATTCAATTCTGATCTTTAGTAACATCCATATTTCCCCACAGCTAAGCCTATATCTGTTTAAATATATATATATATATACACACACACACACACACGCACACACACACGCACACGCGCACTGGTCAATTGGTACGCCTATGTGCGTTTTTGATGACGCAGACTCTATTCTTACCCACCAGTTGGCTTACTGTGAAAGCTGGGAAGCTAAATTTAATAGCGCATAGTAATGACTCAGATGATGATGATCTTGTAGTTCTGTAGTTCTGCTTCCTCGCCTCCACCCCACCCCTCATATGCCCTCACACACCTGACCAGCTTAGACACGCACGGGCTCTGTAGCTGAACGGCGCGGACAACTTCTAAAGGAGCCCCTTAATCCCCAGTTCTGACGAGGCTCACACTTCTGAGGTCTCCCTCTTCTGCCGGGCCTGCTTTAAATACACGACTCAGACTTATTTAGATCTGACCAGCTTCGCTCAGATCTGGTCAAGTGTTTCACGGCTTCACGTGCGCGTTTAAAGAGCGCAACAGTTCAAGTTCGGCCAAATCCCCCCCCCCCCCGCACACCAACAGCGCCGTGCAGAGGCGCAGCGGCGATGAAAGGCGCGCGTCGAGATCTAGACTAGTGCTACCGGGAAAACGCGCCCGAGCTGTGAATGAAGCCGATCCGAGTCCGGCGGATGTTTCTCCCTGTTCACCTTGCAGCTCGTCCGCCTACAGCGTTAATAAGACACCGTCAGAGCGCGGGGCTGGGGACGGAAGACGATTTTCACTGCTGCGCGTTTTTCCCTCCACATCAAATCTGCACCTGCTACGTTCTCGCTCCATTTCGGAGCAGTGCGCGGTAACGACCGGCGCGCGCGCTCAGACTGCTCGGCAGCATCCTCGGGGAAAAAAGGAGGGAATATTATTCCTCCGCATTAGACCGCACAGTCTTCTCCTCCCTCACAGCTCAGCCTTTCAGCGGCATCAACTGCTCGAGCATCCCGCATCCCGCTCTCTCGGTGCCCGCCGCATCGAGCCTCCCGTCCTGCTCCTGACACGCGCACGCACACACACACACACACACACACACACACACACACACACACCATCACCCGCTCTCCGAACAGGTAAACCCGAGAGCGGAGCCACATAAACGAACCGAAACATTTCTTTTTTTGTTTTTTTTGTTTTTTTTTTCGTACTCACCGCGCGCGCACGTGACCAGCATGAAAAACACGAGACTCCCGAGCGTAACTCCGTTTTTAATCCTCATGCTCTCGGCTCGGCGGACGTCCACTCGGGCGCATTTAATCCATCCCCTCGCGGAGAGCCTCGGACCGTCCGTCAGTGTGGCGCGGCGTCCCGCGGCGGCGGCGGCGACGGCGTGCGCTCTCATGCTCTCGTGCAGCGGTTGTGCTCGGCGCGCGCTCACGGCTCCGAGTGAAGCGCGGGCGCTCGGGAGGCGCGGCAACCTCAGCGAGGACTCAACCATCTGAGGAGCAGACGAGGGGCAGGAGCAGGAGGAGGAGGAGGAGTGTGTGGTGGTGGTGGTGGTGGTGGTGGTGTATGGGGGGGAGGGGGGACCTCCGCGCGCGCACGCTCACCCGCCAACGTCCGGCTTTATTTATTTATTTAGAATCGAAAAAGGGTCCGCTTTGGGCGCGAGGAACACAGAAAAGGTAAAGTAAAAACAGAAACAGTTCAACGCTAATAAAGGAATAAATAGCCTATTAGGGGCGCGCTGGTCTTCGGACACATTCGCGCACAAATAAACACATGAATAAGTGAATGTTAGGCCTGCTACAGGGCGGGGAGCAACGCTCGCTGGACGGACGTCACGGCTGCAGATGAGCGACTGTAAAGCCCGGAGTCGAGTGATGGCATCAGGCCTCGGTTCTCGGGCGGACTCGGCTTTATTGCAGAGAGGGCAGTGGTGGGAACGGGCTGGTCTGCTCGGCTCCTGCTGAGGCTGTAGGACTCTCCGTCAGGGACTGGCGGTGTTCCCGTGGTGCCATTCTGGTTGACAGAATCCGAACATGTTAATCTCCAACTTTCTTCGTTTTGCACTGGCTTATTCCTCCTCATGTAGAATCAGATGCAGTAAAATGTTAAGAGTCTTAGAGAACTTTTCAAGCAAATCTCTTTTTTTCCCTTTTTCTTTTTTTTCGCTGGGACTGAAGGCTGCACTGCAGGACGCTCCTGCCATCTACAGGCTAAATACCCGTCAAATGTTCCCCTTAAAGTACGGAATCTCTCTCTCTCTCTCTCTCTCTCTCACACACACACACACACACACACACACACACACACACACACACCATCATTTGCTGCGTGCACTGTTGGCATACAGATTGAACAAACGCTACAAACGGACCACCTGCAGCAACGTAATCTCACGAGACTCATATCTAGAATACACAGTAATTCTCCACACCAGGAACGCAGGCTGCTCCCCCGAAGAACCTCTAACCCCCCTCTAGGAACTCATTTTTTCTTACTGACAATCCGTATTTACCAAGTCATGCTCACCAGTTGATGATCTGCATTATGACTCTGATAAACGCTGCCATATCGTCATTTCTGCCTCCGCTGGGTTTGACAGTGTGGAGCTTTCCAAGGTGCTGAAGCCTTCGACTTCATGCAGCTACCATAGGTAGCCTTCAGCCATAGTGGTTCCTCTACAGTCCTACTACACTTACCGCTCCACTTTCATTGCAGGTAGTTCTCAGTACTTCTACTGTCCTGTAATTACCACCACACCACCCTCACTGCAGTGAGGGCAGTGATGTGGTAACTACAGAATGGTAGAAGAGCCCCCCCAAGACTGAGAACAGTAAAAGCAGTGGAATGGTAACGATAAAAGGACTGTACAGGAACATCTATGGCAGACGGCCACCTGTAAGCACCCACCATGCCTGAGTTACCTGTAATGAGGGCAGTGTGATAGTAACCATTGAAGAACTGTAGAAGAACCCACACACAATGACAGCAGTGTGGTTGTATCTGTGCACTATAAAAGAGCCCACTGCGGCTGAGAGCTACCTGCAGGTAGCTCAGTCCACTCAGTCACAGTGAGTTCTTCTACAGTTACCACCAAACTGCCCTTATTACAGGTAGCCTATGGCCATAGAGGCTTCTGGACCGCCCTTTTACAGTTACCCCTCTCTGCATTCACTGCAGGTCGTTTTCAGCCTCGGAGGGCTCTTGTACAGTTCTGTGATTACAGATTGGTTCTTCTACAGTATTTCTATAGGTACAGCCACAATGCTGTCATGAAAACAAGTAGGGTTATTTGAAGTGATTTCACAGAGGAAACACTTTTGGTTCCTTAAAAACCTTTCAATGGATGATTTTGGCCTCTTAAAATCCCAGACATATTACAAACTAATTCTTTTTATTCAGTAACTACGGGAACTTCAGTACAAATCTGCTGAGAAGTGTGTAATAAAACTTTGGGCCTGCTAGTGGGCCCTGGCCATTTGAGGGGTCTAAGAAAGATTTTTATAAATGAGATGTGCAAGTGTCAAGAAGCTTTTCTGACATTTATAGAAGCATCATGTAATAAACAGGTTATATTCCAGTTAAATGTTTGTCTTTCAAGCATACAAGAAAAGAACCATTTAAGAAGCTTTATTTTTAAATGTGTACCTCTCAGCCTGCTGAAAAGTGATGCTGTTTTTTAAATGTGAACGTCAAAGTGTCACTTCAACCACGTCTTGCTTCCTGTTGTTAACTCTGTCACTGCTCAGGGATCCCCAGCCTGTGCAACAAACTCTCAAAGGCATTAACTGAGCGCATAGTCAAATAGTAGAATAATTTCTTTGTTTGATTCTATGTTTAGCAGGCTAACCGCTGTTCTTCTGCTAGCTGTGACATGCTCTTGTGTTGGAGTGGACACTACACAGTTAGCCCTGCAGGCAACCATTTAGAATGTTTATTTAGAGGTAGAACCACAGCATGACACTAACAAACTCTGCGCTCACATATACTGAGGTCATTATGACTTCCATTCGGAGTTTCTCCACAGAAATGATAAAGTCCATTTTATTGGTCATATGTCATATTTGTGGTACGAGCACAAATGTTTTGCCAGGAAATCCATATTTGCCTTTTATTTGCATGTCACGTTACTTACACAAGAGTGCAAGCAATCTTTTTCATCCATATATTTGCTGTCCAGTTCCATATTCATGTGAAAGCAAAGGGCAGTATGTCAAATGCAGTCATCAGCATGTGACCTTTGCATGTTCAGAGAGAGAGAGAGAGAGAGAGAGAGAGAGAGAGAGAGAGAGAGAGAGAGAGAGAGAGAGAGAGAGCGAGAGAGAGAGAGAGAGAGAGAGCGAGAGAGAGAGAGAGAGAGAGAGAGAGAGAGAGAGAGAGCTTGTAGCTCATGACACCTGCATGCTTCTCCTCTGTTTTTAAGTTCATATGACCTCTTATGACCAAGTTCTTTTTTTTTCAATTCTAGCCTATCCAATAAAAACGCAGGGTCTCCTGAACATCACAAGAAGTTAATGTGATTAAGCACAAGAGAGCTTATGTGGGTCTAGCTTTTATAGACATTTATATACAACTGAAAGGGATATTCATAATTTGCCAGTCATCGGTAACTTAAAAATTTTAGAGCAGGTTATTAACCTTAGTGATATTATTACCGCACTATGGCATTTATATGTGATTCTGTGCAATGGGGCCAACATTATAGTGCCATCAGCACTTATATATTCAGTTACCTATGGCATTTTAATGGTCCTTTTTCTCTTTTCTCGGCTAACTGCATCTATCTCTTCTACACATCCTTAAAAATAAAGGCATCAAAATATGCACTTTGGAACAATGCCTTTGTAAAACCACATCACATTTGGTTGCTTAAAGGAATTAAATGAAAGATCTAGATTTGTAAATGATGTGCGAGTACCAAGAATCTTTTAAGGTAATATCATTAAATAATGAGAATTAATTAAATAATATATCCTTCACATAAAGTAAAGGTTCTACACCAATGAAACATCTTTCCTACACTCTTAAAAATAAAGCTTCCTGAATGGTTCTTGGCCAGGTATATGGTATAAGTAAACACTTTAAACTGGTACAGAACATTAGATTATACAGAGGTTTTTATCTTTTAAACCAGTGGTTTTAGAACCGGTTCACAGGGCCCTCAGACAGTCCACATGTTTCCTTTAAACTAACTTGCAGCATATAGGGTTTGAGAACTACAGCATTGAAAGGTATGCTTTTAAATGTTCTTCACATTCACACGTTTACAGAAGTGGTTCTTTAAAGAGCCATCCACTAAAAGGTTCTGTAGGGAACCAAAAATTCTTCTTCTTTGGAATTCCTCCAAAGAACTATTTTGGTACCTTTAATATATATTTTAGAACTGCTGGTGTTGATGTTTGGTGAAAACTGAATGCTTGATTGTGCCACATATCCATGATGATGCCCGATTGGCATTGTTTAGGGTGGACAGACGGTCCCTGCCATCCTTCTCTCCCAAGGTGAAAGCAGTCAGTTGGATTTCTGAGGACAAATGTCCAACAATAACACATGCTTAAAAGCTGTGTGCCATTCGCTATGCCTCCATTGACTTTCTGCACAAACTGCAAGCAATAATATATTTTTTAAAATTATATATATATATATATATATGGAAAAAAATTATTTCTCACCTTTCAGAAAATAACTACAATTTACATTTCCTTGGCCTAAACACAAACATTTTACACAAAAATCCTTTGGAGGGAAATGTAGCTGGGTTTACCTTAGTACTGGGTGCAACATTTGTGTTTAACAGACTCATTTCCAAAGTAATAAATATTCAATAATCAATAAAAGCTGGACTTGGAAGACAACTCACACTTCTGTGAACCCCAGCTGCTCAAAATGCTAAACTACAGCTGACTGAGACAGTAAAAGCACCAAAAACATTTTACAATGAGATACTGAAACATCTCTTTTAGATGTCTGAGGAAACCCAATGCATCAATCTTGCCCAGAGGCTCTGGATGGGTTTTTGCTTTTGACTGGAAACATGGCCTCATTTGCACACTTCATTAACCCACCAACACTGCCTGCCTTCGAGGAGTCAGTGGACCCAAAGGGTTCTTATTTATCGAATGTGGTCATTAACAATGTCCCTCCCCCAAGCCAGCTCTGTGGCTTTCCTGCATGAGGAGAGAAATGAGAAGGTTGCTTCGGAAAGAGCTCTAAGCTTCAGAGTCAAAATGCAGAACAGAGCGGCTTGTCTCATCCATCACAGACAGGACAGGGCATGTTGCAGGCATGCACCTTCATCTGTCACCTGCGTCTCAGTGACTTTGAGTACAGCAAAACTTAAAAATCCAATAGCCCTTTGCTGGATTCCTTATGAACCATATAAATACTAATGCTAGGGGCAGGTTTACTAAGGTTTCGCACCAGAGCAAACCCATTTGGCATTAAAATGTTTGTCATGATTTACTAAACAGGCTCAATGGCAAGCAGTTTCTGATGTTTTGTACTCTTTGCTCATTACAAATGCATTTACAGGATTCCTCTCAAAGTGCAGAACACTGGGAGATTTTTTTTATGAAAGAGCACTTTCTACGATTTCCTAATACTGATAATAAATCTGCGGAAAAAACATATTTTTAGTGCTAAAATTGCTGACATTGTGTTCAGAGATTTCAAATAGTGGTTTTCAAACATTTACCATGCTTAAGAGAAACAAAAGACTCAAAGAAATAATAGACTAAAGTGTTTTACAGTGTTTTAAACTACTGTTTCCTGGGGATATTTTACAATCACGATAGTGTCTTATGAGCAGGTTTTGTCTAAATATTGATTTGGCAGTTTCTTTTCCAAACGTTTGTTAAAAGTATGTGCTGAAAATGACACTTCATGTAGCTCATGTAGAAAAAAATACTTAATTACTCAAAATTCTTAAATATTATGTCAAAGTAATTAAATATTTTCTCAAATTAACGGCCAATTACATAGAAATAAATCTACTCTGTCCATAAGTGAACAACTTTTTTTGCCTTATTTCATTATTTTACGTTGTTGAGACTAGAGAAAGATAAAAAAAACAGCTTAAAAACAAGCTTCCATACAGGGCCAGTAGGGTTTATATGGTGCTGGTAATTTGTTAATTATGAAGTTGCACTTCTGTTCATTTGCATGGAAATTCTGATAACACTTTATTTTGATGGTTCCTCATTGATGATCTACAGATACTTTCTGTTGATAGTTATCAACACAGTTAAGGCAAGAGTTAGGTTTAGGAGTAGGTTTAGGTTTTGGGTTGGAGTGGAGGTTAAGTTTAGGTTTAGAGTTAGGGTTAAATTGAATAGAAATTCAGTCAATTTCACATTTAGTTGCATTTCATAGATATTTAGTTGAATGTTAGGTAAAGACAGACTGCAAAACATCTAGGACTTTCAAAATAAAGTGATAACGTCTTAAACTGGCCACCTCAGCCAGAACTAAGTAATTAGTGCCTTTTTATTAAATCTGTCCCTAAAATGTAAAATAACTAGTGGTTGAAATAATACCTCTGAGTCTGGAATGAACTTAAAATGAACGCATTATTCATAATGTGCTACAAAATGATACAGTATGAGACGCTTATTTCTCCAGTATTCTTCATGGAATACAAATACACACACATACAAAACAACCATCAAACTATACATCCATTTATTCTACATGAAAATGCAAAATGCAATACACATTTAAACAAACATAACCTTCTTCACATCATAACATTACACAACCATAAATAACGTTTCTGATCCCTTCCGACCTACAAAAGTGTATTCGTGCACCACAAAACAGGGGTGAGAAAAAACACACATTATTTCAGAGTGATCCAGAGAGATACATTTCTGGCAAATCACCATCACCCAGCAATTTGCTAAATCTTCCCAATACATACTGTGCATCCATAAAATGAAGCCAATACAAAGCGATATGTGCATACAAATTTTGTTCATCATTTACATTGTTTTTAGATTATTTGGTTGGTATCACCCCACTACACAATGCCCCCCACCCCCCTCAACTTTCTCTGCTAGCCTGATGTCTGGTTAACCAGATCTACTAATCTCCAAAACAATCCCATAGTTCTCCATGAATTGTACTGAATTTACAAAGTCTACAGTCTGTAAAGCAACATGTTGTGCACTGCTTCATGCATTCACGTTTCTCTTATTTGGCCTCATGAGTGAAAAATATCAAGTCGTAAACATGCACAGCACAGCTCGAAAGTTGCTCCATCCTGTTGAGTGAGCTACTTGATGAAAGAAATATGCTTTTGTTTAAAGATTTACTGACTACCTTGTAATTCCCTATAACGTTCAACGGTCACCTAGCGACGAGGCGATGCTTCATATAGCCTCAGCAGAAACAAGCTGTGTACACCTCCCCGCATCAGACTCAACAGAACTCAGCAGTAAAACAGTATTATTATAATAACATATTGTTGTTTTTATTATTACTATTATATCGCTCCTGTTGGAAGAAAAAAACCTGTATCTTCAAAAATTATGACTTTACAGTAAAAGGAAAAACATACCTTATTTTTAATGTAAGTCATTGGAACCAGACATCTTTCCAAGTCATTTTGGGCCATTTCTTTTGGTCCAGTCTTCATGTAATTTACATTCAATGTAAAAGACAACAGGTTTTTTCAAATTATGTCAAAAACTGAAAAACAATAAAACTGGAGATACAAAGATTTCTTCCAACAGCAGCAATATATACACTTCCATTTGGTTTCCAACTTGAATACAGATCTTTTGAGCATGTCCTTCTGGCTGCAGTAACAGTGGAAATATGTGGTAGCTAAAGATGACTGTGCTTAGATCAGTGAACAGCCTCAGCCTTGCTCATCATCTCTCTGTGGAGAGGTGCACCGGGCAGTAGCAGCATGGACATTCTACAGGCTGACTAATGTCTTGTTGATAGACTGAAAGAGTGAAGGTTTTAGCGTCAAACACATCAATATTTCTCCAGTTCCTGCAGCGAAGGCCATAGATCTGCTCCAGTTAGCATCAAAGGCCATCAATGACTGAGAGCAGAGAGCAGGACAAAAGGTTAATTTTGAGTGAATAATACATGTTGTACTCCCCAATATATTTCTTATTAATGTCAACTGGATCATTCAAGTCTGGTGATGTGTTTGCCCATCACATAATTTGAGGATAACTTTAAGGGTAAAAGTATTGGGACATGTGCCATAATCATTGAATTCAGGTGTTTCATTGAGTCCCATTGACACAGGTGTATAAAATCAAG
Source organism: Pygocentrus nattereri (assembly GCF_015220715.1). Lineage (NCBI taxonomy): Eukaryota > Metazoa > Chordata > Actinopteri > Characiformes > Serrasalmidae > Pygocentrus > Pygocentrus nattereri. Next base: position 11,437,190 of record NC_051237.1, read on the forward strand.
CCATGCAGTCTGACTTAGCAAACATTTGTGGAAGAATGGGTCGTTCTAAAGAGATGTAATGAGATGTTATCATTGCAACAAATCAGTTCGCAAAATTTCTTCCCTCCTAGATATTCTGTGATAAACTGTGAGTGGTGCTACTAAAAAGGGGAGCGTTTAGGAACCACAGCAATTTGAGCAAATAAAGTGACAGAGCACAGTGCATAAATGTCGCCAGTGCTCTGCTGACTCAGTAACTCAGTTTAAAATCTCCGCTTGCATTAACATCAGCACAAAAACTGTGCATCAGTAGCTTCATGGCATGGGTTTCCATGGCTGGGCAGCTGCATGCAAGCCTTACCTCCCTAAGCACGTGCATTGAAAGGAGTGGAAACGTATTCTGACCATTCACACTCTATCTGGCAGTCTGATGGATGAGTCTGGGTTTGGTGAATGCCAGGAGAATTACTGCATTGTGCCAACTGTGAATTTTGGTGGAGGAGGAATAATGCTATGGGGTTGTCTTTCAGGGTTGGTCTAAGCCTTGTAGTTCCAGTAATTGAAATCTCAATGCTTCAGCATACCAAGACATTTTGGACAACTGTATGCTTCCAACTTTGTGGGAACAGTTTGGGGGGGGCCCTTTTCTCTTCCAGTATGGCAGTGCCCCAGTGCACAAAGCAAGGTCCTTAAAGGCATGGTTGGGTGAATATGGCATGCGCCTGTCCCCTGGGCCCCAATGACAGCAGTGAGCTGTAAGGAAGGCAGAGCCTGAACTTAGAGCCCAGCAAAGACAGCAGGGTGAGGATGAAATCCATGAGGGAGTGGGGGATGGCACGCGAATCCTGAGCCCCGCCTTCTGGGCATCGCCTCCAGTCCCGTGGCAAGGCCACTTTAATTTGCTTCAATTTTGAATCCCTGGGGACGAGCCAGAGAGTGGAGACAGGGATGGAGGCGGAGCTATGAGCTCTCGTTCCCTCTTAGCTCAGGTGTCCACGTTGCCCTGCATCTTTGAAAAAGAGCAAAGATGGAACAGATAGAGACAGAGGGACAAGCAGCAACAGCAGAAGAGCAAAAGACTGAGGAGCTGAAAAGCTTAATTTTTGAGGAAGGGGCTGAAAACTCTAGTTTTGAAGCCACTTAAAAGTGGCCGACCTACGTTTGGTTTTGTTTGGTTTATTTGTGTTTGGTGAGAAAATTAAATTAGAACTTGTCTGTCCTGCAAAGAGCCCAGATCTCAACACCATCAAACACCTTTGAGATGAAGTAGAACGAAGACTGCAATGCGTATGGATTTAAAATGGGATGTCAACTGTGGGTGTTATAATACTTTTGTCCATATAGTGTATTTGGCTATAAAGTATCTCTCTAATGCTTTTTCTTCAAATATATGTTACTTAAGCCTTTAAAAGCATTTTTTCCACTGCTATGGTAAACTGAGACTGAAAGAGGATACATGAGCTGTGCTCGATAACCTCCATGTTCTATTATAATACCTGTCTCATTGCAGATCAGACAGGCTGGCTAAGCACAAAAACTTCTTGAGTGCTCATTGCTTCCCCTAGTGGAGAACATTCAGTCTGCTAAACCTAGTGAGTTAGTTAGTGAGTTATAAGCCAGCCCCACAAGCTGCTTCTCATATAAAAATATGAATTTTAACTATTTATATTGCTTGTTTGAACACCAGGATGAAAGGCAGTTACATTTTCAGGACTTTCTTTCATCTTACATAGACATACGCCAATCACTCATAACATCAAAACCACCTCCTTGTTTCTACATTCATTGTCCATTTTATCAGCTCCACTTTGTAGTTCTACAATTACAGACTGTAGTCCTGCATACTTTGTTGGTCCTCTTTTACCTTTTTCTCCAATGGTCAGGACCAGAGTGTGATCTATACAATGACAATTGGAGGGGTCAACTTTTTCTCCAGGGCATAAAGGGAAGCGAGCACAGTGTAGACATGTGCTTAGATGAACTTAAGTCTCACAATTCTAACATTATCTTGCTTGTTTGTAGATGATAAATTCATTCCGCCAGCTTAAGGGTCATGTATCACACAATGTCAGTAGTCAGGGGTCACCAACTATGTATGTTCTATTGCTTGTTAACACAAACAGCTCATCAGCCAATCACATGGCCGCAACTCAATGCATTTAGGCATGTAGAGGTGGTCAAGACAACTTACTGAAGAGCAGACCGAGCATCAGAATGGGGAAGAAAGGAGATTTAAGTGACTTTGAATGTGCCGTGGTTGTTGGTGCCAGACGGGCTGGTCTGAGTATTTCAGAAACTGCTGATCTGCTGGGATTTTCACGCACAACCTTCTCTAGGGTTTACAGAGAACGGTCCGAAAAAGAGAAAATATCCAGTGAGCGGTCAGTTGTGTGGATGAAAATGCCTTGTTGATGTGAGAGCTCAGAGGAGAATGGGCAGACTGGTTTGAGATGACAGAAAGGCAAACAGGAACTCAAATAACCAACCAAAATCTCTGAGGAACGTTTCCAACACCTTTTTGAAAGTCTGCCACAAATAATTAAGGCAGCTCTAAAGGCAAAGGGGGGGTTCCAACCCTTTACTAACCCTGTACCTAATAAAGTGGCCGGTGGGTGTATGTTACAACAGCACAGTAACTAGGCCTCTACTTGACTAACGTTAAAGGCACAGACCGCCCAATAATGTACACCTGCCATGAAAATTAAATCCACATTCGACAGGATCTTTTCTAGCAGCCAAAACTTTATGAAAAGTCCTAGCATATTAGTTTAGAACAGTAGGCTGCTGTGCATCCCTTCAAATACTGGCATACATCTTTAAATGGGGTCTCCTTTCTAACTCGCCTCTTTGCTAGCAGGTCCTGCCTAGTCACCGCCCTACTGGCCTCCTGACTGTCATTCTGACTTCCCTTTGCCGTAATACATAAACAGCACATCCGTAAATGCAAAACTCACATAAACTCACATAAATGTAAAAATCACCCACACTATAACTTACTGCTCGGTACAGAGCCTGCATGAAAACCACAGAAAACACAGGCAACATTATCACGAGTTAGCTAGTTAATGTTAGGCAAATAAGGCAAACGTTAGCTTTAGCTAACTAACGTTAGTCAGCTAAACTAACTTCAGGCAAACGTTAGGAACTAGCTAACGTTAGCATTCATCCACAGGCACTCGACACAACCTAATTAAGAGACTCTTAAGGTAAAAAGTGTGTTAATCAAGCTGGATAGTGAGATACTTACGTTAACCTACAGTGTCCCCATTGGCTTGTGCTAGCGATGGGGAGTCGATTCCATTCGATTGTCCGACTCCAGCGCGTCTGAGAGTCGAGCTCGACTCCTGGCCAGTGAGTCTAAGAATCGAAATGCTTGGAGTCGACTCTTCGTCATCTGCTCGAGGGGCACTCAGACGGGGGCGAGTGTGAAGCAGGACACGGCCTGAGCAGCTGCTCACCAGCCGCTGTAAACATGAGCTGAGCTTACAAGAACGTTTACATACATCCTGCGCCGCAACTCTTCGTTTACTTCATAACCTGGCATGCAATAAACAATAATTACAGAAAGTACAAGGAACGATTGTTACTTACTCCCTGATAAGGTGATTTATTCGATCACAATATCCTAATTATTCTTTTAATGCTGGTAACATTAACCCTTACTGCTAAGGAGATTTATGCTATCAAATGATCTTACCTGTAGATTTCACTGCTGGTGGCATTTTCTGATAGGATCATTAAGGCCATCAAATAAATGATGTAGTGCGCTAATTATGGACATGAGGACATTTCAACAAGGTAGCACAATATAAACTACAGATGATTTCTCAGTACAGCATTTTGTGAACTGAGTAATAAGCTGTATTTTCATCATATCGCTATCATCTGTAGCTACACAAAAGTGGGTAAACTACTGTACGTTTAATATGGTTTAATTTTTGCTGCGTCCCTTTATCATCTGTTTATAAAGTGTAGTCAAGGTGCCCAAAAAACCCAAGATCGTGCATCACTGGCTTGTGCAGCTACAGAACTGAGGCAGACAAGATGTGAACGAACATAAAGATTAAGAAATGGTATGGTCCACGTTAGAGTTGACTGAAATCGTGTCACAAGGCTCTTCCAGGCATGAATGTCAAACTGTTGTTTTCACCTGTTTTCACAAAACCTTAGGAAGATCAAACCCCTCCAATTCCACAGTGATTCAAACCATGGCCAGGACCCGTAGGACCACCACAGAGCAGGTATTATTTGGGCGGTGGATCATTCTCAGCACTGCAGTGACACTGATGTGGTGGTGGTGTGTTAGTGTGTGTTGCAGTGGTCTGAGTGGATCAGACATAGTAAACGTTGCTGGAGTTTTTAAACACCTCAGTATCACTGCGGGACGGAGAATAGTCCACCAAAACATTTCCAACCAACAGCGTCCTTTTGGGCAGCGTCCTGTGACCACTCATCAGTAAGTAGACAATAACTCCTGCTCTGTGGTGGTCCTGTGGAGGTCCTGACCAGGTGGCTAACAAAGAATGCAGAGAAACAGATGGACTACAGTCGGTAATTGTAGAACTACAATGTGCACCATGGAAAACGTGGAGCTGATAAAACGGATAAATGTGCAGATACAGGGAGGTGGCTTTAATATTATGGTTGATGAGTGTTATTGGACTGGGGAAAGACACATTAGTATGGATGGTATGGCGCCACATCAATATGTAATGAGAGTGAATTTGTGATTGGATGAGTGTTAAGAGATTCAAGAGTGTACATGAAGGAGTGTGTGCTTGCTTGGTGAAATCTTTGCCCCAGGTCAAATGCATTTGATGACCCCTGCTCTAGTAAAATGTAAGAAGCTGTAGAAGTTTCTGAAATGACTGAAAGCTGTCTAGCATTGAGAGTTCAGATGCAACAAAATGAATATCTAAACTCATAGTATAGTAACATAAAAATGAATGGAAATGTTTCTTGTTTGTAGAATTCTTGACATATTAGAATTAGAATTCAAAACCAATAGCCACTGTGTTTGCACACAGAAGAATCAGACCTCTGCATTTGACCCATACATGCACACTAGTGAACACACGCACTAGGGGGCAGTGAGCATACTTGCCCTAAGTGGTGCCCTGAGATTGTTCTCTGTACTGGCACCCAGGTGGTGGAACGAACTCCCACTGGCTGTCCGTAGTCTCTTGCTGTCTTCAAACACAGACTGAAGACACAGTTCTTTATACAGCACTTAAATGAGCACTGGATTAAGTACTAATTGTAATGTATTGCACTGTTGTCTGTTCAACTCTGTTCTTTTTCTCTGGTTATCAACAGTGACTTTTTGTTTCTAGCAGTATCTGAGCTCAGGACCAGCTTTCTCTCTAATCTGTTGGTAACTAGCAATGATACTTTCTCTAGATAGACAAAGCACTTCTTGTAAGTCACTCTGGATATCCATGGCACTCGTGGAGCAATTGGGGGTTAGGTGGCTTGCTCAAGGACACTTCAGTCATGCACTGTCAGCTGAGAGGATCAAACCTGCCCCCAAGAAGTGGGATTCGAACCCATGCCTCCAGGGGAGACTGCAACCTGAACGTAGCACCTTAGACTGCTCAGCCATCCTGATATTAAATGAAACATTTAAGAACACATCATAGTTAAAACTTTGTAATATTTAAATTGACATGATTTACGTTATTATTATAAATAAAATGACAAGAATTTTTCATTAGTGATTCCAAACTTTTTAATGGTAGTGTAAATTCACTGGAATACACCTCTCAGTAGTAAACTGTACAACAATTCAGTCTACAACCTACACACTAAGAACACGTTAAATACTGTTAGAAATATTATTATATATAACAATATTAATCCAAAAGGAAGAAAAAAGAAATGTACTAGTAAAGTGCAAGTACATGAGAAGACTGAAACATTACGGTTAGGCATTAAGGATGCATAACACAGAGACTGAAGCTGGTAGCCCGTTCCTTAATAGTGCAGCATCACTTGCCTGAGCACAGAGGAGAGAACCGTTTGTGGAATGTTGAATAATAGATTAGACTTCATTGCAAAGGCAAATCGTATAAATTTCCCTGATTGAAGGCATGACGGGTAGGTCCTGTAATCCTCTGTGTCATACTGAGGACAGCACTGCTGATGGACAACATCACACACTGGTCTCCTTTTACAAGCCAGTGTTTCTCACAAGTTATTCAAAATTCAGAAATGAGCCTCTAGTGGGCTGGTGCAGTTCACTTCGCAAGGGAAGTCAGAATTTATTAAATGTTTCCAACCCATAATTAATTTGAATATGTCAATTACAGCAAATTGGTCTGTAATTATCCATGTGATGGTGCGAGAACCAGCACCTCAGTTAGAGGAAAGGAAACTTCTGTCTAGAGTCTAAATATACCTCTGGACCTTTGGGATTGTGAGATTGATGGAATAATTATATCTACTGAGGAAGGAGGGAATATCTCCTACAGAGCCAGCACTAACTCAGAACACACATGTAGAGCAAGTAGGAGTGAAAAAGTTCAACTTTTTTTTTTTGACAAAAATAGTAACTTTACTCAAGACGGAAAAAACCTTCACTTTTATGTATGCATATATGTATCTCAGTGATTTTGGAGCATTTCTATTGGTCCACTCAACATGAAACCTTCACATAGAAGAACCCTTTTTGGTGCTGTATAAAACTATTTTCAAAAAGGTTCTAGGAAGAACCATATACAATACATGTTCCATTAATCTTTAGAACTTTTTCACCATGCAAAGAACCAATGAAGCATGAAGTGGTTCTATATAGAACTCTTGGCTCTCAATAGAGCAAATCTCTTTATTAAAGCGCCCTTGAAGAACCATCTTTCTAAAGAGTGTGGTTAATCTGATAATCTCATTAGAGTTGCAGAGAAAAAATCTTTTATTTCATTATATTAATTTTAAAGTATCAGAGTTCATTTCTAATCCACTGGAGCACCGGCCAACGTGGGGCCTGTAGAAAGAGGTTAATTAAAAACAGACACGCTGGATATTGAGGTAATGCTCTACAGTGCGCTCATGAAATGCAGATCATTCAAAGTTAGCAGTAGCCATCAGACTAAATGCAAATGTTCATCAGTGGTCGATATCATGGTTTTACACTCCAAGACTTTTGAATGGTAAGAGGTACTGCACCATCATCATTGATGGAAGAAAGGGGAAGCTGATGGCCTTGCTATATTTTATCATAAACTGATGGCTGAGATGAAAGGTTCAATTTCAAAAATAAGGTGATATTTTCATTCATTGCCCTGTGATCGAGGGGTGCCTTGTGAAATGGAGTCTTTTGCATCTGAGGATGATTTTAAATAAAACAAATACAGTGTTTGGTGTTTGGCATTCACATTGGCAGAAGGGAAATAGTTTTTCTTCAGAGAGTCTGTTTTATCTTTGGTCTGTGGGCTGCTTTCTTCCTTTATTTATGAAGTCTGGCTGACACATCGCAACCCACTGCTTTAACGACCTTGGTTGACCCTGCATGAAGAGAGGAATTGTTCTTTTAAGGCATATTCATTTCTGCTCTGGAGTCCTACTTCACACAACAGGGACAGGGGAGGTTAGGACTAAAGAGAAGTGCATTTCAAAAGCAAACAGAAGCACAAATACTGTAAAGCATATTGTAAAGAAATGCACAACATTTGTCATGCTGTACTTGTTTTTAATAAATGGCAAGTAAACAAAAGCAGCAAAATAATAGCCGGTTTTTACCTCTTAAAGCATTACATCCCTTAACCTCCCTTACCATCTACCTCAAGCAGGCTGTTCCTCTTTATACGGCAGCCATTAGAGTTTGCAAGAAAGCAAACTTTTGACAAATGACCAGGATTCCTCTTGCTGATGACAGAGCTGTTCCGTACAAGCTCCAAGACTTAGTGTGGCTATATTAGCCACAGCCGCTGTCTTGAAGCACAGAGAGGAATTAGAGGAGCTTAGCGCAGCAGTTTAGGGATGTTTTGGTCTCTAAGAAGCTTGATAGTTGGGCAGCTGGTTTCCTTTATCCCTTCCTCGCTGACTGATTGATGTGACTGAACTCACGTTTGCCTAGAGTAATGCAAATGACAAACCGCATTAGCCATTATTACAGTCTGACTTTTGCTAGACATTTGTTTATGCTTTGATTCCATGGGTGGGGATATTAAACAAATTTATCATAGTCAATAAGTTGTATTGCAATGTGTGGAACTGCAGGTATCATTGCTTTAATGAGGTGCAAAGTATGGCCTCAAGGGTGGATATCATACTGTACTAAAAGCGCATATTTGATAGGCTGGCGATACAGGTCAATAGAGGCCTATGCTAAAATGATCCTTCAGTATGAAAATCATGACTAATTGGTTTTATATCCCAACAAAAATCTATAAGAGCTGAAAATCTCACTCCTATAACACAGTATTATCCTAGGCTTTAGAATAAGGGCTATAACTGATGCTGTCTTCTGTTATTTGAAGGTGGAGCATTTTTGACATGGTCCACATAAAATGGACTATCTGTGGGGGTGGTGAACATGAAACCTCAGCAGAAAGTGCATCAAGTGGATTGGTTGTATGATTGGAAGTGACAATTTCTCCAATTTTTTATTTATTTATTCATATTTTGGGGGGCGGCTCTGCAGCTGCAGGTAACGTTTTTTTTTCTGGAGCAATAGGATTTAATAGTAGGTGCTGTGATGCTGAACAGATTGGTCAAGGTGACGAGACTTAGATCATAAAGAGGACCTGCATGAGCACCCAAAGATGAACAAAACTTCACAATGCATGCGTCTTCTGCAGTGCAAAGTGCACCCCTGTGGCCCTGACACACTGTATTTTAAACCTGTGAAAGGGAGGAAACTTACACCAGTCCCTGAAACATTTACAGCATTTGGCAGACGCTCTTATCCAGAGCGACTTACAGTTTGATCATTTTTTACACAGGTAGGCGAAGGTGGTGTTAGGAGTCTTGCCCAAGGACTCTGGTATAGTGTAGGGTGGTTACTCAGGTGGGGATTGAACCCCAGTCTACAGCGTAGAAGGCAGAGGTGTTACCCACTAGACTATACCAACCACTATCAGAGGTGTTACCCACTACACTATCCAAAGAAGGCAAACTTTACAGTGTGATTACTATCTGTTATATAGTGTGCTGGTCTAGCCTAGTTCAGCCCTTTGAAGTGCATGGAAATTAATAAATGAGGATTTTCAGAATCCTTCATAGAAAAACTTGACCCTGTCCTTCACAGAGTGCAGTCATTCAAAGCGCCAGAGTGCAGGAATGCAGTGAAGGTAAAAAGAAGGACATGTTCTGAAATCAGTTATATCTTCTGAAAGAAGATGCGATTGATTTGATTCTAAAAGATTACTAAAAGACCGCCTTTCAGAGGGTAACTTTCTTTGTCAGTAAATATATACCAGAAAATATATTTTCTCATTCAAGATGCTTGACTGCATTGTGAATGATTTCTTTCAGTCAAAACAGTTCTCAACTGACAAAGCGCTGCACCTTGATTCTTCAGAAAATATCCCTCAATGTTGTGCTTATACACATCTTCTGATAGTTAGATTCGCTCCTGTCCACAGCTGCAGCTGAATCCTGCTGGCCACAATTCTACTTAAAAATGGGACAGGAAACACCTAAAATGATGCTGGATGAAAAGAAGGTCAGTCTGCTCTTTCCTGAAGCGAGGTGAGGTGTTTGCAATGAGTTGGCATTGTAAATGTGAGCAGCCTCTGCTTGTGTGGATTCCTCCTCGTGACATTAGGTAGTGTGGCCAAGCCTTGCAATCTGTTAAACAACTTGGCTTTGTCATCTCACTCTCAGCGGTAAAGGGAAGTTACAGCCAAAAGCTGTGCTCGGCAGAGAGAAGGGGCGTTTGAATATTCATTAAACTGGCCATTAGAGCACTGGCTGGTCCCCTAACAAACCAATCAGAGCTAATGAATTTGATGCGCAATGCTTCAATCATTAAGACAGACCCATGCTGTGCAGCAGGAGATTTTGAGCTAAAGAGATTATTTGAAGTGGGGTGAAAGCAATGGAGAGGAAAACCAGGAGGATTCAAGAGTGAAATAGTGGAATATTCTCAGCAGTTAAGCTCATGAATGAAGCTCCTGGGTTTTTTTTAATTAGAATTGTTCTAGAGCACAAAAATGCACAGTGAATCGACAGTAGGACAATACTAAGGCGAATATGTAGCCTGTTCATTGTAGTCTTCATGAACCAAATTTAATTGATATTGAAATTTAGCTGACTGCACACTGCCAAGTTTAAATGCAGTGAGCCCTCACTCATATTGCTTCAGCACCAAGTGCTGAAGTTGCCACAGTTTTCACAAAGCAAACAAGCCATGATCAAAAAAACATCTAAAAAATAAGAGTGAAAAAAAGCTGTTGAGATATATTAGTCTGGAAAGGATTTTCAAAACTAGTTTAGATTTTCTGTCACCAAACTACAGTGAGAGCCACATCTATATTCAAACTGACAACCTTAGAAACCCAAGAAATTAACTCAGGAGTGGCTAACCTAACAAAATTCTCTCAATGCACAAAGGCAAATCATCCAGGGAATCACCAATGCTTAAAGGAGAATGTTCAGGTCTCCACTACAGCTAAGGTCACTCAGTGTTCATGACACCACAGTAAGAAAGGGACTGTGCAAACGTGGCACTCATACAAGAGAATAAAAGCAGAAAACACTGCAAAACAAAAAGAAGCATCAGTGTTGGTCTCACATTTACATCTGCTGCAAAGCATTTCACAACAGGGACATCATACCAGCATTCAAACTTTGTGGAAGGTGTGGGGATGTTTTGCTGCTCCAAGACCCACAAAACTTGAAGGAATTATGAATTCTCTTCTGCGTCAGAGAATCTTTAATAGAAGTGCTTGCTCATCTCTCCATGAGCCGACGCTGAAACATAATCAGGTTATGCAGCAAGACGATGAAAAGCATACACACGTAATGGCTGGAAAGAAGAAAAAAAATGAAATCAATGTTTTGGAGTGGCCTTGTCAGAGTCCTGCCTTGAACCCAATAAGGATGCTGTAGCAGGGCCTCAACAGAGCAGTTCATACTTGGAAACCTACCAATATATTTCGATTATAGCAGTTCCACAAAGACTGGGCTTGATTTTCCTCACAACAATGTGAAAGGCTGATATCAAATATAGGAAATGGAAAGAGAATCTGGTTGCAGTTATTGCTGTTAAAGGTCATGAATCAAGTTATTCATTTTCATGGGGTGATTACTTTTTCACACGGGTGATTCATGTGTTGGATGTCTTCACACCTTAAATAAATGAAATCATAGTTGAAATGTTTGTGTTTGATAAAGTTCAAACAAAATATGTGATAACGGAGAAAATTCTAGAAGGGGTGGAGTCTTTTTCACTGCACTGTAATATGAAACATCATCTGTTAATTACCAGCAGCCTCACCAAGTTTAGATTTTTTTACATTGAGGCAGACAGTTTGGTGTGGGGTTTTTTCTGGTTTCACAACATCTTAGAAAGTTTCCATAAACCAACACATTTAGTTCACCCTTAAAAAAGATGGTTCTTTAAGGGTTCTTTAGTAAAGAAAATGGTTCTATATAGAACCATGAACACTTTGCATGATCAAAGGATTCTTTGCATGGTGAAAGGGTTCTTCAGATTGACGGATAATGTGCAATAGATGGTTATATTATTAGGACCCTATTAAGAAGGGTTCTATACAGCACCATAAAAAGGTTCTTGTATGGTTACAAGCTTAAAAGTGTAATAATAGCAGGGTCTTCTTTGGTGCTATATAGAACCCCAAAAAGGTTCTATACAGAACCATCTACAGCACATTCTCCATCAGTCTCAAGAACCCTTTCGCTATGCAAAGAGCCCTTTAATCATGCAAAAGGTTCTTTGAGTGCTCATAGTTTTCTTTTCTTTACTTTAAGAACCATCTTTTTTAAGTGTGATATGTTTTCAATTTCTTAATATTTTGAGCAAATTTTACCACAATATTATACACACACACACACACACACACACACACACACACACACACACACACACACACACACACACAGGCACACACACATTTTAAGCCACTTATCCTTCTGGGTCGCTGGAGCCTCTCCCAGCTGTGATCAGGCGGAAGACAGGAAACACCCCGGACCAGTGACCTGCCCATTGATTAGACCGTGTTCTTTTCCAAACTATTGTACATTCACACCTGTTTAGCAAGTCCAGTGTTGGACTGTGGAAACCAGAGCACCCAGAGGAAACCCACACAGACATAGGGAGAACATACAAACTCCACACAGAAGGGACCCTTATCTACTGGCAAGTGAGTCAAACCCAGGCCCTTCTTGCTACAGTATGTTATGATAGTGTTACCCACTGCACCACAATGCTGCCTCTATCAAGCACACATTTTGGGAAATAATGATTAGACAGTTTTCTTTTCCAAACTATTGTTAAAGGCACATATTGAAACTCTTTGACTCTTTGGGTCTCTGCTTTAAGGTAGGTACATCTTGTTTATTCCTGCGTGTTGTGGCTCCTGTATACACTGAGAATTATGAAAGCCTTGGACTTCATTCATCAACTGCTCTTAAGAAGAAATTTCTTCTCAAAACCCACTTTTCATGAAGATTTTGACATTCATCTGTGTTTTTTTATTCGGGATGCATTTCTAGGAACCTACACACACTCAGGAGCACAATGGTGCGAACAATTCTGCTGTTTAAGAAGTCATCATGAATCTGACAAAGACTCTTTCTTAGGAGCTTTATTAAGAATAAATTTAAGAAAAAACTTGTAAATATTGGTGAATGAGGCCCATTGTTTCCAATGTATTTGAGAGGACATGTGTGAGAAGGAGCTGTTTATTTCAGATATGTTTGGCTTGTTGCCATGTTCTCTTGCTGTTTCTGGCATTTCCCACTTCTGCACATGAAGAGCTAAAGCATGCTGGACTGGTGATGCAAGACTGGTAAAATATGATGTTAGGGAGGTGGGGGTGATGTTAAAAAGAACATGTCGGATGTTTTCAGCAGAAAGACTCCAGCAGTCAAACAATTCATTGACTGATTCTATATCTTGCTGATTCAAGCACTCTCTCTCTCTTTCTTTCACTCCCACAAAATCCATAAGTGAAAGGTTGGAGACGGCAGAATAATGTTTACCACATCCAATGAATCAGTGTTCACACTTGTCTCAGTGGTCCCTATCCATTTCACATGGTGACTACAAACCCTCAACAGAACAAGCCCATCCCACACTTTCCTGCCTATCGCATCACTTACATCAGTGCCTTCAGGCATCATGCCTGATCTAGCTAATACGACAAGACAACCAAGGTCAAAAGTAACACTTCAGCAAGAAGTAACTTGCATCTGTTCTGTGTGAAAGTATAGATGTGTGTGTGTGTGTGTGTGTGTGTGTGTGTGTGTGTGTGTGTGTGTGTAGGGCTTGCACATAGGGTGCCTGCGTCATAGTTCTACACTTAAAGCAAGGAGGATGAGAGGACAAACTGCCAAGCATGCTCTTGTTGATGATATGATTTTACTTGACTGGTCCAAATGTGAGCAGGTGTTATGGATACTCAGAAGCTGGGCGATGCCAAGGGTGTGCTCTGCAAAATGTCTTCTCCCAGCGCAGTTCCTTGAGTCTCATCGGATCTGGCAAGTTCATTGTGAACACTTGACAAAGACATCAACACAGTGCATGGTCAGAGCCACAGGCCATGCCATTGCATTGTTCAGAAAGACTGTGTGGTCTCAATGCTGATTTGTTGATCTGTAGTCTTGAAGGCCACCAAGCCTCTGGTGTAGCACACTGATGATTTATGCAAAAATATGAGATTCATGGAGATTTTTGTGCAAATGTGTGCATAATCCAGCTTTTCAGACAACCTTGCACAGAAGAGGTTGAGGGAGTGGGTTTGTGGTATGGTAGCACCTGTGGTGAACTATGACTGCTAGAGCTACGTCTTATTTTTGAGCCATAAATGTCCAAACTCAACCATCATTGAGGGAAAAACACCTCTACGATCAATCTAACTTCTGACAGCATCTTCATGGATTCTAGAAGGATGTCAAAGTGATTTGTTTTGTTTGTAAAAGGTGTTTTATTTGAGTGTTGTAACAGACATTAACATATATTTCATCTTGAAAGTAACAGTTAATCCTTCAGTAAAGAGTCCCAGGACAAAGCTGTTGCTGTTTTCCATTTCTAACAATAAACTGAAATGTATTGTGGCTACCAATAAATCAAATCAAAACAGAATTGGTTGATTCCACAGTCACTTCATAATTATAATAGTGGTTAATTTGTCTCATTAGCCCACCTTGCGAAGGCCTAACCAATTGAGAGCTCATTGGCTGTATCTATCTAGATGCCACAAAATCTATAGTAAGTAAATCTGATTGGATAATTCTGCATTGGGTGTTTCAAGAGTTTAACTTTTTTGTTTCTAATGAAAACAAAAAAGTACTACAACAGCACTACACTTACAGAGTTTATTTACAACAAGCGTGATGATTACAATAAATAAAAGAACTAAACATCACAGATGTTACAGTATTTTTTTTATTAGGCCTTCTTTGAAGCTATGCTAAGCCAGGGGTGCCCAACCATGCCCCTGGTGATCTACTCACTCAGCAAAGTCAAGTTCCAGCCCTAATCTAATCTAACCTAATCTGATTCAGTCATTAAGATGACGAACATGCTGATATTAGAGGGGATATGTTAACTTAGGGTTTAACTAAACTTTGCAGGAGGGGAGCTCTCCAGGAGTAGGTTTGGGTCTCCCTGTAGGCCTTTAAATAGGGCATATTCTGTCCAAAGCAGCATGCACATTATGTACAAAGCCAGTATATGGGCCTAAATGTGCACTTTATGCGCCGCATACATGGCAATGTGACTTTCCTGTCCACGTATATATGCATTTTAGGGAGGATTATGCAAAACACGTAAAGATACTTTCTCTACTTTGCTGAATTTCAGCAGACAGTTCAAATGAGTTTTAAATTAGTGGTAGGTAGTAGTTGGGAAATTTCCTTTAACAATGACAGTGGTCATGGCAGCTAGATAGAGGTCAGGGTTAGGGCTATCAAGAATATTTTCCAATGTTATTTCAACTCTCAGAACTCTTGAGCTTGCCTAGTGACTTATATGGCATTGGCTTTTCATATTATCCATCCATCCATTTTCTAAGTCGCTTCTCCCTCAGGGTCGCGGGGGGTGCTGGAGCCTATCTCAGCGGTCATCGGGCGGAAGGCAGGATACACCCTGGACAGGTCGCTTTTCACATTAATGTTTCCTAAATTCTAGTTTTCAATATTTTCTAAGAGTAGAATTACATATAAAATGCTTACAATCACACATGTGGAACATTCTGGTGGGAAAAAAAAATTAGAGCTACTTTCTGTTCATCACTTAACATACATTTTCTCCTTTGTTCTGAGACTGCTGACAGTGGCACTATTTCTTTCAACTGCAGTTCGTAGGTGGTCTTATGTGCAGTTTGCATGATTAGCTAGAGCCTTAGTAAACTGAATGGTAATTTGTGTTGTATCACACAGTATTAAGGCACACATTGTAGTGCACCTTCTCACATATGCACATCTATCCCTCAATACTTTCTTTAGTCTTCCATCCATCATCGTTGCCCGCTAGTCCAAACAGGGTCGCGGTAGCAGTTGGGAGAGCAGAGAATCCCAGATGACCCTGTCCCCCGCAACTTCCTCCAGCTCGTTCCCGGGGACCCCAAGCCGCTCCCAGGCCAACTTGGAGACATAATCCCTCCAGCGGGTCCTAGGGCGACCCCGGGGTCTTATCATGTTAAAAAACTGAAAATATGACAACTGGGCTATTCCATCCTTTGTAAATCTGTCCTAATTAAATGGCTTTCTCTGGCTTTTAAAATAGATTTCCTCTTTTTCTGAAAGCTTATTTTGGTATTTGTTATTATTGTTCTGAAAACATACTATATTGAGATAAAAAGACTAAAAAAATGCAACAAACCTTTTCCAGGCTGAAGTAATAGACCATATCAGTGTGAATTCATGTACTGTGTCAAGAAAGTATGTGGGTTTTTGTTTCTTTCCCTTTTTTTCTGGGTGCCACATGCAGTATAGCATCCAGATAGGGTAAATTATAGCCGGAATGCAACAAAAACAGTAGATGGAATCAAACCTTGTGCTCCAGGAAGACAAAGAGAAGAAATAAAACTAAATAATCCAGCAGTGGCTTAGAATAAATCACAATGCTTGTGTTTACATATTTACTAAATGCACAGATACAGTCTATCCATTCAGCACCAGTCCTCCTTATGCAAGGTTAGTGGGAATGTTTCATCAAATTCTCTAATCCCTTATATCTGCCTGCCTCAGGAACAGAACCCAGGTGGATAAACAGGGTTTAGGAGGGATGCAGGATGTAGAAAGCAATACATACCACTCAGCGCATGAAATTTCATTAGCAAGACCTCTTAATCCAACACTTGAGGAAGGTTGAAAGAAAAAAAATCAGCACTGGGCTTGAATAACATCAAATATTTTAGTTCTGTCATTGCTCAGAGAACAATCCATGTGGAAGTTTGAATCTGAGTCATCACTGCCCCTTTGGAAGATGATGAGCATTGATTAATGATTCATGCTTAACGTTTGCTTAACGCTTATTGCCCATTAATACCTACATGAGAAATTTGACATCATTTGGTCCACATGTTCTCTGAGCTTGCTTGAGTACAAACTCCAGAGCTCCAAGAATTTAACCTTTTTGTTTCTAACCAAAACAAAATATGTATTACTACAATATTGTACTTACAGGGTTTATATACAATACTTACATAATAAACACACTGCAAAAAATAATATCTTGTCAAATGAAATTATCTCAATTCTAGTCAATATATTTGAGATGTTATGCACTTATAAGATTACTTCGCTTATTTCTAGACAATTGTTACCTGTTTTAAGTAATTTTATTTAATAATTTAAGTAAAATTATCTCACTGCACTGGCAGATAATTTAGCTTGTTTTAAGCACATTTCTTAAAACAAGCAAAATTATCTGGCAATAAAGTGAGGTAATTATACTTTGTATATATCCATCCATCCATCCATCCATCCATCCATCATCTTCCGCTTCTCTGTGGTTCGGGTCGCGGGGGCAGCATCCTGAGCAATGAGGCCCAGACCTCCCTTTCCCCAGCCACTTCCACTAGTTCCCTGGGAGGGATTCCGAGGCGCTCCCAGGCCAGCTGGGCGATATAGTCACGCCAGCGTGTCCTGGGTCTTCCTAAAATGCTAATTATTTAAACCAAGTAAAAAATGTTTGGAAATAAGTTCAATAATCTTAAAATAAGTTTACAATAATCTCAACAGAAGAAATACTGGATATGCCGAATAGATTTAAGACAATTTTACATGACAAGATACTATTTTTTGCAGTGCATTACAGATTCTGAAATATTTTTACATAAAATTTTGCAGATTCAGTCACTCTACAATCTAAGTAGAAGTTTAAATGAGTCATCACTGCCCATTTGAAAAATGATAAGCATTGATTAATAACTTTGTTTGAGCACAAATCTGTGGACATTTTTTAAATTGGTCAAATCTTATGGCTAAAATATGAGTTTTTGACATGTTAAATTCAGTATGTTATTCCAGTATGATTGTCCCATATGTCCAGTATGATTGTCATCTCTTCAGGCCAGTCAAAACATATTCTGTGTCATTTTTCCTCATCATACTGTGCTGTTCAGAAGAAGAGGTAGGGGAAGTCATAATTCCTGCTTGAGAAATGCTCTTTATTCAGAACAAGGTTGAAAAGCCACTACCACACAGCCAGAATGGAAGGGAAGGTCATTTCTAGCCTTACTGGCCCGGCCCAAAGTATTAATACACACTTCTATAACCTAAGAATAGCTCAGACAGTTTTCACTAAAGTCCCTGCAACTACTGAATAACAAGCCTTAGTATGTAACATGTTACAAGCCTGGGATTTTAAGGGGTTAAAACACCCACTGACAGTGACTACATTCACACTCCCAAACCCCACAGCCGGATACAATAAAACACCAACAACATAATAAACACATTCTAAACTAACAAACAACATCATCAACAGAACAGCAACGGAGGAGATGGTGGAGCCTTTAAATACCACGTCCCGAAAGCCTCTTCTGTAACACAGAGCAAGCTGCAGCTACCACAGTATTAAGTTTAATGGTTGGCTATGAATTGGTTATTTTTTGCATTTTAAATGAAACTGAATCCTTAGGCAAATTCGAGTTATTGCTCTTTAACAATGTTTTGGATCAAAAGATTAAAGAAAAGCCATTCCACCAGCCAGGCCTAGACTCTCAATGTAATTTCTTAACAAAGTTTTACATTATTGAAAAGTAATCAAATTATTCACTTTTAGGTGTTCTGTGCTGAAGAAGTTCTGATAAAATTTTTGAGGAGTGAAGGAGGAAGATATATGTGCCATGCGTTTGATAATACAATCAATAATGCATGGGCCTAAGAAGTGCTGTATTGAGCTGAATTTAAAAAATGTAAGACTGAAGGTAGCTTCAAAAGCACAGGAGGAAGAAGAGATGTTAGATGTCGACTGAATCACAGGGGGTTATTGGTGAAATCGAATGTGTCCCATACCTGATAACACCTGATGTGGTCTCAAAATAAGGGCTGCAGATCCAGAAGAAGTGGAAAGTGCACCACCTTTAAGAGCTTACGTCTCTCTGTCTTGCTTTGAGATAACTATCTTGAGAATTGCCATCAGAAAGGCCAAAGTTCAAAAAGGTCACGTATGGATTGTGGAGTCAGGGGTCCAATAGCTTCCCTGGGCAGACTGAGTGACAGATAATGACTAGCTGCTCTAAGAAAGCTTCCACCTTTCACAGTATAACCAATTCTGTGAGCCTTTCTTACAAAGGGTGCTCTAATCCCAACGTAGTGTTGTGAACACAGGGCATGCTTCTAGCTCTTGTAAAGATATGGGTGCGGGATCATGTTGCAAGCCATAGCTCTCTTTTTTTTCCCACCGGAGCATCTCTAAGAGTGGAGTATTGATCAGATGGAATCAGATTTCCCCTGACAGGACTGAATCAGTTGATTGATTTTGCCGCCGCACTCTGGGACGCACCAGAGAAGCTGATAGACTGAAGGTGGCCAATGTTCATACACACAGCTCCACAGGTGACTGATTGCCAGAGGATGACAGATTGGCCAAAACAGTGGTGGCAATCGAAGGCCAACGCTACAAGGGTGGTCAATCACTGAGGTTAGTCTCTTGGGGGGTAGTAGAGCTGAGCTCTGAAAGTCCATCAGCTAAGCAAGATTTTCTAGTTAGCCTGATCATCTGAAATGAATTCAGCAGCCTAATTGTAAACCGTGTTTGCTTTACGTCATTCCAATAAGGATTTTACTCTATTGTTCTTGAGATGTAAAGTCGAAAAGCACTCTTAAATAACCTCATTAGGACCCTTCCATTTAACTCCTTCACCTAAATTCTCACTTTAAAACCTTTGTTTCTGTGTTGCACACTTAAACTGAGATATGTTTGACCTCTCTATCTGAAGGAAGATCTCTTCGAACCATTGTATGCGATGATAAAGCATTGTGTATCATTCTTTAAGGTTTCAGGCCTAAGTGGAAGTATATTGACTTTTACATTCAGTCATTTGTGTCATTGGCTTCTGTTGTAGCTTATTTATTGGTTAATTGTACAACCCCACCAAGCTTTCATAATGAAAACATTAAGTCTGGAATGACCACAATGTATACTTTAAGATTTAATAACACCATTCCTTGTTGGTGCACGCAGACATGACTTTAGGGAACAGCATTTGTGTCTAAATACAGTACATTTCCATTCAACAATGAATACCCTGCCAAAGACCTTGCAGAATTCCACTGCTTTAGCTTACTAGTAAAGCATTCCCTCTGGACTGTGAAGTTTGCAGTTGTTTTTTTTTATAAGTGAGCATGCTTCAGAAAGAATGCCAGCAGGGGAGTGATGATGCCACATTGGGGCCACAAAGTGATGACACACATCAGGATTATGTTTTTGTGTACCCCCTGGTCTTGGGCCAGTGGCGGCAGAAGCAATCTCATTTCCCTGGTTACCATATTTCCTAATCCCTGCCACAGGGTACAGAAGGAACATGGGAGCTGAAGTTATCAAGTTTTCTGTTTCACCTCAATTTTTCATCATTGCTATGTGCCATAATGGGTTAATGACACAGAAATGTGTCATTAAATTAGGGGAGTAAATGTCCTTATTTAACATACCTGTCTCTTAAAGGGCCCATATCATGGAAAAAATACATTTCCTTGTTATTTTTAAATGGGATGTAGTAAGATATAACCATTGTGTAAAAATGTGTGCACTATGGTTCATATATTGGTAGTAAACCACAGAACCACCGTGTTTTAAATGAGCTGTTTTTGTGATGTCACAATAACCAATATATTTACATATCTGCCTATTCATCCTGCAGCAGTTTAGCCACCCATTCACATTATAGTTAAAAGGAGTGCTTGTTGAACAAGGCACACCTTTTTGAATCAAAGACTGTGTCCATAGAGATGATTTACACATTCTTAAGAGCACAGAAAAATTACAGCCTATAATTCTGAGGCATAAATAAGTTGGAACTGTAAGATTTTCAGATGTTTCATGTATAAATGAATTATGACTATTCCTACATAAATTCATGTAAATGCCATAAGGGGACCTCAGGGAAAAAAATTTAAATACACAAAAAATATAGAATATAACCTTTGTAATGCTTTGTGTTCCCAGCAACACAAACTAGGACTAATAGGGCTTATGACAGCTGCTCATTACATTGTGTGAAAATTTCATGATGAATGTAACAACAGAAATGATCCAAAAATGGTTTGAATTCAGTTTTTTTGTGCAGCAATATTATCCCTTAGAACAGATGTTGTTTCACAGCTTCAATCAAGCATGGTGGAAACGCAGCTACCTCATGGACTAATACATGGTGAACATAGGAAGTGACCATACAGCACATTTTGTTGTGTGGGGATGGGTTTGGAGGGTGTTGGGTTTTTGGTTGGTTTAAATGTTCTACTGTTGCTGTACTGCTTTTCCAGATGTAAAGATTTAATTCTTGCTATAATTCACTGCAAAACTGTACATACATATGTGTGTAATGTGCTGTGTTTATCAAAGTCACACAAAAAGCCTTTCACTATTTTGCCCAAAGCCTCAAATCTAATTAATTGGCAGAGAAAAAAGAGAAAATAATCTACACACAAAAAATCCAGAAAGGCCCACGGTATTGTATTTGAATATACATGTCTCTGGCTTTGAGCGATGGTCTGGTTATTGACCCAGAGGCCTCGGCATGCTCTTCTGGTTTGATGCAGAAGAATATGCTGGCTGCGAGTCTCCCAGTGAAGAGTTTGCAGACACACCAGATGGCTGAAATACTCCACATTTTGGAGAAAGCATGTGTATCATTTTGGTACAATTATCTAAGCTTCTGTTTCTTCATTGAGGCATGTAACATATTCTGCAGGCATAAGGCCCTCAGCATCTGTGTTCAGATTGTTGGATGTTTGACTAGGGTGTTTGAAGATACACACTTTTGAACGTTACTTTTCAATGACTGCGTTGCCAGTAAGGAAAAAAAAAACCAGGACAGTTACTGTGCAATTAATTTGCACTGGAAAAAGAAGACAGGGAAAAATAAATGGCACCTAGTGTGTCCTTTCTCCTGAACATCACTGGATGTTTTTATTTAATTACAAGGCCAATAAGCAGTAAAAATCCTTATATCATATTATAGCATGCAACCTGACCACCACACTTCACAAGGCCTGTTGGTTGGCATGCTGTTTTTTGTGAAATTGCAGGGCTTATGATGTCAGTTCAATATGCAGGAGTATTTGTAGCTACATTCCTATTTTGCAAATATTTAACAACAGTAATTCAAATTGCCCAGTGATACCCAGTAGAATAATGTATGTAGAATACAATTTATTGACATCTGAACTTGGTGTTGTGGAAAGTTTGATTAAATTTAGTATAGACCCACTTAGGAAGACCAACCCCTACTTAAACCTAAGTGGAAGTCAAGAGAATGAACACACAGAGTCAAGAGAATATTTTCTCTTAACAACATAGACTGACAAATAGATCGATGTTAGCAAAAAGCACTATTCATTTTCTCCAAAGACAAAAAAGGGTTAGGCTCAGGGCTTCTTGAGATGCTAATGATGAACCACAAAATAATGGCATGTCTTCAGAGGCCTAAAATGTAAAAGTAGGAAATAAGCAAGTGGGTAGTAAGAACATGTACTTGAGTACAATATTGATGGATACTCTTCTGCATATTTTCAATCATGATACAACCCCATTTCCAAAGTGGGGACACTGTACAGAATGTAAATAAAAATATCATGCAATGACATGCAAATCATGTAAACCATATCTTAAAAGGAAAATACAAAGACAGCATACCAAATGCTGAAACTGAGAAATTGTATTGTTTTTTGAAAAACATATGCCCATTTTGAATTTGATGCCACCAAGACGTTCCAAAATGTTGGGACAGGGGCATGCTTACCATTGTGCTTCATCAAAGTGAAATGTTTTCCTGTTCCTATATGATATAGGATTTCAGTTGCTCAACACTTCAGGGTGCCCTTTGTCATATTTTTCCTTTTATAATGTACCAAATGTTATCAGTGACTGACCAGACTGCAGGTAGGGCAGTTTAGCAGCAGGGTTTGGCATTGCCTTGCTGAAATAATCAAGGCCTTCCTTGAAAAAGACATCGTCTGGATGGCAGCATATGTTATCAAAACATGTATCTATCATTCAGCATTAATGTTGCCTTAACAGATGTACACATCACCCAAGCCATGTGCACTAATGCACCCCGATACCATCAATACATGCCTTTTGAACTGTGAGTGATAACAAGCTGAGTGGCCTTTAGCCTGGAGGACACACTGTCCATGATTTCCAAAAAGAATTTCAAATGTTGATTTGTCGGAACACAGGACACTTCTCCACATCCCCTATTTAAAATGCGCTCGGACCCAGAGAAAGTGGCAGCATTTCTGGATCATGTTTATATTTTTTATTCCTTTGTGTTGTAGTGTTTTAACTTGCATTTGTGGATGCAGTGTGACAAACTGTTTTCACAGACAGTGGTTTTCAGAAGTGTTTCTGAGCCAATGTAATGATTTCCACTACAGAATCATATCTGTTTTACTACAGTGCCGCCTGAGGGCCCAAAGATCACAGCCAGCAAATATTGATTTTCAGCCTTGCCCCTTGCATACAGAGATTTCTTCAGATTCTCTGAATCTTTTAATGAAACTATGTACCGTAGATGATAAAAAAGCAAAAGTTCTTTGCTATTTTATGTTGAGACACGTTTTTCTTGAATTGTTGCATTTGTTTGCACATTTGATCACTTTCACAGAGTGGTGAGCCCCTGACTATCTTTACTCCTGAAAGACTCAGCCTCTCTGGGATGGTATTTTATACCCAATCATGCTACTGGTCTGTTGCCAATCAACCAACAAGTGTTTTCTTTCAGCATTACATAAATGTACCAGTCTTTTGTTGTATTTCTTTTTATTCAAAAATCCCAGCTGCCCTGTATATTATGTGAACATGATGAACGGACCAGTAGATATTTTCTGAAATTACATTTGAAATCAGAATGTTTTTGTCATTATTTTTTATTATTATCATTGTTTCCATTTTGGAGATGTTTTGTGACAATATTTCTCAATGCATAAACATAAGGATGGTAGAGCTGATTTGAACTCTGGGATGCAGCTTGTCCAGGCAACACTACTGCACCACCTACAAAACATACTCCCTTCACTCACCCTCTGCTCCTTCATCCTTCTGCTTATGTATTCATGAAAGTGCATGCAGTAGTGCTATCCTGATTTCTGAGTGAGGCCGGGGTAGCAGATCTAAAGCACACACTGACGTTATTACCCTCAGAGAAAAGGAGCTCCATTCACCTACTGCAAACAATCATCATCATACATTTTAAAATCCTCCAATAGAATTATTTCTAATTATTAGGCTGGTGTAATAATTAAATCAAAGGTTTATTTAACATATTCCTAGACATTTATTTCCTGTAAAATGATTGCTATAAAATAATAATAATTATTATTATTAATAATATTATTACTGCAATAATAATAACAATAACAAAAACATTTTTAACAAAACAATATTGTTCAACATTTAATTAGTATGTGTAAATGAGATCTGGTGTGGATGTTACCAGAGTCTGGACTGGGCTGGTAAAGATCCAGGGCTCAGTGCAGGTCAGATTGGTTTGAGGTATTTTAATGAACCTGTGAAATGAAAATGTGCAGTTTTTGCCTTTTTATTTATTATAAGACCTATAAGGCCTATCGCAGGAATACACAGTGGAGGTCAAAACTGATCACTGGCCTGTCTTGTAAACAAAGAAGAAAAGACGTGTGAGAACTCTGCTCTTAGCAGAAGATAAAAAAGGTGCCAAAATGTCAAAAACACGTTTCCCCAGTAATGCCAGTCTGAAAGTCCTCTCCATTTCTTCTGTCCCACATCCACGACCTCGTCTACGCGTCTCTTCTCAAAGGTCCTGATAGCAGAGGACACTTTATCTTTAGTTGAAGAGTTTTGTTTAAAAAAACATTTTAGACTTTCAGAAATTTTTTTCATGATATATGTTGCTGGGAGTGGCCTTTACACATGCAGGACATATTAATGCTCTATCAGGATTAATACCACCAGAACTGGAAATATAAAGATATGTTTTCGATTGCACATCAGCTGTAATTCTTTAAATAAAATAGCTGTTATAATAAACCTGTTTTCAGTATTTTGATACGAAACTCTTCAGTTATTTATACATTTTACTGATACTTTAAAACTGTGTCTTGGATCTGAGCCGAGGCAGATGGGGCTTGTTTTATTAACAGTGTTTTTTTTTGTTTTTTAGTGTTGCAGACTTTTTTCTCTTGCTGCTCGCTCTCTCTCTCTCTCTCTCTCTCTCTCTCTCTCTCTCTCTCTCTCTCTCTCTCTCTCTCTCTTTCTCTCTCTCTCTCTCTCTCTCTCTCTCTCTCTCTCTCTCGCTCTCTCTCTCTCTCGCTCTTCTCGTTTATAGCTGTGTTTAGAATAGCTCTGGAGTTTGTGAAATAGTCAAATGTGCCCCTGAATGAAACCACGGATGATTAGAGTGATGTGCAAATGAGCCAGTGTGAAACATGTGACGTGATAATATTTTAAGTTTCAGGGCTGATTAAAAAACATTCTGGGGTTTTTGAGGCAGATATTTAGGACGGGCAATGCCTCTGGATGCAACTATGCTGAGCTGCAAATCTCTCGCACAGACTTATCTCCAGTAAGAGAACTAAAAATGTTGGCTAATTCTAGCTAATGAATGATATGGCTAGTATAGTGATTAGCTGATGCTTGTGCTCATGCTGGTCAGTAAAACTCCAGTGAACAACTTGCTTTACATTTTCGCCTCGAGAGAAAATGAAATCTTTTCTCTTTTTTCTCTCGCAGTGATGTGCATTGCTCTCTCTCCCTGACAGTATTCACAACTTTTCCCGCTTAACTTTGTGTAAACGCTTAGATCACTTTCACAATGAAAAAAAAAAAGAAAACCCCTGACCCTATAAAGTAGAAAAGCAGTAGAAAAGCATATTCATCACATTCATCACTTTAAACCAAATATCAAACAAGGAAACAACACAAAAACTTCAGAAATGGAAGCAGTTGCAATTCAGTTCTAATTAGTGGCCTATCACAGGAACATCTGTAGTAATATCAGACAGAACAAGTGTACCGGTTCCAGACCCAGTTACAAATGGCTCTATTATGTTCAAGACATTGTAATTTCTAATCTGTGCTAAGACACCCCTAAAGTAATTAAGACATTTGTTTGTTGAGAGTTTCATTTCTTCCAGTGCAGCTGGTATAAGAACAGCATATGAGCTTCAGATGTGCTCCAAAGATTTTCATTTGCACTTCATTATGTTGTTTTCTTAGAACAATCTGCTATTAAAAGATTAACACATAGCTAATATAATAATCTCAAAGATATGTACAGTATCTCACTGCTCTATATTTCACATATAGGGCATTTCACATGACAAACAAATCATATACAATGTTGCATGAAAGTCATTTGGACATAAATGTGACCTAAAATACAATCAGATCTTTATTTAAACCATATGAGTAGATATAGAGAATTCAATAAAACAAATAACACAAACAATTTTAGTTTTCATCCATTTCATCCGTCCAGGAGCCTCAATCAATTCCATGACAATCAGGTGTCCTGTGACCCTACCCTATTTAGAAAACAACAACCTGAGTCTTCGCCATAAACACTGATCTTATTACACATATTCGTTATTGTATAAAATGTCTCAATCAAACAAGAGTTCTGAAGAAAAATATTTGTCAATGCTCATTAGACTAGAAGACGTTCCAAAACTGCCCATCCGCTGTCCACTGATCCACTGTCAGGCAGAGTACAAATGAAGGTAATTCAGTACCATTGTTACACTTCACAGCAATGGTCACCCACTTCAGGATAACATATAAGCATTTGCAGGCTTCTCTTACACTGGGTAGTGTCAGTGTTCATGAGTCCACGATCAGGCAAACACTGTGCGGGAATAGTATGTATGGAGCGATAGCAATGAGAAGCTGCTCCTCCAGGAAAATCATTCTGCCTGTTAAAGTTACCCAAAGATAGATAGATAGATAGATAGATAGATAGATAGATAGATAGATAGATAGATAGATAGATAGATAGATAGATAGATAGATAGATAGATAGATAGATAGATAGGAAATTTAGATCACCTGGATGAACTACTGAAATAATATTATGTGGGCAAAAATAGGTCTTTATGGTTTAAATGAGAAATGTTACTTTGGCAAAATCGGCATAAGAACCCAATCCCAGCTGTGAAACACAGCGGCGGCAATATCATGGTTTGGGGCTGATTTGCTGCTATCAAACCACAACAGCTTGACATCATTTGATGGAGCTGTGAATTCTGGACTGTATCAAGAATTTCTACAGGAGAATGTTAGGGTATCCTAACTCTACAGAGGGTGGGTTCTGCAAAGGACAACAACCCTAATAACAGTTAAAGCCCATCAACATGACATAGAGCAATTCTATAAGGAGGAATGGGCCAAGATTCCTCCAAGTCAATGTACATAGCTGATTAGCAGCTACAGTCATTTGCTGTAACTGAAAGCAGTGGTTCCCATACTTTTACTGACAAAGATATTTAATGCTCAATTACTTAGTTCGTTGGAAGCTGCAATAATAAACCAAATTTCTGTTCTGTGAAATTTGATGGAGGAGGTTTCGAGGATGATCTAGTGTCGTAGAGAAGTGAAATAATCTGTGTTAAGTGTCAAAAGGAGAAGTAGGGCTATGATGTGTGAAGCATGACCATGCATGTTGATCAAAAACAGGCAATCTTCTCTGGAGCAAATGGTAAACACCTGCCTTTGAGTGATCAATAAGAGTGGCGCAGTATTATTTTTTTCTCAAGTGCACATACAATACCATTAACAACAAGTGATACTGCAGTAATGGCACCGCGACCTGATCTGAAACCACACTGGAAAGTATTCCCTGGTCAAAACGGCACATAGCTGGCAAATTACAGAGGTCCTTAATATTCTGAAAAGAGAAAACCCTTATCTAGCCCTGTAATTATTCTGATTACTAGGGCCACTTTTTTGTGAAGAGGAGCATCAGCTGCTTTCCAAGGCTTTCTAATAATTCCTCAAACAATAGTTAAATTCTCCAGTTTAATATGCTGAAACGTGACAACAGTGGCTACAGCTAACCTGTGCAATGAATGGGATTTTTAAAAATATATCAGTTTACACAAATGGAGGAATTAAATACATCTAAGGCACTGAACCAATCAAAGTGTAACAGATCAGCCTCTTCTTTTGTGTCACAGTAGTAGACAGCGTATGACCAGCAATCAACAGAAGCTCTTCTTCTGGAAAATTCTAGTGGCGCAGGCAATATGACAATTTCATCAAGCAATGGCAAAGGATAGAGAGGCAGTGAGGCAGAATTTCTGTAGACTGAATCAGACTGCAATATGCAGGTCTCAGCAGAATGTCTGCTTTGACAGGGAAGATAGAGGGAGTAAGAAAATGAGGACCGGCATGTTTTTAACTGAGTACATATTAGTGATCAATAATGTCATTGTGCTGGACGAACATCTAAGTATTACTCAAAATTCATTCCATTTAACCCAGGCTAAGGGATTCCGTGCTATGCTTCTAAAGAAGGTGGTTCTTCAAGGGTTCTTTAGTAAAGACAATGGTTCTAGAATGATAAACACAACCATTTGCATGCTTAGAAGTTTCTTTGCATAGTAAAATGGTTCTTCAGATTGACCGAAAATGTGCTGTATATGTTTCTATACAGGATTTTTTTCAGAAAAAGGTTCTATATAGCACCAAAAAGGCTTCTGCTATTGTTACAATGTCAAGGATGTTACAACCAAAGCACCTTTTTTCAAGCGTTCAATCATAAGACTGTAGATCAAAATGTCTTTAAGATTATAATAAAAACAAATTCAACCAGCTGTGTCTGAACTTTTGACTGATAGTGAGCACCCAGCAATGAATTCCTCAAAACAATTAGGTTGTGTTAGGTTATGCGTCATTTGTTTTAATGTTTTTCACCCTACTTTTTCCAATAACCAATCACCCGTGCAGACAAAACTGGGTTAGACTGCCAGTACAGGTTTTGGAGGACGTTGGTCATCTTCTGCAAGATGATCCTCCCATGCAAAATGTGCTTATAGACTCCCTAGAATATGACTTGAATGGAGACTTTATTCATTTATATTCATTTGGTTAGTTTGTTCTTAAATTAATGTGTGGATACCCAAGCTTCTCTTCTCTTAAAACAAATCACAGCAACCTCTAGGACTGAGATTGCAGAGGAAGTGTTTGCTCACAGTCCAGGCACTGTGATATGGACCCTGGATGCTTGGCTGTTTGTCTCTGAGGTCAGGTGCCATTTAATCAGCCTAAGCCAAGGACCCAAGGACAGGCCTGGAGCCATTATCCACATGGGCCCATTATTCAGCTCCCTCTGCTTTACCCATTACAACTCACATTACAGCATTCACCAGTCAGGGCCTTCTTAGTCTTCTGTAAAGGCCTAATGATTTTTGTCAAATACAAAAATACATGTCTATATTTGTAAATTCATGCTTTTGTATTTAAGCTCTGCGAGATTTGTACACCTACTGTTACTTCACTGTGAAAGATTGTCTGGTCAGGATTGTTTTCCTTGTCATATCTAGTTAGTTAAAACCAAGCTAGCTCTACCATTGGTTAGGACTTCAAGAGCTGAATTGTCCTAGCATGATCAGCCACTCACATAATTAGGAACTGACAGTGAGATTAACCTATCATGTTTTGATTTAAATTTGATTGGACCAATTTTGTGAGTAAAAATGTCACTCTAAGCCTTCTGGATGTCCAAGATATGCCACTGATTGGGAGTGCATGTGGAAATTGGACCAATGCTTCATTGAGATGTTAGAAATGGAAAACTCTGTGTGGAAGGAGTCATGCTAAAACTGCTTCAGGATCAAATATATGTTAGTGTACCTCTGTTTCAAGCTTCAAATGTCTTTTTTTCAAGCTGTTTAAGCATATTTATTCTGAAACTAGCAAAATTGTTAAATGTGCTAAAATATTACCAGACAGGGGTGCAAGCAGAAATTAGCATTGTAGTGGAGATGTTGTTTCCCCTGTTCTTGACCAAGTTTTGACATTTACATTCTATCCTGAATAACTTGTTCTAATAGCCATGTTTTGCCACGGGTATACACAGCTTTTTAATGTGTTTTTTTTAGCTGGACTCACTGTAAAAAGATGGTTTTAAGGAGTTCTTTAGTAATGCAGTGGTTCTTTTGAGAACTATGAGCTCTATATAGAACAATTTCTTGCTTAAATGGTTCTTTACACAGTGAATTTGTTCTTCAGGTTGATGGAGAATGTGTTGTATATAGTTTTATATAGAAACCTTTTGAAAATGGTTCTATATAGTGCCAAATACTGTATAGTCATGGTTACGATGTCAAGCTTGTAACAATAGCAGAAGTCTTTTTGGTGCTATAAAGAACAATTACCAAAAAAAGTTCTATATAGAACCATATACAACATGTTCTCCCTCAGTCTGAAGAACGATTTCACCATGCAAAGATCTCTTTGAGCGTTAAGTTGTTGTTCACGTTTCTAAACAGAAGTGTTGCCTTTACTAAAGAACCCCTGAAGAACAATCAAGTGTCTAGTGTTAAAAATATATTTTAAACAATATACAAAGAAGCTCATAACTCTTTATAAAACACAACACATGGCTGGCAACATTACCAAAGCTAACGTGGTGGCATTACCAGAGGCACTGTAGAGTTTTTTTCAAATCAGTTGTTCTATAAGGAAAGAGAGCAGTAAACTGAGTTGGCTCAGTAAGAGTTTATTGTTTTCCACACATGCTGCCACCTCATAGCACTGTCATCATTACACCAACGCACACACACAAACACACACAACCCCCCCACACGCACACATACACAGGCAGACACACATATACACACACTCCCTGCTCCAAGGGGTATAGACTGTCACTACATCTCCCCTGTCCTCTCAGCAGTCAGCCAATGCAGTGTCTGACTCATTAAACAAATGTGGAAAACGCTGCTGTTTAGCTAATTGGTGGAAATGGAAAGGCATTCTGCCACCTCTTGATCTTTGCCAGTGCAGGTTCTAGGTAATGGTTTAATTGTGGTGACTGTAGCTACACGATGATTTTTTTTATTGTTGTTTTACTCCTGGCACATAATTCTGAATCTGCTTCTGCAGTGGCTCCTTCCACCTCACTCTGAATATTAAACATGCAAATAAACCCCTTACCCAGCACTCACACAAGACTTTAAGGTTCATTTGTCAAGTTATGGGACCTGATTAATGAGGAAACAAAACAAATAGCTTTTAATCATCTACAGAGAATTAGAATGAGTTGGTTAACAGCTTAATTAGCTTCCAAACACTTTCTAAAGCAATTATGAGCTCTTGTACCTGAGGGCATGGATGTGACTTTGCCTTTGGTGCAAGAGCCCACCAGGCACTACAGTTCGGTTACGTTACTCTGTGAGAACATTTTGACCTTCTTTCTTTATCCACATGTAATGTGGCAATGTGACACAGACAGAATGATTATGATGTGGCCCACCCCCTGCTAGAGCAGCATCAAATCCTTCATCATTTCCGATATCAGGCATCAGAGGTGGGTACACTCAAAAAAAAATGCTCTGTTGGTTTTAATCAATGTTCTCTCATTGATGGTACTTAACAAATGTATGTGCATCAATGAAACTGAGTCAGTGAAATTAAGTGAATACAAGCTCAACATACTTTCCGTTGGCTCCTCTGTTGGCATATTCTGTAATTTGTTTCATTCACCGTCTGCATGCTGCCTATCCCCTTGCCCTACCTTTCCTTCTATGTGAGAAGTTCATACGCTCTATGGTTAAGTCTTTAGCAATTTTGTTGCCTGTAAGTTCAAGTTACCATCTAATTTACTGCTGAGCGTAATTCTATGACAGCTCAGTGGTACAGTAACAACTCATGAAGTTATATAGATCTAAAACCACATGTTCTTTTTCTACTGTGATTAATTCACTGAATACATCTCACTCAATAAAACATCTTAAAAGCTATTTAACCCACTTGACATAACATTCTAAGTAAATTCAACAATTATTTTTCAATTATACGTAGAATAATCAGTTCAGCTAATTAGAATCTACTCAAATCACTTTTGTGTGATTTATGTATCAGGTAAAAAAAATACTCTAGTACTGAGTAACGTGTAGAACTGCAGTTGAATTTCCAGCATTTTTTGGTATAAGAACTGTGGTTTGTACTGTTCTGCTATGGTTTGGTCTAAAATGAGTCACTGGTGTGACCAATGTCAAAGCAGTGGAGATGCGCGAAACAGTGGAGATGCTGTCACCGATAACATTAAAAATAAAGCAAATGTTAATGACTAAAATGCAACTGAGTAAAAAGAAGAATACTTATATACTTGAATAGAAGTAAAAAATATTTGAAAATATTTGAAAAAGAAGTACAAGTCCATCAAACTTTTACTCAAGAAGTTATTGTACTTCATTAATAAACTTGATGTTTATTTTGAAAGACTTTAACTGAGTATTATTGAAATGATATGTTCACACTTTTACTTAATTACATTTATGAGAGAAAAAAAAACATACTTTTTAATTATTACAAAAGTATGTTTGAAGTTCACGTACAAAAAACATCTCCTTTTAATGAATTTTCATAAATCATGTTTTATTTTGCTTTCCAGGTAATTATAGGTGGGTTGTTTTGATTAAGTATAACTTAAGAAAATACAGGTAACTTGCAAATGTATTTATTTATTTTTAAATTATGTTTTTTTTATTCAAATTTTGTTTTTTGCAAAGCCTTTTAATGGATACATGATTCTTTGAAATGTAATATTTTACATTCATTCATTCATTCATTTTCCAAGCCGCTTCTCCGTCAGGGTCGCGGGGGGTGCTGGAGCCTATCCAAGCGGTCATCAGGCGGAAGGCAGGATACACCCTGGACAGGCCGCCAGTTCATCGCAGGGCAGACAGACAGACACAGACAGTCACTCACACACTGACACCCAGGGGCAATTTAGCATGACCAATTGGCCTGACTGCATGTCTTTGGACTGTGGGAGGAAACCAGAGAACCTGGAGGAAACCCACGCAGACACGGGGAGAATATGCAAACTCCACACAGAGAGGACCCCAGGCACCTGGCCGGGGAATGGAACCCAGGCCCTCCTTGCTGTGAGGTGACAGCGCTACCCACCACGCCACCATGGCGCCCAATATTTTACATTCTTTAACATAAAACAAGCAGGTAAAGTGCTGAAAATTGCAGCAAAAACAGACCATTAATGGGCAATATTAAACATCTATAAGATCAGGCCTTTGAAAATCCTAAGGCTGAATCTAAAATGGCTCACTGCTCCCTGTATAGTGCTGTGCATGAATTATAAAATTCTGGCTTTTACACTCAAATTATGCACTTTATGTCCAGTGTGGACTTGTGCACTCATAGCTGAATCCAAAGTGGTTCTTTGTCAGACACTCTGCGCTCTGTTGAGATGCAGTAGCCATTATTTTAAGACACACTTCACTTTGCTGGCAGAATGGGGCCATTTGAGATTCAACCTATAGAATTTCAAACCCTTCATAAATCAGGGAGCCAGCCTGTTGTCTGTACAGTGAAGTTTATTGTTGTGCGCATGTCCACAGACACACACAGCTAGCCCATAAGACATTGGGCTAACACAGTTATATAGCTGGACTGATGCCAAGATTACACCCAGCTCGTGCAGAACAAGTAACAGGTGTGACAAACACAACCACACAGGGATAAACAAGAACAGACAGAAGAATGTTCTAAATGCAGTCACAGCACAGAACACACAATACAGAATATGTAACACAGATACAGCACAGCTCAAAACAATACATTCCTTCAAACCTAAAACAGTTTGCGGCAGTGTTGGGTCACCTGACCTGAATAATGTGTGCAGAATCACTGAATAGATTATCGGCTTCTGCTGGAGAACAGCACTGCCATTTGCTCCTGTAAAATGTGAGTCTGCATTATCTTGACAATGAACAGTAACAGCTTTAGTGATAGAGCATTCTGAACCATAAATATGTTTTATGTGCAAAGAGTAACTCACGTCCATCAGCTTGTTTTTTTAAAGGATGGGGTTCGTTATTTTTCGGAAATGAACTCTTCATTTGTTCATCATTACATTTACCCTGTAACGAAAAGGAGTTGAGGCAGAATACATCTGTAAAGTGATTTATTTATGGCTACACTCATAGTCATCAAAGGCAGGGGCCAGTACACAGGCAAGCAACAAAAGTGCAGGCAAGTTCATGTTCACATAACCAGAAAAAAGAGCCAAAAAATAAAAAAACAAGAAAGAGAACTACAGAACTACAGCTCAGACTCCCATAAAACAACAAGGCTTCACATAGAGCAAACCAAACAATCAGTATATACACACAGGAGATGTTGAGTCCAGAACAACCTGCAGGTTAGGGTAATAATCGATGGGCAGAGCCAGGGTGGAACTGACGCTGGAGTGAGCCAATGCAGAATGTTGGGATCTACGTGCTGACTCTCCAGAGGGAGGACCCAGGGAGGAGCTGGAGTCAGCCAGTGCAGAATTGGAGAGTCCATGTCAGTGGTCACCAACCCTCCTCCTGGTGATGTACCTACTGGCAGAGTTTAATTCCAACTAAGCTGTATTGTAGCAGGTTTGTAAAATCATGGTTGGAACTAGGTTCCACAGGAAGGTAGATCTTCAGGACCAGCATTGGTGACCACTGGTCTATGTGCTCTCTTCCTATGTGCTGCAGATGGAAGACTCTGTGATGTTACATTTTAGGTGATAAAGTATTTTTTTCATTTTAAATACACTTGGTTTGGTTAAATGTTGATACTTGTTGACTTTCACTTATTAAGTACATTAAGTATATTTTTGGCTCCATACTCCCACCTTTATTTAAGTACCATTCTGACACCCATATTATCACTGAAGTTTTTTATTCACCCCTGAGAACATGAAACTAATAAGTGTAACTTTTATAAATGTAATTAGTTGCTTCTCACTTCCGTTTTGTTGCCACAGTACTGGTGAACTAAAGCAAGTACTAAAAAAGACGCTCTGCTTTCAGTTCTAACCACAGTATGGTGTGACATAGAACATTACAGTAGTGTTGAAATGTTTAGATGTTTCTAGATCTATTTTGCAGTCCTTTGCAGCCATTACAAGATAAAATCATGTTTGCAACTTTGTGATTGTGAATTCACAAAGTGTCAGTTGTGTATAGACATTTAATGGGCATTATTTATGTTCTCCCTGAAGAGCACTATTTGGAACTCAGAACACTGCCCCGGGACATGCCTTTGGACAATTGACCAATTAGCAGCCTCTGAACGAGTCCCTGGGAAAAAAAACTAACAATTGGCCTTGTTTGAACTGTGTAAATCTGAGGGGCTCTGATCCGACTGGAGAGTAGAGTTCATTTCAGCAGACAGCTGTTTTGTGGTGAGTCAGTTCCTCAACACCCCTCAGAATGAGATTCCCTGATCATCAACTTCTGAGTTGACTTTCTGTCTGTGACTGATCCAGCATTAATCTCAGTCAGACTGCTCTGTGGACCCGCAGCACACTGAAATGCTCCCTTTATGTTCATCATCGTCCTGAGTTTGATTTTGCAATCTCTCAGAGCTGATTAAAGCTCTGACTCCTCAATCACGGAACCAAGGACACACAACTCTATTTAGGTTTTTTTGGGCTTCCTGCAACACAGAAAATACATTTGCTGTTACTTCATTCCATTTACATATGATCCCAGTGAATCTAATTTTTTGCTTAATCAGTTAATGAGAATTAGAATACTAGCATGAATATCACACTGCATATGTAGTCCACAAGTTTACAGACAATAAAATCAAAACAAATTCGCCAACACTTATGGGCTATGCTGCACATGAGCGTTCCTTATATGATGTGACAATGGTTTTAGTCAGTTCTAACAATATTTGCAACACATTCTAGGGCACAATGCCACCTGTCAACCCTTACACCCCAAACAACAACCTTAGAGTTTAACTATGTTCTACTATTCTTAGAAATGACTGAAGATTATTGAATCTGGACTCCCTTAAGCTGCATTGACATGTTGCCAAAATGTTGTTCCATATCTCCTTGTGGTATATGACTGATGCTGGCATATAACTGTAGAAACAT
The DNA here is from genome assembly GCF_015220715.1 of Pygocentrus nattereri. Lineage (NCBI taxonomy): Eukaryota > Metazoa > Chordata > Actinopteri > Characiformes > Serrasalmidae > Pygocentrus > Pygocentrus nattereri. Next base: position 11,473,108 of record NC_051237.1, read on the forward strand.
TGCCACAGTGAAAGCATTGCCAGGTAAAATGGATGATTATCAAAGATTCTCTTCAGCTGTCTGGATTCTTTATTTACGGTGGAAAATGTTAGATTTGCATTGCTGCTCCTTTGAAAACATTGGAATATACAGTTTGTCATGAACCATCTACTGTCATAATGTAAAAGCCGTATAACTCTTACTGTTGCTGTGTTCATCAAACATAACTTAGGCCATCTAGTAGCACTGGGCTAACAAATTAAAGAACTTTTTAAACATTATTAGTAAAAAAAACTGAATTCACGACATTTTCCAGCGCAGACATAAACGTTTAAAAATTGTTCAAAATATGAAATATTGAATGGAAGTAAAAAAAAAAAAGATTCGGAAACAGTAATAAAACCAGTGAGCCTCATTAGTCATAAGGTGATACATTTTTATATCTGAGGTTAACACTAAGCCTAACATAGTTTGTAGGAGGGATCAAGAAATCATCAAGATTTGAAGAATGGCTATAACATTAAAATTGGAAATTAACTGTATTAACAGAAAGTAATCTTTCCCCAGAAGCAGGGGAGCTGTTTCAGCTACTGGGGAAAGATTACCTAATACAAACAGCCACTCACTGGGCCTCTGAAGGGACTACACTATCTCTTGCCAGCATTTATCTATTGACTATGTCTGTCTGACTCTTTCCCTCTTTCTCTTCACCATGTTTACATATGTGTGCCATATGTTTACTAGACTTTTTGTCTGGGAGCTGTGGGGCGTTCCAGTCACCACATTGCTGTTCTTTGGTTATGTCCCACTGTTGTTTCTGGTGCTCATATTCAGGCCTGATGCTGGAAATTTGTTGGAGCCTATCCCAGCAGTCTTCGGGCGGAAGGCAGGATACACCCTGGACAGGTCGCCAGTCCTTTGCAGGGCAGACAGACAGACACAGACAGTCCCTCACACACTCACACCTAGGGGCAATTTAGCATGTCCAATCAACCTGACTGCATGTCTTTGGACATTTAAAATGGTTTCTAAATGTATTAAAAAAAAAATATATATATATATATAAACATGCCTTAACTTTTTCAGAGGCCACATTTGATCTTTTATACATTTTTAAATATGTTAAATTCAGTAAATAAAGAGTAATTTTATATTAAAATGTGCAGAAGTGTGTTCTCTGTAGAGGATGTGTACTTATTTACACTGCTAGCTAAGGTAAGAAATGCTAACTTAGTTCGGTAACTAATCTTAACATTGTTCTGCAAAGTTATTTATCATTAGACAACTTATTAAATGAAACATTAAACAGCTTTCAGATGAAGCTCAGCGTAACTTAGAGCTGTTTGTTAACAGCTTTGACATCGAGCTGTGAGTGGGATCTTCCGCATAATTAAATATTAAAATTTAAATTCAAAACTTTTTTTTTATTGCTTTGGAAATGAAATAAAACAGCTCTCTTCAGATGATGTAAATATTGTCTGTGTTTGGCCAAGAGCCATGTTAATCAATATTTTGCAAATGGTCAGCTGACAACTGTTGCTCATTCTGAAATCATTTCTGTGGTTTTCTCTGCCCTTTACAGACATTATTAATTAGACCTTTTGATTTGTACAGACTCTCAGCTCCTTAAAGTGTAGATAACTGCTGTGCTTATTTTGTGTCATTCCACTGGGTTTTCTTGCTAATCTAATTTTGTTTATGCTCTTATATTCTGCATTTTGTTTTTCTGTTGGCCCAATTTGTAATCCCAATAGGGCTTCTAACAAACCTACACACAGTTCCAATTTCTGAGACAAATCAAATTTCCTCTTGATATTAGGCAAATGTGTATTATTATTTATTGTTGATGCAGTTATCATCAATCCTTCTGAAAATTTTAACATCTTTGTTTTCTGCACTAATCTCTCTATTCACCGTATTCCTCCGCCCAGCGACTCCTCGAGTGATTTATGGATTTCCGTTAAAGCAGAAATATGTTAAATGAAAATGTCATCCTAATGTGATAGATATGTGGGCATAAATAAAAATGCAAATATCTTAATTTTTGGGATGCTTGAATGCTTTTTTGCTGATGCTTGTAGTCGACCTGTCAACAGAAACCTGAACCTGCGTGACCAAAATGCTTTTTTCACATTAGCCAGAGATTTATATCTATAGCCTACATCAATTACGTACACTAATGAAGTTATTTCATGTTTACACTGTCATGCATAAGCATTAAAGTACATAGCAATGTGTTATGGACACTGATTTAAACAATAACATCTGTTTATTTTCAAGCAGTGATTATTAAGCCACATTCAGTCCTTTGAAGCTTTCTTGAGAGGTTTATGATTATAACATTGCTGCATCTTGCCATACTGTCCATTTCATGCTGCTGTAGTGACCACTGCTAACTGCACGGTGCTCCATATACATTTAATGCGTTACAAAATGATATCAGGTAAGCACACACTCATCGTCTACAGGATAAGGCTAAAAGGACAAGGCTAAAACAGCACTAAACAACGCTTCTTCTCCCCAACTATATATTTCAGTGATAATCTGGAAATGCAGTGGTGGTGTGAAAAACAAGGTGGACACTGTCTTGTGTTGGTCATTATTTCAAGGTTTTAAAAAGTTTACACCGCACTGTTGCCGGCCTGGAGGCTACTGTCTATGCCCACATGCTAGTTTCTAGAATCTCCAGGGCTTACACAGAGAGCGTATCAGCAGGAGCTCAACTCCTCCATCCCAGGTCAAAGATCCTGACATCTGACTCTTATTTCAATTTGAAAGTAAAATCAAGAGCTGCCCCCTACCCTTCCAAATCTCATTGTAACCAGTGAGGACAACCCTATAGGATAAACACTAACAAACTTAGACGTCTGAGTGGATAAATCACCCACTCAAAGCTTCCAGATACCTCCAGTAATGTATTACAAATACCAACATGACAAATGGATTGTAAAATGAGATTAGAGTTCCCTTGCAGGAAGAGAGAGAGGCCTTCATAGTTATTACTCCATGTTAACATTTCTTCAACTCCATCATAGTGTAATTATTTGAAGGCACAGTGCATCACCTTGGGAACAAAGTCATATAATAACAAGAGTGGAGGTTCAATTAATTAGCACGGAATAATCATTCCAAGAATCGGTCTTTAAACAACCACTCACAGCAATTACAATGAGATAAAATGCATTAAAATATTTTTAGCTTGCAAAATGGCATCACTCTCCTCCATTAAAGCAATATAGGCAGTGGATTCCTATAAAACATGAACATCATTTGGGAGTTCTTGGAAGAGCTCAACAGCAATGAGAAAGAAACTTTGCCAATATTAGAAAGGAAAGGGTCATGACTCAAATGCGCTTGCCTTTTATTATACAGCAGTGATGCTTGTATAATGCTGCACAGGAAGACGTAGAGACACTGTGAATGTGGGGAATTTTATTACGGACAACAAGATGAGCTTATTTTAACAGTTATTCTGGCAGAGGCTCTATATGTGCTAATGTGGTGCTATATCTCCTGGGACCTCATTTTTCAAATCTTTGTGCTTCCTATTATGTGGCATGTCAGCTTTAACAATCATCATACAAATGGGTTAGGATGACTGCCCATTCCTTTTTCATCTATTTTTGTGGACTAGCTGCTACCTTGATTCCTGTGTTTCTCCTCGCTGCTGTCGCCTCTGGCTTGCTCACTGGGGGTTTCAGACTTGAGGAAAAAATTCATAAACAAACAAAAGGAGGGACCCAATCTCTGTTGCCTTTGCACTGCATGGCAGCTGGAACACTAAGAATGTACTAATGAATACCAAGCCATATTAATTTCTATTTTGTTTCATGAATATTCAATGCAAAATAAACTAAAAGAGGACCATTTCTGCATGGAGCTTTCCATCATCAGTGTAAATGCTGGGCTGCTCACATGATGAAACATTGCACATTTTAAACAAGTGAAGAATTTTATTGCTGCTAATTATCCCCCATGACTGGGACAGCTTTAACTGTGAAAGCACCAGGCTAGTGGCCTGTCTTTCTCCTCATCTCTGTCCATTTGAAATGATAGAGACACCCAGGTGTGAAGCTGGCTTCTCATTTACCCTGACAGACACTGACTCACAGCTCTGCTTTGATGCGCTTGTAATGAATCGCCTGGGTGACACACTTTAGACGCCATGGCAACACAGCTTGTGGCAGAAGAAATGACTGGGCCGAGGAAGCGCCACTGGCGCTTGTCGAAGAAAGCAAACCGCAAGGCTTCTTGCAGAACAATGCAGGGCTCTTCTTGATGTAGGTGCTCTGGGTGCAAATCAAAGGACGCCAAGCTTCACTGTTGGCACACCTGCCAAGGCAGCGTGTGCCGGGATGCTGCACATAAAGGCAAATGCTTGGGTTTTGTTTTCGTAGAGATGTGGATGGTATTGTTTCTGAAACTTCAGAGTATTAATGTTTTTTTTTCAAGGCAAACCTTAATTCTTAAACCACATGAAGGACAAAAATAAACAAGACTCATAGCTGAAAAACATTTGCCCTGTGAGTGTGCAAGGCCACACCACACGCACATTTGTCTAGATTGCAGATTACTGGAAAACTACTGTCATCACCCAGTTGTACAGCACTGCAGTACATAGGTGCCTGGTTTTATGCAAAAGTAGTTGAGCAAAGTGTATGCGGGGGGATGGACTCAGTTACCCTAACCCTGATCTAACCCAAAGCCTATGCTTAACCCTGGCCCTTATCCGAACCCTAGCCCTAACCTCAACCCAAAACCTAATCCTAACCCTTACATTTGCCATAATCTTAACTCTTACCATAACCAAAACCTTGTACAGTTACAGAATGGTTACAGCAGTTTGTCTATAACAGCTTGTTGAGGATGTTCAGAAGGTCAGTATTAAATCTGTTACATGTTCAGTGACCTCTCAGGTTAACACTCCAAATAAAGTGACAAACAATTGTACTTAGCAGATTATAACCAAATGTTATTTATGCAGTTAATTAAAAGTCTGTTGATAATCTACTGAATGTATTCTCTGCTGCAACATCACTGATATATTGTTCATGTTACTGAGAGTTTGCTAAGTGTTTATTTAATCCACAAATGACCACTCAAAATGGAGTGTCAGCAATGCGTGTTGTGCTATGCTGTGCTGGCCTATTAACTCTTGAAGACAGATCAAAAATGTGGCTATTTCTGCTGTTTTCTGTTAATTATGTCACGTTTCAGTTCTGTTGCTGCATTAATTTAAGAACATTTGTGTCACAAACTGCCCTTTGAAACAAGCAAACACATGAATAGGAATATGCCATATTTTATCTCTACTCTGATGAAACAGAAGAATAATGAACATATATCAATCTGAACCGCACTCTGGTGAGCTTGTGTGTTTTCTTCACAGTTCATCCAATAATAAAGGAAGCCTCGTGCATCTTTTATACAGTGATAGAAAGCATGGTAGCACACAGAGAGCACCAGTTCTACATGCTGACATGCTTCCTGTAACTCACCTGGAGGCATATTAATTGAGATAAATGGACCATCTCCAAATTCTCAGAATGGATTGCCATAATTAATAGGGTTAAGGGATGACAGTTGCTACTTTCTTGATGAGTTATAGGCTGCACTTGAAGCTCCTTAAAATACCTGTTGGAGCAGCGGATACATGAGAGTGTGCTACTCAGGAAGTCTTTTACAGATTTTAGAGTGAAATTGTTGCAGACAGACCCAGAGAGAGGATCGACAAACATGGAACAATCCTACTGTACCTTAAATTCTGTGTTTTCTGTAGGTTTATAAAATCATCTATGTCATATATTGTGTACCTGGTGTAAAATAAAAAAACACCTCAAAAAGCCTGAATAGGCTGAATAAGTGCTTTCAAGTGACTGTGACTGGCTCACAACAAAATGAATGACATTGAAGGAGTCAGCTGTTCCATTTACCCAAATTCTACTCATTCTCTCCCTTCTTCTTGCTACTTTGCTCCCCTCCATGCCTTTGCATTTCTCCAGAGTAGGAAAGGAGCAGTAGAAAGGGAGGAGGAAGACGGGAACTATAGCAAAGGTTTCTGGATGCAGCCTTACACTCAAAATAATACTAAAAACTATCAAAACTAATTGATTCTAGCTAGCCAACCAGCCAGCATGTTTGGTAAGCTAACTCACTCAGATTCTCTCTTGAAGGCTCCAATAACCCCATACACCCATACCACATTCTCCACAACTGCTTTAATAAATCAGCTATAACCGTAAAATAAGAGACTGATAGAGTTATTAACATTCAAATTCAAGTTCATACCCCTAAATAAAACCTGGGGGACAGGCGCTCCCTTTGCTTCACCTTTGTGTAATTCAGACTCTGTTCCCTTGATCAGTTTCAGATGCTGGGTACCTGAAAAAAGCATCTCAGCGATTTCTGCTGTCCTCTCTGGAATTCCTGTACATTGTGAGCACATTATAAGAAAAATTTGCCCCTTGTTATGTTGTACAGTATCTTAACCCTGGTGTAATCAGAGCATTGTGGAAGTGAGAGATTTTTTTTAATGGAAACATTAAAAGTATTCATACAGGAATGGAATGAAGCATGATCAATGCAGATAAATATACACACCTTCAACTAGAACCTTTTCTGGTAGATACTTGTCCAAAATCTTCTGAATCTTCAAGAATCTTATTCCTTCAGTTTTGTGGTTATCATGCGACTCATGGCTTTTGCCATGTCTTCTGCCTTTGCCCCTGTATAAAAGCTAAAATCTGTTTCCAAGTCACTCACTCACCCTGATTTTATCTGCGGCTCCAGACAAGCCACCGATCATCAGAGGACAGTCCTGGATCCTGGAGGACTCATCAAGGCACTGTGAAACATCTTAAAGATGGCATTTGGCTCATGAAAAGGTCATGCAGACCGTTTCCATTCTATATAGCACCCCATCCCCACTGAGTAAAACACCTCTCAATCACTGCAACAATTAGGCTGTACACCAGCTCTCCATGCCTATTGCACACGACAGCTCAGTTGTGCATATTCATGCTAACGAGGTGGCCAAATCCTCTATAACTCTCACCATGCTGTTGCAAAACTAATAGATAAGCCTCTCTCCCTAGCTGCCATTAGAGCCCTGCACAGAATAGTGAAATGTTCATCAATGTCTAATGTGCATATTTAAAATCTTAAAAACACTCATTTTCAATTATGAGTGGTGGAAAACTTGCTATTAAATATTGATATGTTAACATGGACACCAAAGGTGTTTCAAGTTGCTGTGGCAGAACTGAAATTTTCAACAGCAAATATTTAGCAGCATATGTGCTACAGCTGTGAACATATAACTGACACAGTTGATGCACATCCTCCTATCTCGGCTTTATCTTTCTGGATGAACTTCATGCCAAAGAGCTGAGCATCGACCATTCAGATTGTTGATGAGGTGGGTAAATACTTGGGTGTGTCAAGCCTATAGTCAAGATACCCTCACACTTCTACCAGGACATTTAAACAGTAGTTTACAAACTTGATGGAAGATAATTATGTTGATTGAAAACAAAAAGTTTTTAAACATTATTAGGCCACTTCAGGGCACAGAACTAGCCTACAAAGTTTGTGTTTCAGTGCCATGCCCCCAAGTTACACAAACAAAGTGGCCAACAGCTGGCAAGGGAAAAGCCATTCAGTTCGCATTAACTTAAACAGTGCATAGCTACTGAAGATTTTGTACATATACAAACAAAATTAAATAAAAATACAGACTCCACACTACAAAAAGCCCAACATTTCTTCAACATTCTCCAACATTTCTGCTCTTACTCATTCATCACCTAAGCCATTTATCTTCCTGTAGGCAGGAGCCTATCCCAGTGCTTCTTGGGCTTCTTGGGCCCCTACTTCCCAAGTCCCTTAACTCTCCCTTTCAACACTGGTTTTAACATGCTTTCACCAACCTCATCTCATGTGTGGGAAACAACATGTTATACAAAATAGTCAACCACAACACAAATAGAGGCGGAAAAACAACGAGCAGATTTTTCAATAGGAGCCTGCTCCAATCTAGGCCAGCCTAAATATTCAGCTGAAGATTGTAATGCAAACCATTTTTAAGAAGTTTAAACATAACATGCATTAACTTTGTGAGTGATTGCTTTGTCCGTTTCAAGCTCCAGGTTTACAACCGTGGTGCTCCTCCGTTCATTTTTGTTGCTGTTGTTGTTACTAGCTGTGTAGTTTCATGGAGTCAATGGAGTTAAATGGAGTTATGAAATGACTAATTTTAATGTAATGGCCCAAATTCCCATCCCTACCTTTTGTTTCCTGTGAAAAGTCTTTGCCACCCCCACCACCACCCCATTTCCTCTCTGTTCCTCATTCCTACATCAGTCCTACCCCAGTTCAAAACACTGTGTGTGTGTGTGTGTGTGTGTGTGTGTGGGTGGGTGTGTGTGTGGGTGTGGTTGTGTGTGTGTGTTTGTGTGTGTGTGTTTGTGTGTGGGTGTGGGTGTGTGGGTGATTTTCTCCTGTCTCAGCCAGTCTTTCCTCATACTACCACCAGATATTTTAGGCATGGTCCAAACTCACAAATGTGAAACCCTTAAATAACCAGGGCCCACCAGCAGACCCGAATGCCCACACAGCTATGACCTAAGAGTAGCTCAGCCAGTTTGCATTGAAATCCTGGTATAATAAGCCTTAGTATGTAACAAGCCTGAAATTACGAGTTGACTAACACCTAAAAAAAAGTCAATCTTTCAAACAAAGGCCTGTAGCAAGTGCTATTAGCTAGCTAGCCTTCTCTACACAACTGAATGATAATGTTTATTAAAGAGAATGAAGCTAAGTTTGTCCTTTTTGAGAGGTCAGATTCATTTTACCCGGTAAAATTCTCAGTGACTTAGTTTAAGGCTGCTGAATTTCAAACACTCATATTTTGATCTGCCAGGCTTACGCTTGTGTTGCGATGAACTATTGCTGCACAGGAGAAAAAAGGCCTTTCCACAGCAGTGGGCCTCTGAATCCAGACGACATTATATAGCCTGGTATTCAAGGCTGGGTTAATAGTTATGCTTTTATGAATGTATCAATGGTCATTCAAAATGCATGCATAGAACCTTTGCAACTACCCAGAGGAAAGAAATAGAAGGGAATAGCTCTAAATAAGACCTTTTCCTAATCTCACTGACTCATAGTCAAGTCTCTTTTAAAATCAAGGTTAGATCTTCTAACAATTAAATAGATGTTGAGTGAATTATTTTGACCTTTGGGTTTTTTCCGTCAGATTTCCCTAGTCTCATCCAAAAAGATGAGGTAAATATTAAATACAGTTAAAAGGCTGTTTTATTTCAGCATGGCAGTTAAACCAGATGCTGTACTGAGTCTTCATTAAACCTAAATATTCCCCCTGAGAGAATGCAGTCGAATAACAAAACTAGAGAATCTGAGCCTTTTAGTGGTAAAGCATTGCTTTTCATTGCTTTTCTGTGTGTTCGCTTCCCTGAGGCAGGAGCTCGAGAAAAACTGACCGTATCTCTGGGAGGTGTATGACCAGGCTAGATACAAGTGATCCAAGATGTTGACCTGCGTTACTGTGAAAAGATTCCTGGAGGACATTTTTATTTGAGAACGGTGTTTTGTGTTGTATTACTGGCTGAGTAACATGCCTTATCATTGCCTGTTTTTGTTGATGTAAAATCTTGATCTGTACGCTGGTGCAAAAGGAATGTCCACTGTGGTCAGTGGCATTCAAATAGAAGAGAGATTCCTTTAATATGTAAGATATAAATGAAATTAATAAGTACATTTATGAGTAATAAGTTGAGAATTAAGTATCAGTTAACAATATTTATTGAAATAATATAATGATCACATTTGTTTAGCCTTCTGCAGTCTAACAGTTGTGATCAATAGTATAAGACTGCACTTGAATTACATAGTATTTTAAGTTTTTATTGATATTTTTCTTTACTGTTTACATTACTTTTTACTTAACATTTTTTGTTAGATGACACTGAGCACCTTAGCCACATGATAATTAGCCCCAACTATAATAATACAGATAATAATACACATTCTGCATTGACGCATGCACAGCCATCCTGGAGTTCTGCAGTGGGGCAGAATGACATGGTGATATAAGACCCTGCTTTCCAGTTTTTCAACTAGAGATATTTTTTGAGGCACAAGTTGCTGTTGTAGTAAAAACTAGCTTTCAGGTTCTGACAAGTTAGTTTAATGAGAAATAGTATAAGTCATAACTGCCCCTGTAGTCTCATACCAGACAACATGATCAAGACCCTTCTTTGTCACGTAATGTACAGCACAGTCTGTAAGTAATGGGACTGTGACTGAAACTGTGACAAGTTTTACACAGCATTAAAGTGCAGGATGGTGACTGAAACTCCAGAGTGTTCACATCTATAGTGGCTGAACCATATAGGATTCATAGTTCTTCATTCAGGCTTCCGCCCCAAACCAGTGCTTCTCAAATAACTGCTCAGTGGACCTTCAATGATTGCACAATTCTTGTATAATCTCAGAGAGTTTGCAGGAAGTTGCAGGCCACGTTTGACCTCTAGTCCATGCTCTTTTAAAGTCCAGAGTACAATCAATAACACAAGCAAAACAAGCTAGTTACTGAAATGCTACCATTATCTAACAGAACTGTTTTTTCCAATGCAAGACAATGTTTATTATTACCACATGTAATACGATATCTGTACATATGGCACAAATCTACATGTTTAATTAGAGTTTATGGGGGACTTTTCAGCTATGCTAACTTACATTACATCCATGGGCTAACAAGAGACTTGTCCATCTCACATAGTTGTCGAGCACACCATCGGCCCCTACTTTCAGCTCCGCCTTCACAAGATGTTGGTTTCAAATTTCTCAGTCAATTTGTTCCCACCCCATGGAGTATTTTAGTGCACATAATTTCTCAACATTGTGCCCACACATTCTCGTTATCTGGCCCACTTGTAAACCTCAGGAACAGAAAGGCCAGGTTACAGTTTGCTAAAAAAAGTACTTTAGAAAGTAACATGATGAAGACCTGTAGTACTGAGGAATGAGGAAGGTGTGGTTGAAAAGATTCACTGCTCATGATCCACAGTTACAGCCTTTTCTGTGAAAAATGATGGCATGAGCATGTATGGCTTGACTTTATTGATGTTGAGACTGCTGACAGCAGCAGCAGCAGGATGAATTCTGAAGTGCATGGAAGCGTCTTACCTGCTCGAACACATCAAAACTCAAGGGATGGCATTTCACCTTGCAACAACCCAAAAGATCCTGCTTTTCAAAAAGTGGAACATTCTATACTGGTGAAGTTGATCATCTGACCTGACCTCCACTGAATATGCATAACTAACTAAGTAACAAACTAACTAACTAACTAACTAACTAACTAACTAACTAACTAAATAAATAAATAATGCTTTCACACACAAAACCATCTTAAATCTAAGCAATGTCTCTAATATTTTTCATTTTGACTGGTAGAATATATTATTTAGCTTGTTTCTTGACATTGTTCCTTGTTTTAAGCAAGAAAAGAATAGTTAGCTGCCAATGGAATAAGAATTTCTGGGAATGCATAGAGTTAGATTGAATAATCTCATAAAATTCTTACAATAATCTCATAATGAGATTAATATATTATATACATATATAGAAATATTATATATGGGCCATTCTGCCAAATTAGTTTAAACTACAGTCTCACAGTGAAAAAAATAATTAACTATTCAGATATTTAGAAGAATATTATGATCTATTTATACCCATAGCATTCTAGAGCAAGAAGTGAGACTGCATCCCATATGGCCACATGGTGAGCAGTCAGATCTCTGTAAATTTGTTCCAAAGTTTGAAAATCAGTGTGTAGCATTAAGAGTTGTCACCACTGAATCACCCTTTTCTGCAATGCATTTAATGTTTGATGTTCTAATGAAAAATATTAGGATTGTATGCATGTAAAACTGTTCAAAGCCGTGTCTGCTTGTCATGTACTGGCTAGCATTTTTCAGTTATGCTTAATATGAGCTAAAGTTGTCATTACCAAAACAGCAATGTAACATTTGATAAAGGTTTGGATGTTTTACTTTTGCATTGGTAGTGACAAAATCTTCAGTTATTTGTTTTAATAATATAAATATAATTAGGTTATAGAATAATTCAAAACAAAAGAGTTTTAGTCTACAGTCCAGGTCAGTTAAAAGTCCAAAATGTGTATTTTAAGATTTAAATTTTTAAGTTTTACAGTGTTTCACTTACTGAAGACAAGACTGGAAGCAAAAAGACCCCAAAACAAACGTCTGTTGATGCTTATAGGTCTTTTTCAAGGTCTCATTAACTGCAAAGGATTAGCAGTCAAGTATATGAAACTTTATTCAAGATTATGTTAATGTATCCAATTACTATTGAAATGAGGAGATTACTTAGAAACAAAGTTGTGCTGTTCACCTGCATGCTGTTCACCCCCCCCCCCAGTGCCCAGTGTACACACATTAACCTCTTATCAAATCCAATGTAGTAGAGTAGAGAGCCATAAACACATTATGTCATTGTCCAATTACTTACAGACTGCACTGTATTTGTCCCACATATTATCACTTTGCCCCCTTCAACCTGCTAATAGATGAAGATGGTGACAGCAAATGACCCGGGGTGAGTGGTGAAGGTGTTAAGCGGGTAATGAGGGAAGCCCTATTCACTCTGTCATCCAGCAGTGTCACAGCACAGGTGCACTGCTGAGCTACTGTAAGTACGACACAATCAGGTGACTCACATCGTCTCTCTCTCTCTGCCTTCCCTGCAATCCCTATTGTGACAGCACTTTAGCTAACAAATCTAATTACCATTACACCATAACTCATTCATCACAATTAAGCCCATCTTTCCCTCACACACATGACTACATTGAAAGACTGTGAGAAACACTTTGCTAGAGGTGTGAATACAAGTAATACAATTGGCAGCTTTTTTTCTAAATAAGTACCGGTGAGTTGTTTTGATATAACTAGTTATTTCGCTGTCTCTGGTATAGGAGCAGCACCTCCTACTTAATGCTGACACCCAACCTTCATTCCTCATTAACAGCCCTGTAAGTTATTTTGACATCCAATCTGTATCCAGATTCTAGTGATAAGTATCTACAGAAATAGTCTGCTTTATTTCCCAGGGCTTATGATTACTGAGTGCGCTACATTGGTTTGACAGCTATAATAATAATGAGCTGATAGGGAGGAAATTCAATCTAAAATGTGTGCCCCAAATACACTAATAGTGTATGGGCCTCATTTTCATTTAAGAGAATTGCCATGATATTTTATTGAAAATAATTGAAACGGAGTTTAAATACAAAAAAAAATCAATATGTATATTTAAAAATTAGTAGTTAAGTTGTGGTTAGAAAAAAAAAGTTAAAGATCTTGAAATGGACAATTGCCCAATCAGGATGTTTTTCTCCATTGTATCTAGGAAGATACAGCCAAGCTAGCTTTCCCATTGGTTAGGACTGCAACTTTAGGCTTTAGGCTCAGGGGTGCCCAAACATGGTCCTGGAGATCTGCTACCGTGGGGAGTTATGATCAACACACTTGTCTCTAATTTTCAGATTACCTGAAGGTTCAAGTGTGTTAGATTAGAGTTGGAACTAAACCTAGCAGATCTCCAGCAACACGACTGGGCACCACAGCCTTAAACGATGGATTAACTACAATCATGATTAGGAAATGAGAGGGGAATCACCCAATCACATTTTGATCCACAATGGGTGTGACCAAGCTTGTGAGGAAAAATGTCACCCTAGTCCTTTTTGGAAGTTGCAGATACATCAATAACTTCAAATACAAGTGACAGTCTAAACAGGTCAGTTGTTAGAAATGGAAAACAGCAGTGGCAGCTTTAGGCCAGGGTTCTTTACTAAAGGAGTTACTGTAAAATTGCTACATACAAGGTAAAATACATGTGAATGTCTGTAATACGCTTCAATTTACAAGCTTTAAATGTCCAAAAATAAAGGCTATAATAACATTAACATTAGCTTCACACTAACTTATTATCCCACAGGGCAATAGAAGAAATGGTAAATGATAAATAATGAATTACTCTTAACTTAAGATCCTTCTGGCTTTATTTAACTGCTTAACCCTATTAAACCCAATGTGTCACAGCCAACGCACGTCCACACTGACCAGCACGTGGAACTTAAGCTTCCTGTGCATAACAGGATAATGTCTGATGTTAGTATATCTGTAATAGGTGTTTCACTCTTCTCTATGGTTCTTCACACAAGAGCTAGTTAAGAGTGAACAATGACCCTTTTCATGACTTTTACTCACCTGCCGTATGAGTCTATCTCTGTGGAGCAAGGAACAATGGCAGCCCTGACTGATCTGTCTGGTTAGTTGAGATGTATCACCTACACATTGTATGACTGTCAGGCAGCAGGACAGGAGATTGATGCCAGTGGTTAAACATGATTTATTTGAGTTAGTTCCTCTTTGATCTCTAAGCAGAAGTGGTCTTTCTCAGTACGATACGTACGTACAGGGTAGAAGATTTATAGTACTAGTCAAGTGTGATTGATTTGAGTTAGTTCATTTTAGGTCTCCGAGCAGATTTACTGTTTTTCAATACAAGACTTAGGCCAAATCCTCTTCCATACATTCCAACAAGATTGCAAGAAGATCAGGGATGGTTCCACAAAATTCAAACTTCAGTTGCAGTGAACTTGGAGTGGACTGAATTGGGACACTTTGCTGGGTATCTGTGGTGGGCAGGACATTCTATGAACTATCTTCCTGTTCCAGAGCTACTCACCATATTCCAGTCTTCAAATTCAGTTTGGAAAAGTGCATCTGTCTTTTCATCTGCGATTGAATAATTCCAAATTCAATCTCTTCACTGTGTTTATGGAGTATACACTAGCACATGGGACCAGTGATCCATAGGACATTGATTGTATCGAGAGCTAATGTAAGCCATTTGAACCATCTATCTTCCTCCACTCTGATTAAAAATCATAAACTGAGTGACAGAGTTATTAAAGAGTTGTTCTATGGATTCATTTAGCGGCTGTGCTCAGTTAAATGCAGCCTGTAATTGTACACTACTGTCTAATGAGATCATTGGATATCTTAATTGGCATCATTTGTTCCCCCTGCTACGCCCTGGACCATTAACCTTCTGTGCTCATTTAGCACAGCACCTGCAGACGTTGCTTTTGCTTCGCATGCATTCCTTGCATTATTCCAGTCATTGTATTTTGCTTCAGCTTGCAATGTGTGTTGTAATCACAATTTGTATCTTTGCTCTTTTTTCTTAACTCCTAACGGTTGTTTGTTGAGTCTGTCATGCAGGGCTGGAGCTGTTAGCATGTTCTAATGAGATTAGAATACTTTGTCCTTATTCCTGCACTGTGATTCAGCCCTAATGACGACTGTGAGTGTCTCATTTAATGTCACATGTGTCATTTGTATTGCCTAATTGCTTTGGAGATCAATATACCAATATATTCTGCCCTTAGACAGAGAATGAAAATTTGGTTGGACAAAGGCATGTGTGGCCAATGCTTTCTTTTAGAGGAAATGAACATTTCCAACATATGGAAAAGCTGCATAAAACAATTCTAGCTGTTTTAACTTAGAACTTAGCAGGATCTATTATTATGCCTAGTCTTTTGTTCTACAAATGTCTTTTTTTCCCCAAAGACTTGGTTTAATAATTGTTCATAAAAATCTTCAATACAATGCGATCCAACTTTATAGTTCCACACTTCCATATTTCACAACCACCATGAAATACAAGAACCATTTGAAATCTCACAGAATCAATGACCTGATCGATGTCAGCTTTAGGTGTCACTGGACTTCTAACCATCAACACCTGTGTCTCTCACCTGCTGCTCATTCCCACCAGCATCTGAAACCTGTTTATATCCAGTCATTCAGTTTTTATACTGCAGCCTTACAACAGTGCCATGGAGTCTGAGCAATTATGTTCACATTGTAGTTTAATATGCGCCCCACTATCTACCTTGTGTGTCTGTTGTTTAAAACTCTTTTAATTATTTGTGATGTTGATGCCTGCTTTCAGGATTATGACTGCACATATACCTGTTGTTAAATAAAAAAAGCCCAGCATGCTGATGTGCATTTATAAATGTTCTAACTAACACCTATAGTGTAGTATTAGCAATAGGATCATTTATATGTATATAAAAACACCATAGAAACACACACACACACACACACACATATTATACCATGTAATGCCACCACATGCTTAGATGAAATGTGATTAATATAAAGATTTATGATTTATTGGTAATAATTCAGAATACTTTGGACAAAAGGGCTACTCCACATGGAATTCAATATTCCAGTCCTATTTATAAACAATACTTCATATGTTTTTTAAGTATGTATGTATTTACATACACCAAAATCACATTGTAAAATGAGTTTGTCACTTTAACACCACTGTTCTCATACATCCAAAATTACGACTTTTCACAAGATGAAAAAAAAATGCAGATTCAGAACAGGCATTGGTCATATCCAGGATGATCCATACAATAACCAAGGCAAGGCAAAATCCACAAAAAAAAAACAAAGTAGAAAACAAACCAGGCATAGGTACCCAAAGGAAAAGTCCAAAAACAGGGTCAAGAGAAATAACAGGCAGGAAGTCATACGCAAAGATAATAAACACAGGAAAGAAAGCTCAGAAAGTCTCCAAAGAAAACAATACTTCATGAAGATCTAAACTAAAGCCCGGGCTTATATCTATCCTAAACTATCACACGACCATACTACACAGCTGTGAGGAATCAGTATTCAGGTGACCTGGATCTCTGATATGTTGATAGTGTTGTGTCCTGGGTCATGTGATCCTGCAATGGATCTTGGGAATTGTAGTCCTGAAGCATAGGTGGATTGGTAGCAGGCGTGACAACAGCACATCATTTCCATGAAGAAAACGGAATCCTGAGATTCATGCAATTCATATCACATCAACAGATGTTGGCATATTTAACATTTAAAGGAGCATCAAGGTAAAATTGTTGATAATTGGTTGGTAAAAAGACTTAGATGAATATATTTTCTGAGCTATCATCTGATCTTCCTCAGGCTGTTCATTTGTGCTAGTTTTGGTGCTTTATTGTCTCCTATTAACAAACATCACACTGATGACAGGACCACTGCTTCAATTTTTTGAAGCAATACGTAATTATATTAACAATAAATTATAATCATATTTATTTTTAAATAAACAACAATTGTGTGTTTTCTATTTCACAAATGTGTTATAAATTATGAAAAACCCACTTCATCTTCATATGTCATCAAAGATGTATTCACTGTGTGGGGTGTTGTCCAGAGTTTTGTATGGAGTGATTAATTGTCCCAAACTACAGCTCTAGTTTTCAGGGCCAGTAGACCACATTTGGTCTGTACTCTTTTCTTTCTTCCTTAACCAATGTAGGGTTTAAAGGATTCCGTAAATATTTCAATCCTACAAGACAGAGATTGAAGCAATCACTAGCCACAAAGCCCATGTCATTCATGCTGGCTGTTCTATCTAGTGTCTTCCAAAGCCAATGCCATTTCTTTCTCCAAAGCATTTGGCTTAGATGGAATCTCAAATGGATTAATTGAAACTCCAGTTTTTTTTTTTTAATTTGAAGATAACTCAGCCGCTGAGCTGCTAGTGCTTGGGGCATTGGGGAAATTTGATATCAACAGCTTCTAATGCCCTCCAGGGATAAGCCTAATATTACATCAGTATTCGGCAATAAGGATTTGGATTGCTAAAAAAACATAAATGTGTATATATATATATATATATATATATATATATATATATATATATATATATATATATATATATAAATGTATGTGGACACCTCCACACCAATATGGAAATTCGTAGTGTTGTAGTACAGACCACTAGAGCTAAATCCAAATCTGACACCAGGAGTGGCCAAGATTGAAACAAGACCAAGGCCAAGAGGAGTTTAAGATTTTTTTCAGAGTGAAAACAAAAAAATAAAAATACAAGGAACAAAACCTCATATCTCCAAAAAGACAACTTTACAGGAGAAGGAAAAAACAACTGAACTTCTAATGTAACTGACTGCTGTTTTTTTCCAATGACTTCTTAATCAGGTTCACAAGCTTATGTCTCATTAGAAATGGCTGATCTTCGGTTTTATCGGTGTTAATGGAAAACAAAGCAATCGTAGATGTGTGAAACGTTATATTCATGCCCCAGGGAAACAGGAAATGGTCATACACAACAATGGTGCTCCTGCAGACTAGGAGCAAAACAAAGAAAGATATTTATTCCCCTGAGATGCAAATTCCTTTGGTTTTATTTACAATATTTGCCTCATCTGTTTCTGAAAGAGTACACGTCTCAAAATAAAACAACACACAACATTTCTGTAGGAATGACTTCTATTTCATAACTGGAAAGCAATTTCTGTGTGAATTATACAAATTATTTATTGTATAGGATTTCATTTTATAGTTTATATTATAGGTTTTTTTTTTAAGTGCCAGCAATTCTAAAGTTGACTCTATATATGCAAATGTACACATATGTGCACAACACACAAATGCAGTGGCATATACAGTATGGCATGTACAGTATATACTTGTATGACGCCAACAGCATATCTGGCAAAGGCATCTTGTTGTTGTCAGACAGCTCTTGGACAGCAGTGCTCAGAGAGTCATATTGTAATGCAGGGAGTCAGAGGCCCACAGCAAACACACAAACGTTAAACCCCAACAAATCTGTGACAAGCCAAGCCTGCAGGCCCACATTTACCACAAGTTCTCTCTCTAGCCTCTGACTGACATCAGAGAGGGAATGAGGAGAGCTGTGTGATTAGAAGGATCAGTCATATGGTGGGGAGGGAGGAAAAGGAAAGGGGTGAAAGCCATTAGTGCTCCTTTTACCTTGAAGGAAGTATATTCTCTGTTATCAGAAGAAAATGTCCAATTCTGAAGCACAAAAGTGCCAAATCAAGCTACTTATAGATGAAAATATAAATGCGCAAAGAAAGAAATGACAAAAATGTACTGTATTGCACTGTAGATGTTACAATAAATATTTAGAAATTTATGTAAAACTCCATAATTAAGAAAAAATGCTAATTCTTGAAATATGCATTTACATATGCATTTATTCATTATATGATTTTCATTTTCTTTGTTATTGCTGTTCTTTGTTATTGCTGTTTACCTTTTTGCATTTATTTCTTCATTTATTAAAATTTTTATTTATTTATTTTGACAAGCTGTCAATAACCCTGTTTTAATCCAAAATAGAAGGCAAGACTGCATTGGAAAG
Organism: Pygocentrus nattereri; assembly: GCF_015220715.1. Taxonomy (NCBI): domain Eukaryota; kingdom Metazoa; phylum Chordata; class Actinopteri; order Characiformes; family Serrasalmidae; genus Pygocentrus; species Pygocentrus nattereri. The sequence goes on from NC_051237.1 coordinate 11,492,434, forward strand.
GTAAGTGCAGTTTCCAACCATTTATTTTCATCAAAGTGGTGGAATTTTGCAGTCTAGTTGTGAATGTTAAATCAGGAAGATGTGGAATTGTTAGTGGCATTTGGAAAACCTTTTGCTTGTGCAGATTTACAGTGACCTACCGATTCATTATTCACACCATTACTACAACTCTTAAAATGTTAATGCACTTACGTTCAAAATACAAGGACAGCAAAGCCTTTCAATGATTGTCATTTATTAAAAAAGCAAAACATTTTTTCTCAGGAATACATGTGTGTCAATTACTGGCACCCCTATAAATTATTATGAACAAATTTAATCAATACACTCACTGGACACTTTGTGAGGTACATCTACCTTCGCTCTACATTTATTGGCCGTTATATAAGGTCCACTAACTATAATGTACTGTAATAATAAGAATGACCCAATACTTAAACAACACCTTCTCTGTGGTGGCCATATAAGGATCCTGAACATCGATGAAGGGCAACAAATTAAGCAGAGAAATAGATGAACAAGTCTTAGATTGACTTAACAAGGTGGCCAGTTAGTGTTTCCACATTTACTTTTTTTTTTAAGATTATGAGTCTTAAGGTACATCCATAAAGCCTTGTTTTAATGGAATACAAGGGGAGACATGTTGTCACATGTTGGAACAAAACCTTACTAACTTTGGTGTAAGTGAAGTCATTCTGCACTTTATCCATTCAAGAGCATCTCACATTTTCAAATTTTGAAAAAAAGAAGACAAAAATGGAACTACAAAGTTTTGTTGTCCACACACAGGATTATTTGCAGGACTCTGCTTTTTTATAGTCACTACATAAAAAACTAACTATATTATTATAAAATAATAAAACTACATTTAGACACTATATTTAAACCATCAAATGCCATCTGGAAGGCTTGTCAGAAAGCCCTCTCTGCAATCATCAGAGCACAAAAGCAAGCACTTGGTGCTCGGTGGTTATTAGAACTTTGATTACAACTTGTTTCTGTGGTCAGACGAGACAAAAATAGAGCTTTTGATGCCAAACACAGGTCAAAAACAGGTCAAGACTCTACAAAACAAAACTGAATCCCTACTGTGAAGTATTTAAGTGAAGTTAAGTCAAGAGGTCTTATTGTTAAACATTGGAATGAAATTTCACATGCTGCTTTTATGCCAATATATATATATATATATATATATATATATATATATATATATATATATATATATATATATATATAAATTGCCATAAAAGCAGCATGTGAGTGATGAAAGAACTAGTGCAAACATGGTCAACTATGAGCCATACAGAAAGACTTGGGTCTCATAACAGCATTCAAATAGTTAAAGAAGGTAAAGTGCAGGTGTGCAGTGCTGGTAAGTGGTGTGTGATCAGTCTATGTTGGATGCTGGAAAGGATCTATGTTAGTCCAGGAGGATGTTGGGGGTCATCAGTGCATCTGACCGCCTCAGGGAAGAAGCTGTTGATGAGCCTGGAGGTGGCGGAGTGGATGCTCTGGTATCTTTTGTCAGATGACAGGAGGGTGAAGAGTCCAAGATCGGGGTGGAAGCTGTTGTCCACAATCCTTGCAGATATAACAGTTGCGGTGGGAGTTGTTGATGGTAGGTAAAGACACCTGAATGATCTTCTCAGCTGTCCTCACAATCCATTGTAGGGTTTTGCAATCCAAGATGGAGCAGTTCAAAAAGAAGACAGTGAGACGGATTCTCAGGACAGTCTCTACTGTTCAGCTGTGGACTGTAAGTACGGTGGTGGCCAGCCTCCAGCATGAAACTAAGACTGGAAAACCATCAAACTTGACTTATCTTGTACTGCACGTCTTAGCTGCGCTACTCCACTGCACCAAACCACACCACTCCAGATCGACTGAAACCTATAATTACCCTTATGTTAGTTTTGTTGTTTGTGTTTACTGTATCATGCCTGTGTTGGCACTAATGTACTGTACATGTGTAATGTTCACTACATGCTTGTTGTAAAAACAAATGTAGTTAGAAAAAACAAACAGAATTAGAATTATTGGTCAAAGTGGTCCTTTTTAGATGAAAAGAACATTCCACAGACTCTCTGTAACGTATCAACAACATATTAATGATGTAGCAACAGCGAATACATTTAGTAGATTAGCAAGAGACATAACTACGTAAACAAATTTGGTGATAATCAGCTGAATTCAATTGTTTTGCATTTTATTTGGCAAATCGAAAGTTCATAACTATAGATGTTAACATGAGAAGTCACTGAACATGCAAGAGGTATAATACAAACCAGCTAAACATTTGCTAAGGTTAGGTTTTGCCTAATTGAAGCAATGAATTAAGTCTACTACTTGTAACATATCGACAATACTAATCTACTTAATGTAAATAAGGTATCAACACTACATCTTCAAGAGGTTTACCTCAATGTATTCAGAAGCTTCACTACTGCTCCTTCACTGATATGTTATTGATGTGTTATTGATAATCTGTTAAGAGCTTATTAATCATCTACAAATTGATCACCTACCACTCAAAATAAAGTGTTACCAAAATGTCTTGTGCCATGAGATGATATATACTTAAGATGTGTGTTTAACAGAGTATCAGTTCATTTTGTTTAATATGTTTTAATGTGTTTTAGTGTTTTTTCAGAGTATTTAGTGCAGTGTATTTCATTCCTTTCTGGAGACTTGCTTTCAGTTGTTTTAATGGAGGGAGCTTTTCCCACACCCCAAAAATTCAGTCTTATAAAATGATTGCATTTTCTGCTTCTCACAATCCAAGTAATCCCAGTTCTGTGGTGGTCAGTGCTTTGTTTCTACATATTTTAATCATTTTTTAACTGTAGTTTTGGAAACTTGTGTTATTTTTACTTATTCGACTAAAATTAAATAAAAAGGGTGGTCACTGACCTCTGTACAGTACTGTATATCTTCACATAGAACATGGCATGAAAAATACAATAGAAGCCTTGCTTTCTTATTTCTACCCTCAGTGCTGTTCTCTGGAGGGTAGCTCCGCTGACACCCGTCTTCTGTACAGCACGCCCTTCTGAAATGAGAAATGAGAAAGTAATCAGTCTATACTGTGTCCTGAATGATTCATTTTGCTTTCACAGTTTAAGCCCTGCATTATGGCCTAACAAGAAAATTGGTTTAAGAACTATGAACCTCAGCTGCCAACCACTCACTTTCATCTCAGCCTGCTTTGAATCTAAGAAGAGTTGCTTCTGGCCATGGCTTTAGTCATTGCTATAGTTTGCTATGTGGGACTAAATCATAGTCAAGACTAAATTGCAAAAATAATTCAACCGGTGAATGAAATGAAAAAAGATGTCATTTGTTTACTTAATGTATACACACATATATATGTACTTTTGTGGTCCTGTGGTCAAACACTAGACAAGACTGTGCGATTGGGAACAAGCATTTACTTTGGAAAATGATTCATTCAGAAGTTTTTCATGTTAGTGAGTTCAGGTTCATAACAGATGGAAATTTGAGGTTTTCTGTAAACCCAAAAGTGATTCTCAAAGTAGCAAGGTCTGCCACATCATTTTAAGATATGGATGTTCTAATAGATAAGTAAATAAACAAACAAACAAACAAACAAATAAATACTATATTTCTGTATTTAAACAAAATATGAAAAAAAAATTTACTTTATTAGGAAATTAGTCACATGCTCAGTAGATGTCAGTTTGGGCAATGATTTCTCAGTTGATAGTTTGTATTAATAATTATGCTGACAATGTTTATCAGAATATCCCTGACACCTATCTAAACCCTCTCTATGTATATTTGCTCCAATACAGAACTGCATTGTTCATATAGAACTCAAAGCTGATTCTTGTATCACTCGCATAATTGGTTGCAGCCCAAATCTAAAAAGCAATTTAACTGGGTTCTTTTTTTTCTAATGTGATTTCACCGTCTTTCCTATTTGAAACAGTTTTTGTTCCACTCAGATCTTCACATTCACTCAGACATACGCGATAGCTCTTTTTCTTTGTCCCAAAACGTCTACTGATTGAAATAATCTTCCTCTTTTTTTGAGATCTCTTACTTCATTCCACTGTTCCAGGACATTTTTCTTATTTCAAAACAACATATTTATGATTTTAACTTGGCTATTTTCAAACTTCAGTTCATCTGTAGCGCACTGTAAATCGCTTCAGTTGCTCTTTATGCTGATGTAACTGATCTATTATCTGTGTTAATGTAGTAAATTCCAGTAGCTAGGTTCTGGGGGGTGTGGGTGGGAGAGGGTGAGCGAGCTGTGTAATTGTATGCAATTTGTATGAGTATGTATGTAATGTCTTTGTTTGTATTTGCTTGTATTTTAAATTTTTATGTTTATCTTTATTGGATGCCCTTTGAAAATGAGGTGCTACCTCTCAAGGTCCTACACTTTCAGTACATTCACAAATTCTATTACTTAAAGAAACACATAAAAATGTATGTATGGACATTTGTGTATTTATTGAATCATTATTCTCAAACTAGCATGCACTACAAAGACTGTACTCCTGGCCTTACTGTTCACAATCTAAATTCCAAAGATACGTGCTTTGAGTGGTGAACTATACACAGTAAAAATGATTTAATGCTTTAATTTAGTAATTTGGTTTTGAGCTCACTGAGCTTCAAATTATAAGTTAACAGAATGTGAAACAGATAATATGTATGTATAATTGTGGCAGAAGAGGAGTCAGGAAAGGTCATAATTTCTGCTCACAGTCTGCTCTTTGATTAAAGTCACTGCCTAACAGCTAGGACCAGGGAGACGGTCACTCCAGCCATGCAACTCCACTCAAAAGTGAACACATACACACGCTTGTAACTCTACAAATGCACAATAAAACACAATCTACACATAACCACTGTAATTGATTTCTGTAGTTTATAATCCTCCTACTTCTTTTCACAGTTTGAGGTGCACTCACTTGGAGGAATCATACAAACAACAATACAAAACCTGATTGACTATGTTAATACAGAGACCTTCATTTTAATTACAACATGTAGCACTGAAAACTGAAAAGTGTTTGGTGAAATAAAATAATTTAGACCCTTGCAGGCTAACTAAGGACTTTCCCCCTAAATCCTAAATGTTTGCTCATTCTTGTTAAAGCGTTTATATATTACAGGTTTCTTGTATATTTTCCTGTGAGGTTCACTAATTGTGTGAATTAATGCACCAAAAACTGCCCTAACCCATTTTACATGACCATGTAAAATGTCATTCCAACCTCTTTTTATCTCTTAGAATTAATCAGACTGTGAGGCTCTTAATCAGCAATGATTTTTGCTGATTAGTTTTCATAAATGGACTGTATTTGCTGGGGGATTCATGATAATGATGTTGAAGCTTCAGTAAACTCATTTATTTCGGAAAAGCAAAGAAATTTAGGTTTTTCATGATGTTAGCTCTTTTATGTTGTAGAATTTGAAACAATTCGCTTTATTTTCGCTTTTATAAATTCAATAAATTCTGGGATAGTTCTATTGAACATGCCATAATTTAAATAATCAACAACACATCACAATTTAAGAAAATAGTATATATTGGTATTTACTATAAACTTATAGCAATGATCTCTTTTAAAATGGCCAGACTGAGCAGAGCAGAACATGTACAGCAGAAAATGCTTTACCATTGTTTCTTATATCAAAGAAAAGCGGGCAAACAGTAAAGTAACCATATCACTGATAACAGGCTACTACACTGCAGCAGAAGTGCTATATTATCACTAAGCAAATAATAATGTGCTGTATGGCAGTGTGTGTGCCCTGGTTGGAGAATCAGATATATAAAGTAATAGTACATGTCCAGGCTCAGCAAGTAAGACAGCCTTTCTTTGCAGTGACTAAACTATGACTTACCTCAGATGTACAGCGTATCTGAGACAATGTGTACCTGCCCCAGAGTATGAGAAGATCTGAGCTTGTTTCAAAATCTATTATATTTACAAGTGTGCCTTGGACTCGTGCACAATATTGTCATTGACGGACTCCATTTAATGTTCTTTAGCCTTCAGCAAGCTAGAATGTGAGATGCTCACAAAAGCCTGAACGTCAGAGGATGACAAAGGACTTTCAAGAGGAGGTGGGCTTATTTTAAGAACAAGGCAATCAGTATTGGTAGTGAATCAATACGGGCACAGAATTTCTCTTCTTTTTGCAAGCTGCTGTTCATCACACAGCAGTGCAGAATTCAAAATGTGTATATTTATTATGATTCTTTAAAGGTCAGGCAGCATACATATCAGTGATTTACCTGAACGTCAGTGGTATAGTCACACAGACAGCTTTTGATATCAGATGCAGATCAGTTGTAGTTAAAAATTAGTTAAAATTGTTTAACTTTTTTTTTTAGCATTTTTAAAACATCTATTTATCATTGGTATATTCCTGGCTCACTGATTCAATTTTTCCAAGCAACATATATATTTATATATGTACACACCACACACCCTGGTTATAGATAGGTTGCCAGTCCATTGCAGGGTTCTCTTTCTCTCTCTCTCTCTCTCTCTCTCTCTCTCTCTCTCTCTCTCTCTCTCTCTCTCTATATATATATATATATATATATATATATATATATATATATATATATAAATCAACCTGGTCTCAAGGGATACACGTAGCTGGGACCACTTTTTTGCAGAGCCACAAATGCGTACCCTCGAGTTTTGCTGCACTTTTGAGAAACAAATGTCCACTGGGGGCGCTAAAGAGAAGCTTACACTTTAATGTGACATTGCGATTATTTTGCCTTTGAAAATACTGTATCTGACGTTTTGATTATTTTTTTAAGCTGTCAGTCATCTGCTCTCTCTCTCTCTCTCTCTCTCTCTGTATATATATATATATATATATATATATATATATATATATATATATATATATATATATATATATATATATAGATTCATCACTTCAATGCAAAATGCATTCTGTGAAATTTTACATTTAAAAGCCAAATTGATGTAAAATTCCCTAGAGAGTCTTATAACCCCAGGGAGGGGGAGCTCTCGTCCTAGTAGTTTTTACATAATATGGACACAGAACCTGCTCTTTAAATTTGCATGAACCAATAGAAAATAATATAACTAAGTTAAGATGAACAGTTCAGAATGTGTTCTCATTCTCCTGTAAAGTTAGTATTTTGGAAACACACTGTTTTGTTCCAACAGTGATTAGATGAATATGAATGTATTTGGCTCAGACTAGTATCTGCCAGGTCTACTTGAGCATATGAATAATTATGAATAATGAATAAGGAAAAAATATTATCAGACTTCAGCTCATATTTGTTTGCTTTGAGTCCTCATAGTAGTCCCCCCAATTTACCTCTCCTGAGTAGAGCCAAATGTTTTACAAAACAGGGTAACACAAAAAAAGCTCCTCCTTGAATGGTTAGTGAGGAGAGAGCCAGGAGGCAATCTTCTGTTACTTGCTCGTGTGCCAGCATGGGCTGCGGGGCTGAGCCTGGGCAGCTGGCCCCCTCTCCCACTGACAACATGTCCTGCCAGCTTCTTTTGCTGCTTCTCTCTGAGGAGAAAGAGAATCCCTCTGTGTCCAGTGTAATCACACGTACCTCTCTGCTTCCAATGCTCTCTCTCAATTTTCTCAATTGTGGTATAGATTGTCTCTGTTTGTTTTTCTTTTCTCTTTCTAAAACCTCCACTTCTGCTCTTTCTGAAAACCGATCTTTCCTCTGCCCTAGTCCTTTGAAAAGACCCCTCTCTGACCTCTTTTCATCATAGAGAGAATTTTTTCCTTTATATTTAAACCAACTTAAATAGCAAAGGTCTTGTTTAAAGGATACAATAAGCTACACTAATGTACAATCCAGACATTCCTTTAAATTGGTGAACTGAGCTGTTTTAATCTGCTGATGAAGATTTCATCAGTAATATTTTAAATGAATGTAATTAAATATTTTTCACTGTAATTCTGACATCAGATTAACTAGAATATTGTTGGATCTTTGTTGAGCTGCTAGCGAGCAATGGGGGGTGAAAGTGGAGGGATGAGAATCCCCTGCTTTGGGAACAATTCACACCTATGACTATGTCAGGATAAATGGACAGCACAATTGTAGCTTTCTAGATGCCAAATGATCAACTGTCACAATAAAAAAATACATTTAAACACTGTGAAAATTTAATAATATAATACTTATAAGAAACTTTGCTTTGCTTGCTCACCTATGAGGTTGTAGATCCAGTTAATTTCCAGTTTTATAAATCATACATATTCATAATCATACATACATACTCCAGCATATTTCCTCAAAGTTATTGACAAATGATATTTAAACTGAGGCACCTCCAAAGACATGGAATTTGCATTTTATGTCTGCTATTAAAAAGGGTTAAGCTGCTTTCTGGTGGAATGGCACACCATTGAACATCCTCAGAATGAGCTGGAGTGGCATCTGTGCTCCACAACTAATGTTCTAACATCTAGTGTAAAGCTTTCCCAGAAGAATAGAGACTATTGCTGTAATACAGGTAGGACAAACCCCCTATTAATAACCCCAATTTCAGAAGAAACATTGGATTAGCAGGTGTCTACAAACCTTTGGATAAGCAATGTAGCTAATAATAAAAAATATCAATACTCATCGCAAGTTGCCTGACTCTTGTCAGTGTTAGCCACCTTAAGTATTTTGCCACTGTCTGAAGAAAACCTGGTCATTTTATAGATCTTAACCTTTAATGTAAGTTAATGTAACAAGATTTTAGTTTAATTTTAATAATTTTAATTAATTAAATAATTTAATTATTTAAATTTTGGGCCATTTAAATGGCTCCATTCATAAAGACTTGCACAACAAAACCAGGAAAAACTAGAGTTGCAAAGTTTTACACTGTGTTACATTATGCCTACATCAATTCATTCAATACAGTGTAGTGCTATTGCTTTATATTGAGCATAGCTGTATCAGTGATGTTCATGCATGTAACTCAGCTTTAAAAAGTTGTATGTTATGGTGATCTGAATTTTCTTACTATCTGATGTCAAAGCATCTACTGCAATAAGCATATAGCCTGGCCTATAAGCTTTTATTTGTTAAAAATAACAAATAAAACCATTAGAAATGGGATATCAAAGCATCTACTGTAATTAGATGCTTGCATGTAGATGTGAAGAGGCTGTCTAACTGAGCAAAGAACACTGGAGGCAAATATGTCTTGTTTGAAAGACTTCATAACTCTTTAAATAATCCAGTTGGGTCCTGCACAACTTTATGCATTTTGTCAATGCCAGAACAAACTTTGCATCCAGTATCCGGTAGCATGTATTTTAGCTATACATGATTACTGGAATAGCTATTTTGATTACACTGCTGAGAAAATACTATTTATACATCACTAGCTTTATCATTTCTAAGCTTTCCTAATCGCCTGCTGTCTTATTTGCAGTAATGTGTGACTCCTTGCTGGTTAATTGATGATTATCATTACATTCCTCATCTCTATGGTTCCCAAAAGGTTATCATCCTGAAGACTGTATGAATGGGCTTTTTCTGGTTCATAATAATGATGTGTAAACTATGCTGCTAATATCCACTTCCTATGATTCACACGGAAAATAAATATCACCATCACCATTAAGAATGAGAACCTTGACTGTGAGAACGGTAGAACTACAGAAGCAGCTGAGAAGCGTAATCTAAAGTCAATGTGAATAGCAAGGTGTGAGATCAAGATCTTAAAACCCTGACTCAGTCCCAGGCTTTTCACAGACAAAACCAGTTTACCTCTCTCTATCCACAGCTCAAGGTCTAGTTCTTTCTGACCATGACCCTTATCCCAAACTAATCCTCAGGATGCTAATCCCAACCTTATTCTGTTATCCTCATCCCAACACTACTGACTTTATTTGTCAGCTGAGCTGCTTCTGTTGGTCAGAAATAGGTTCCCTAAGCTCTTTTTAACACAGTGTTCTTGCAAATAATCACTGTCTGAACGAAACATTGCATCTCGAAAAAGTCACTTCAGAGGAGAAGGAAAAAAACGTGTAACTTTTAATGTTACATAACAAGGTTTATTGTAAGTCATTTTGAAGTATTTCTTTTGGTCTATTTGTCATAAAATGCTGAGATAAAGTAGCAACTGGCATTTTGAAATTATGGAAAAAATAATAAATACAACAAAAACAGAGGCAAACCTGTGAAAGACAATGAAACTTGCTTCGAGCTCGCATTTTGAAAGCTAGCAAATCTAGAATCGCTTAAATGAGTGAAGTGCTCTGACTCATTCAAACGAACTCGTTTTCTTTGAAAGGAAAATACCATGTGACCCTATAAATGAGAAATGAAAGCTAGATTTGCTGCAAATGTTCCCCTTTAGGTAAAAATATCCTGCTTTTCTCATTCACCAGTTATAGACATTCTGGCAACCAGCTCAGCACAGACTTAGAAGCAAAAAGGCCTTAAGCATTGGCCCAATTTAAGACTTCCAAATCTGCAGGGGTTGAACTAAATTTGACCTGGAGGATTCTGACATTCAGTGAGTTGAACATGGCATAAGGGCATGTCACGTGTCCAAGTGTAATTATTCTCTGTATTCTTTTTCTATCAAAGTAAATGGAAACTTGCTCGACCTCCTGATCTTTAATGGTTCTTGGTGCTTATAAATCTCTATTATATAATATATGTAAAAAATGTACATGAAATTCTCCCTGCAGATATGTGGTCATTACAGCATGTATGATGGTCAAACCTGAGCGCTGATGCCAACCAAATTAAATCTGAATCTCAGTCACGCACAGAGCTGGCTCGTACCTGTGACAGCTTATTGTGATTAGAGTTTTCTTCCTCCTGTCAGGCTATTACAAATTCAGCTACTTTTTCATTCCACGTGACCTATAAGTACCACTAATGTATGGAATGGTGTCCAGCTCACGCAGGCTTAATTGAGAATTTGGGCATATTGGTTTTTCATCTGCACACACTTAATTCATATTAACTCCCTGAATTACCCATGAGAGGTATTTATGAAGGAGAGCTATGATTCTATTTTGCTCTGATTTAAGACAAGTGTTTTAAGATAAGGGTTCACCTCTAATAAAATATACAAACAGCTCAACTTTAATATTTTCCTTTAACTGAATCTTGCTTAATGTATTGTCATTTGAATACATTTGAATTTACCTTAAACTCATTAAACTAGAGTAGCTGAGCCAGATGAGTGCATGTTCATAATGACCATAGTAAAATGGATCAGCATGTGGAATTGAACCTTTCTGTGTGCTAATGTGTTTACTATCCATGTGTAAACGAATCCTGAATTTGGTTGTTGGATGTACACATTCAGACCAGAATTTAGATCTCTAAGCGATCTGGAGATCAGTTATTAATAATAGTCAGTTATTGCTGATCATTTCATTTCAGTGACAATCAAAGGCAGTAACAATGCAAAAAGTAGCAGCCATACAAAATCTTTTCAAACTATTTGTCTGGGCAAAAGTGTATTTTGCCAGTAAAAACACTACATACTATTAGCAAATAAGCATAACTACAGTAAAACATAATATATGAAGTCAGAAGAACACAAGTTTAGTTTCTATACTTCCACTGTCGTACGGATTTGTTACATTTCTATTGTATATGTGACGCATATTCATGTGTTTACTTATTCAAAATGGTAGCAGAACAAATCAGCAAATTTTCAGCTGACTTTAGAGGCCACATTGAACATGTATATGTCCCATTATTTGTGGTCCATCAACCATTTGAATCCCCTTTGTCAGTGACACGTTTTTGACGTGGAAAAGTCTAGTTTAAGTTTTTAGCCACACTGCTCCCAACACTCAGTGAGAAACAAGCTATGATTTACACTAAGCCATGCAGCTACTTTATAAACACATGTGTGTTAACTTTCACATCTCTTGTTGTACCTGACAATGTTATGAAGACAGATGGCTACATTTATTTATACATGTTTGTTTTTGAATGGCATGTTTAGAATGGCCACCATTACGTCTAGCAAGCTGTCTCTTGTTGGGGGTGGGATGGGGTAGGAGAGATGTTCTATAGTTTCTTACCCTCCTCTGTTTTTAGTTATTATTTTGGGTTGGGTTTTTTGTTCTTTCCTTCTTTTCTTTTCTATGATTGAAAATTAATAAAAAAAAATTCACATCTCTTAAGATTGAAAAAAGAAACTAAAAAGCAAAGATTAGAAAACTGAAAACCTGACTAATAGTGAGTCAACTCTATAGACTCAGTACACAACATGTACACATACATACATATGAGGATGTTTGGTTTTTTGTTTGTTTGTTCAACACTATTATCTGTATTAATAATACATATTCTGTTCATTGCTTTGGCAACAGTTATTATCTACAGCCAGAGAGCGAGAGGAGAGAGATAGAAGAAAGATACAGGGGAGGGAGATGAAAGAGGAGTCAAGAAAAATAAAGATGGGGAAGTGATAGAGTGGGGAGAGGAGAAAATGATAGTGCAAGAGAGAGAGAGAGAGACAGAGAGAGAGAGAGAATTGTTTATTTATTGTTCTTATTGCTTATTGTTTAACATTGTGATCTGTATTAATAGAAAAAACTCAATTCAATTATTTGGCAACAGTTACGAAAATTAAAGAGAGAGAGAGAGACAGAGAGAGAGAGAGAGAGAGAGAGAGAGAGAGAGAGAGAGAGAGAGATGCCATTCCTAGCCTCCCCAGTTCAATCATTGTGGGTAGAGAGTTCATTAGTGGAGTTAACTGGCTAATTAACAAATGATGAATAGTGTCAGCATTCCCCCGAGACGCAACTGGAGGAGCAGCTGGTGAGGCTCAGAGGGCCCAGCGCGGCAGGAGAGAAAGAGTCTTTACCCCAGAAATAAATTCCCAATGACAACTCAGTCAGTGGCTCTGTCAGAGCAGCTGGGGAGGCTGGACACCTGCAGGCCAAAGGAGAGCATGTCTCACACCAGAAATGAAATGAACAGCCCATTACGATGTGACTTTTTGGGCACAGATTTGAAAAGAGATGTGAATCCAGCCATGTCTGAAAAGTCTTTTGATCAGGATGTGTAGTATGTGTTGGGCTGACTTTTCCTATATTGCATCAAACTCTGAGAAACATTCATCCCACTGGACTGACAGCCTTATTTCTATGCTGCTATTTGCCCCAGATTCAGTTAACACACAGAAAACTGGGTTAGTAAGAAAGCCAGGTTACCACATTACAGCTGTAAATCACCTTGAAAATGAAGTCTGTTGATGTTTATTGCAGTGTTAGTGCAAGTTTATGCATTTTTCTGCCATAATGATTCTATCTTGAATGAGATCAACCAGTGAACATTTTAGCCCTAAAGGAGCTTTCTGAGCAGAATACTAGCTTATAAAATCATGTAGCACATACGTTGTGCACAGCACTGTGCAAAAGTAAGAAACCACCCCTCAGTTATTTAATTTACAGTCAAGAAACATATTTGAAAGAATATCAAATATAACACAGAATTGTTGAATAAAAGATCAACAAAGACCAACAAGGTTCAGTCTTAGTAGTTGGTTGCATTTCCTCGTTCTCACATCTATGTAATTTCAAACATATTCAGTGATGTTGAGGTCTGGAGTTGCCAGTTCATTATTCTGAGAGCACCAGCAGCTTCTGTGTTTGATTTGGAAGGTTCCTATTCTCAGTAAAGGCTTCTTGACATCTACATGTCCTTTCAGGCTCAAAGTGTTGGGTCGTCTTCTCACAGTGGAAGGAAGGACAGAAACACCTGTGGTTTTTTCAGGTCTAAAGCAAATTTTTCTTCATTTTCTCCTCTCTCTCAAAAATGAAAGCTATAAGAGTTGTTTATCTGATGCTGACAGTGTTGGATTCTTAAGGACTCCACCCACCCAAGCCACTGTCTGTTCTCACAGCTGCTGAGCGGGAGGAGGTACAGAAGCATACAGTCCAGAACCAGCAGGTTCCAAGACTGTTTTTTTGGCCTGTTGTAGTTCTGGTGTATCGGTCTACAGGCCTGTCACTGCACCTCTGAGTCATCATCTCCAGGGACACTTCTCTAAATCATTTATATGATATGTTTTTACTAATGTTTTAAACACATAGTTTCCTTTCACTTTCTCCTTCCTCCTCAAACATATTTCCTAAAAAAATAATGACACATGCTTTAAAACCAGTTTGTGAAAGATATTGTTGCTGTCAAATTGTAACATGTGGGAGTTATGATGAGGCGGATGCATATGCGAAGACAAGCCAACACGGAGAGAACGCGGGACAGACATGACAAAAATGAACACAGGAAAAAAAAACACAAGGAAGAATGACGCTAAACAATACAATACAAAGACTAAACAAAGACCAGCAAACTAACAGGGGAAAACACAGGGCTTAAACACAAGGAATAACGAGGGTTGACACAGGTGGTTAACACAGGTGGTTACAATCAGGGGCAGGGTCTGGAAACAAGGGGGCAGGACCGGGAAGAAACAAAACAAGGAATCACATGGACAAGACCGAAAGAAAACAACATGTAGAACTGGGAGGAGCCAATCGTGACACAAATAAAGCCTTGTACACCCACAATGGTAAAATTTCAAGACATTTAAAAATTTTGGGCCTTTTTTATTGGTCCATTTGTCATAAAAATGTCACACGTTGTAAAAGGAGAATAGCATTTTCAGATGATCAACCCCAAAGTTTTTTATAACATAAGAATAGCTCAGCCAGTTTGCATTGAACTTCCTGTAGTTACTGAATTATAAGACGTATTAAGCAATAAGCTTGGGTTTTTAAGTAAACAAAAAATTTATCAGTTTTTCAAAAAAAAAAGAAAAGTTTCCTTCTGACTGCAATAAAAGTCATTCTTTACCTGAATCTATGTGAGTTATGGGCAGGATGTTCACACAATTAAACAGCTTTAAATAAGACAGTTTTGTTGTTCTACTGAACTCAATAAAATATATTTCATTGACTAGTGCTGATTTATGTTAGTTTGCTCCAAATTACCTTACAAGAGTTTGTTTAACAATTGCTACTGTACTGCCCACTGTAGAACCACACACAGCAACAGAGAACATGATAATCTGCTTTTACAACCAACAATAACAGAGCTAGGCAATTAACCAAAACATAGAATGTAAGCATACACCTAGCCTAGGAAGAAAGACAACAAAGAGATGGTAAGCAAAACAAGGTGAAAGACACCCAGAAGAAGCAAGATTATGCAAATAGATGGAGCCAGCAGGCATTAAAATGTTGTGTCTAAATTATATATATATATATATATATATATATATATATATATATATATATATAATATGTATGTATATACACACCACTCAAAAAAATAAAGGGAACCCTCAAATAACACATCCTAGATCTGAATGAATTAAATATTCTCATTGAATACTTTGTTCTGCACAAAGTTGAATGTGCTGACAACAAAATCAGGAAAATTCTGGAAAAAACAGTCACACACAAAATTAAAGTGGAAAATCACACTACAGGCTGATCCAACTTTGATGTGATGTCCTTAAAACAAGTCAAAATAAAAAAAAAAAAAAATATATATATATATATATATATATATATATATTAGCTCAAAAGAGCTAAATAATGTGCGACATATGCTACTTTACGTACACATCTGACGTATCTTGTGATACGATGGAAATCTCAGGAGACTTTAAAAAAACACAATTCAATCTCTTTTATTTGAGTTGATTGATGCTGACTATTTAACGATTAGAATAATTGTGTTCTTTCAAGCTCTGTATTTCACATTTCACAAGATCTCTGACTTTCAAGATCAAGTCAAACACAACACTGTAAATTTGAAAGACAGAATGTGTGGCATGCATGGACTCACATACTTTAATGTAGTCATCTCAGATGGGAACTTCTTACACAGAGCCAGGGGGAGTTTTTGCACCAGGCAAAAACAAGCAGCCTCCCTGGGCCCCATAAAAATAAAAAATAGATATACTGTACATGTTGATCTTAAATAGCCTACTCCAAAATATATCCATTTTTAAAATAGCTATCATTTTACAACTGTACAGATCATTTTCAGTGCTTTCAATGTAGCCTCACACCCCCCACCCATAGGTATAACAGACTGTAGCAGGGCATGTGCTGCCCTGGGCTCGAGGAGGACACTGGAGGCCGGATTCTGAGCTGCAGCAGCCATTCTCTTTATTTCCACACAACACCAGCACAAAACAAACCAAACACTATGCTGGCCACTTTTCAGTGGCTTCAGCTAGCCAGCCAGACTTTTCAGTCCTTCTCTTCTGTGGAGCTTTTCAGCTCTGCCCTCTTTAGCTGCTTCTCGTCCCTCTCTCGCTGTCCCCTCTCAGCTCTTTTTGAAGGCGCTCACGCTGCCAGCCAGACGACAATCAGGTGGCTTTCATTAAGGGCAGCGTGAGCACCAAGGCCGAGAGAGAACGAGAGCTCGCTGCTCCGCCTTCTGGTCACCACCCCCCGCTGGCAGCTCGACCGCCTGGGTCGAATGTAGCGGCCTCGCTGCATAACAGGTGGTGGGGCCTGGGCGGCGGAGCTTGGGACTCGCTTCTTCCTCTGGTGCCTCTTATAGCCAGCAGCAGCGACGTCCCCCTGCACTCTGCCCCTCTGCATCCGCGGATCTCTCCCTGGCGTCCTCGCCGAGGTGCGTCGCGGCCGAGTG
Organism: Pygocentrus nattereri; assembly: GCF_015220715.1. Lineage (NCBI taxonomy): Eukaryota > Metazoa > Chordata > Actinopteri > Characiformes > Serrasalmidae > Pygocentrus > Pygocentrus nattereri. The sequence continues at coordinate 11,509,091 of NC_051237.1, forward strand.
CTCGGGCCCTGCCTTTCTGCCGGCTCTCTCCGCCGTCATCGTCGGGGCAATGCAAGAATGCAGATATCAGCACCAACATGAAGATAACTAATCTAAGGACTAGTTTATAGCCTGTCATCTGATGAGCTCCGTTCTCGACAAAAAGCAGTGACAAAACTTTCTTACGCAGTGTAACAGTAGAAGTGGTGCTACTGTAGGCCTAAGAGATTACATTACTTTCTTCTACTCCTTCTACTACTTTCTTCTTCGCTGCACACACAGTTTAAACTGAATGTCAGTGATGAGTGATGGAGGTATTCAACTTTCAACTCTGTATTACAAATATTGACTCTCATTAGAACTCATTCGTGTCGGCCAACAGCAGAAACATATCTTGTGCAGAATGATCATATAATGGTGCCAGGGTTCTTAGGAGCAATGTGAAAGAAAAAAATTTGGTTCCCTAAAAAGTAGCCCAAAGAATGGTTCTTTAAAGAGTCACTTCTGTGAATGAGATGAGTAAATGAGACACATTTTGCCAATAAGAGAATGAAGAACCTTTTAGTTTTGTGAAAGTTTAAGGAAATTTCATGTAATGTAATTCAAACTTTGCTTAGAACTGTAATGTAGCAGGCATGTAAGTTGGTGCAAGTGTGAAGCAGCTTTATTTTGGGCAGTTCACTAGTCATTTTCACAAAAGGCAGGGGTCAAAACACAAGAACAAACAAAGGGAAAACCAGCTAGGACTCAAATTAGCAACACGAAAACATCACAAACACACAGGGAAAACAAAGGGGAACATGTGGAAGTCCAAATAAGTCCAGCATATGAACTGTAGGTGTTCAAGTAGGCAGAGCCAGAGAAAGTCCAAAAAGAGAAAACAAATAAAGAGAAAAGACAAAAACCTTATACCCAGTCTTTAGGAACCTTACTTTTTGTGAGTTATCTGTGGATAACTGTGGAATAACAGTCAAGAGGCGGCTCCCCTTATGTACACACACTGTAAACACAGCATTTTCATCTGCAGCTATGGAAACCAACTTTTTTTATTTGTTCTGAGTAAAAACCTATGAGATTTACATTCATGAACATCAAACAGCAGAAGACTTGGCAGTTCGTTATTTAAGACATGGATATGATTTGTTCCTCCAACACAGTTTGATCCTTTCCTCATTAGAATTAAAGCCATCAAATTCTTTAACTTCAATTTCCTAAACTCTTCCTTGATTCTATGATAGAACATTTAATTACCTTTTATGAAAATCCAAGGTAGTGATCTTTCTCACATCTTAAACCAAAAAGCACTCTTCTTGCTCTTCTTCCCTGGTGATGTCCTCTCTCTAGGGTAAATGAATGCATGCAGAAAGTCTAATGAATCAACATGTAACTAACCTCATGGATGTGGAGCACATAACCTTGCATGAAAGGACATTAGTATGAAGCTCACTGTTGGATGAGCTACTTACACAAACTCACATAGTCAAAACTCCGTAGGAAAAACGTATGACTAGAAAACAATGAACATACTCTTAGAAATGCACTATTAAATAAAATCAATAAAATGCAATACACAATTCCAAATCTGTCTATCAGATGAGATTCCCCAACAAAACAGGTTTTACACACAGCAAAAAGAAACTGAGAACACAGTTGTGTGAGTGAGTTTGCTGCTGTCTAAAGACTAAAGAGAATGCAGGCATACAGACTAGAAACAATGAAAACAAACTTATGGATTTGCTGAATTGTTTAGCAATAGCTTTATTATTTCATATTTTTTAGTGTTCTTATGAGAAAAAAGCAAATCATAAGTAATACAAAATAAACACCACACTTTAAAGAACAACTTTAAAGACTGAACGGCGGACAGAAGACTTACTTGCAATATTTACAATGTGTTGTTTGTAAGAATAAACAAAGAAACAAGAAAACAAATAAATAAATGCAGGATTCCTTTCTCTCATCTCTATTCATGCACAAAACACTGACAAAGTTCTGAAAAAAACGGTTCTATCTAATCTTCCAGAATGGGTTCTCTAGTCCTGACAGTTCCTGACTCTGATGTTCCTAAATGCATCCTCCAGTATGTGTAACAGGGTGTTCAGCTGATGCAGATTGTGCTCATAGATCTTTGACAATCAACAGAGCAGAACTTCTTCTTTTTGGTAATGGTGAATATAGTGGGAGCAGTAGTTAGTTGTAGAATGAAGCTTGAACGACTTCAACAGGATAACCCAGGCCAAACACAGACCAGAGACATCTACTGTTCTTCTTTCACGTTGTTGTTACACTCCTCTACTTCCTCATTCTCTCACTCATACAGGAGTCTCTGTAATGTAAAGCTCTGTAATGTCTGTCCTGTTGCAGTCAGAGCTCTGTAACATTTTTCCAAATCTATGCACTTTTTATTTTTATCTGAGAAAAAAAATCATAAGAGATTATCATGAAATTTGTTATTACAGATGGAGAACTGTGTTTAGTGTTCGGCAAAAAGTGTGAAAGCCGTTTGTAATGAGAGAAATGCAGTGAAATGTGTTCAGAACTTTGTTATGCAGACACGGGTAAAAACAGTTGTACTTCATATATTCTAAAATGTGTGTCAGTGTGCACTAAGAGTCTGTAAGCACTTGAGAAAAAATGCAGTTTGCTTAATTGAATCATACAGTACACTGCCTGAAAGCACCTCAATCACTGTGTTGCTCTACATGTTTAATCAGGTTTCCCTTTAATTTATCACCTGTCTTTGTTCTGACTGGCTCTCCAGTATTGCACTAAAAAGCAGTCCAGGCTGAGACAGTCCTTATAGCTTATAACGTGAATGAACAGGCTAAACACACAGATGACACACACATACACACACTGAGCCGTTTATCCTTCTGGAAAGTAGTGGTTGCTAGACCCAATTAAGTGTGTCCAACTGGTCTAACTGCGTGTCATTGGACTATGGGAGGAAACCTATGCAAACGCAGGGAAACTCATGCAAACTCAGTATAATACGACCCTCATTGCCTGGATGGGGAATCAAACCCAGGCCCTTCTCGCTCAGCAATGTGGGGACTACGGATTGAATGGCATGGCTGTGAGTGCAAAGATTGTGTAGTGTGGAAAACTGCCGCTCAATAAGGTCTTGTGAGTTTGTCATATGATAGGGGGTGCTCCCGAGAGAGCCCAAAACAAATGGGCTTCTATGTAACTATAGAACTTTCTGTAACACTTACTGTAGGGTGCTGTTCATAAGGTTATATGACAGCTACATAAGCTTGTCCTCACAACTGACATAACCATACATAAATATTTATAAATGTTTATTCCAACAGACATCATCCACTATGAAGGTTACATTTGCCAATTTTGATCCAAGTCAGCTAAACGAGCCTTTATGACAGATGATGCCTGTTGGAATAAGCATTTATAAACAGTTATGTAGGGTTATGTTAGTTTTCATGAAAAGCTTATATAGGTGTCATGTAGCCTTATAAACAGAACCCTACAGTAAAATGTTACTGAACTTTCTAAAAGTGCACCATATACATTGACATGACATGACAACAGTAAGCAGAAGCTTTACACTGCATTTCACAGTCATGTTTTTGGTATAGGGAGACAAATCAACGTGGCTAGTCTCCCTTTAAACATGAAATCATGTGCTGTCATGAGTAATTAAGCAGTGTCATGTTACCTGGTAATTGCGATGATTATATATGGTAATGTTTGATGTCAGGATGACTACCCAGAGTACACTTATCAAAAAATGGGTATGTGACATCAAACATTACAGCATCTGTCATGACAATTACTTGTAATGCTAACATGACACTGTTATATTAGTGAACCCAATCTGATATCAGCCATGATGTGCTTATAGCATGTTTATGCCAATGTTATATAACAGGTAAATTTGTTACAAAATCTGACAAGGCAAGTGAACATTGTGGTTTTGTGTTTTATTCACATATACTTCCCCACAGCCTCCTCTCCTGTATTATTTGAAATAAGAGAGATTTCTTGCCATGTTATATGACCACATTTTCTCCAGGGATATTGTTAAATTACAGAAACACACAGTAAGTAATATGATACACTTTGACTTCAGCTGAATTCAGCCACCATGAAGAATCCTCTTGCAAGATAGTCCTGCTGCATAGTTTTCCTTTAGCACCCAGCAAACATTTAAAAATAGACCCGTTTTTAAGTGAGTGTACCATTACTCACAGCCAACTGTCTGTGCTCACCATTTTCCCACAGCACAGCCTTAAGAAAATAGATTCCCCTGGCAGTTTAAAAGATGTCTATAAGAAACTTGAGATTTTGAGAATCCACAAGTGAAAAAAAATCCTTCGCTCCTCTGTGGGAATTGTTTTGTATTCAGCATACCGCACAGTTGAAGAGTTCTGAGGGACATCCATTTATCTTCCAGAAGCTGACTAAGAATGGGTTTCCTCTCCTCTATATGCATTGTTTTACAGAACAGACACTGAATGCTATAGAACAAACTGCAATCATAACTTAATGATACTGAGTGGCACTTGCTGCAAAGTACCATTTGCAGATGGCACACTACCTTGATGTTTAAACATCTACCTGCAAGCCTGCTGCATAAACATCAAACCGCACTAGTAGACACTGTAGACACACTATGAATGCTGAATAAGGCTTTTAAAAAAGGCTACAAAACATGCACACTACATGTTCTTCCTTTATTTCTTTAGCACTGAAGCAGAGATGAGGTGAAGAAGAGATTGAGTCAAGCTTCATGAAAACTGATTAAAAATGTACACCTGTATACATTAAAGATCAATGTTATGAAAGATGCAAAAAGCCTAATGTCTTTAATGTGAATGAGTTTCAGAATCAGAATCAGAATCTTTTATTGATCTCAGAGGGAAAATGGGAGGAAGCAAGATTATGTTATCCTACAGGATTACGCCTCATATTTGTGCAACTTATTTCTATTGAACTGAGTGTAAATTCATGAGTCTCCAGTGAGAGTGCTCCATGAGGTTGTAATTTTTGAGTGACATGAAGCTGCCCTGTATATGTCACAGTAGCAAGGCCTTTTACTATAATTACTGTACTCTATACTACCATTAAATGTCTGCTCCAGGTCCTGGGGATTCAGTCATGATCCTACAGAACCTGCTTATGACCAGTCACTAAGGATTATTGATTAACATGGATGAATGGCATTAAGAGATTAAGTGAATTTATAGACACATCATGCATGCATTTCAATAAAATGTGATTCTTGATTGTGCTCACCTGATAAATAGAGAACTCACAACCTAGAAGAAAACAAAACGTGCTCATAAAAAAGTTCCTAAAAGATTCTCAGCTTGGATGCAGGAAGAACCATGCACTATATGTGGAGGTTCTTTCATCTTTCTCTCTCACCCTGCTCTTTTACAAAAATAGTTCTTCAAAGAACCACCAATTGAAAAGCTCTTTAAGCAACTTTGAAGCTCCAAAGAATCCTTTTCAGTACATTATAAGAATGTGGACTTACTGGCAAATCATGCTTTACTGATCAATAGTAATAGCCATACATGGACATCACTACTATGCAGGTACTATGCTAAACAAGTAACAACACGATTGTGTGGACAAATTTTGATCAATGTAATTGTTTAGGTCATTTTCGTGTTTTATGTTGATCTGCCATTTTTACAGTTTGTTTACTTGTTTTGTGTTAAAGAATGTTAAATATTGCACTTAAAGAAACTTGTATTTATTAAATGGTATTGTTTAACTCTAAAACATGAAATGAAAAAAAATGTAAATAAACAAACAACAATTTTTTAGTAAAGTTTTATTTTGTAAGTTAGCTGTATTTAGTCTATTCATTTTACCTAATCAAATATTGATATGGCCTGGGATGCACAATTAAGAAAGACAAAACAAAACAAACAAAACAACGAAAACTCATTAAAATGCAGGAATCTGTTTTTGCAAATGAGCTCATTTCAAGAACTTTATTGATTGAAGGAGTTTGACCATTTGAGCAGTCCAATCAGATTTGATGTGGAAGCCCAAAGTTTAAGCCAGTTTGGATGCCTTCATTCTACAAATAGCGCAAATATTATGACATATAAACTCTTAGAAATAAAGGATATACCGTTCTGCTAAAACCCTGAATCAATACAGAACCACTGAATTATTATATGATTCTACTTTATAAGAAACATAAGAAAGCTGTCTCCAAAACAATGCCTGTGTTATTACTGTACCATCATGTTGTCTAAGATGCTCAACTGATGGGGAAAGCAACAGGTTAATCATGTCTGAATAATGAATGTACATGTCTGGAGCTTAAACAAAAATGGTGATAAAAATGGTGAAAAAGCTTAAAGATAAAGTTATATTTTGTTGTTTGGTGGTATTGATTGTGTTGGCTTGTAGTTGGAAAACAAGAAATACACTATACTGCCAAAAGTATTCGCTCACTCAACCAAATAATTGAATTCAGGTGTTCCAATCACTTCCATGGCCACAAGTGTATAAACCAAACCCCTAGGCCTGCAGACTGCTTCTACAAGCATTAGTGAAAGAATGCGTCGCTCTCAGGAGCTCAGTGAATTCCAGCGTGGTACCGTGATAGGATGCCACCTGTGCAACAAGTCCAGTTGTGAAATTTCCTCGCTACTAAATATTCCACAGACAACTGTCAGTGGTCTTATAACAAAGTGGAAGTGATTGGGAACGACAGCAACTCAGCAACGAAGGAGTAGGCCATGTAAAATGACAGAGCGGGGTCAGCGGATGCTGAGGCACAGAGTGCTCAGAGGTCGCCAACTTTCTGCAGAGTCAATCGCTGCAGACCTCCACACTTGTGATATTCAGATTAACTCAAGAACAGCATAGAGAGCTTCATGGAATGGGTTTCCATGGCTGAGAAGCTGCATCCAAGCCTTACATCACCAAGCGCAATTCAAAGTGTTGAATGCAGTGGTGTAAAGTGTCGCCACTGAACTCTAGACCAGTCTAGACGTGTTCTCTGGAGTGACAAATCACACTTCTCCGCCTGCCAATTCGGTGGGTTAGGCGGTTGCCAGGAAAATACTACTTATCTGACTGCATTGTGCCAAGTGTAAAGTTTGGTGTGGGATTGTTTTTCAGGAGTTGGGTTTGGCCCTTTAGTGAAAGGAACTCTTAATGCTTCAGCAGACCAAGAGATTTTGGACAATTTCATGCTCCCAACTTTGTGGGAACAGTTTGGGGATGGCCCCTACCTGTTCCAACATGATTGCACACCAGGGCACAAAGCAAGGTCTGTAAAGACATGAATGAGTGAGTGTGGTGTAGAAGAACCTGACTCCTGACCTCAACCCGAATGACCACCTTTGGGATGAATTAGAGTGGAGACTGTGATCCAGGCCTTCTCGTCCAACATCAGTGTCTGACCTCACAAATGCACTTCTGGAAGAACGGTCAAAAATTCCCATAAACACACTCCTAAACCTTGTGGAAAGCCTTCCCAGAAAAGTTGAAGCTGTTATAGCTGCAAAGGGTGGGCCGACACATTAGACATTATGGATTAAGAATGGAATGTGTCTTAAGTTCATATGTGCATGAAGGCAGAGGAGTGAATACTTTTAGAAATATAGTGTAGTTGATCTGGGGTCTGTCTAATGAAGCAGGTTTAACTTAGACTTATTTGTAATTTCACAAAACCTAACAAACAGACACAGTTAACTCCTTTTACAACAGCAGTTAACAACTTTCTCTGTTAATCCTGGTTTAGACACTAAGGCTGTGATTATTCCTCACGCACCTGCACATGACAGCACGGCATTTATGACAGGCAAACAATAATGGGAAACATGAGGAGCAGTTGCTAAAGAAGGAAAAAGAGATTATATCTAGAAAGCAAAGCATTAATAAAGGTTAATAAGAGTTAATAAGAAAGTGCGGTTTGTTGGGTAAGCAAGAAGTACTGTGTCACGAGACAGACTGATGGATCCATGGTGTTGGGAAGAGTATCTGCAATTTATATGGTAACTGATTGGAAATGAGCAACCAACTATCAGCAATACACAAATTGGCCAGCTTTGTATATTTTAGACAGCTTGTGGTAGTCATTGTTATTAGTTATTAGTACTAGCAATCAACTAGCTAGTTAGAAGTCCCCCTAAAAATTGAGCTTGGGGCTGCTAGAACGCTCGAGCCAGCCCTGTTTGTGTGGAATTAGTTCTTCAGTCTCACACATACTGTATCATTTATTGAAACATTTCTGGAAAAAACTTCAACCTAAAATAGATCTTCTCTGGCATCACTTCAAAAACAATTTTGCTTCTTTTTATCAACTCTAGTTTTAATACGTTATCTCCAGCAACATTCTGACATCCATAGATTAGTCATAAAAAAGCATTATAGAATTGAACTAATACTTTCATGGCCTCCAATCAACAGTGTTCTTAAATTATTGCTTGATAATGATGTCTAACTACAAACTGCAGTAGCCTGAGGAAACATGAACTGTAATCTTGTTAAAATCCAGATTTCTTCTTCTTCTGGATCTGCTAGACATCTGCTAGACACCCAGAACGAGCCATAAGAAATTATTTTTTGTTATTCTATTGGTTTTGTTATTCGACAAGTTCATAATTCATCTCCCCTGTCCATACTTGTCAGCTCGGTATCAGGAGCTGCATAGGTCTGCAAGAGTTCTTTGTGATGAATGTCATGAATTTTCAGCTCAGCATCAGGTGGATTGTTGGAATAATCATATTCCTCTGGAGTCTCTTGTCTCTCATTTGTTGGCTACAGCAGGTCTACAGCACTGACATGAACACCCAGACATCATGTTCACTACTGCATTATATCCTACTGTAACACTTTACTAGATGCTATGCTCACTCCAGTGAAATCCTCACATCTCATCCAATGATGAACAGCTTTTGTTAAATGTCTCTGAAAATGAAAATGTCATATTAGTAACTCAAATGCCTTTTGCTCTAAACACACATCCTCAGGGAAAACTGCAACTACTGGTCAACTATTGTGTAACTTTAATCTTACTATACACTAAAAAATATTGTGATTTTGCTGCAAAAGTATTTGCACAAGTGAAAAACATAGTGCTTCTTGCTTGATCCATTATGTTTCCATTAACACTTTACGCTCTAAGTGGGCTTACGGTTCACTTCTTCACGCTCATTACTACATATTTGCTTGTTAATTCCACAGTTGTTATTTAATAATTCACAGTAGTTACATAGTAATAAGTGTTGACATTAATACTTGAATAACAACTGCAGTTTAAGACGGATTTTACCTAACACTGCCATCTTTTCCTGCAGTCAGTCATGGATGCACAATAAGTTTGCCCATACAGCTCAGCAGACAGGAACACCATCTGCAGTACTTCGAGACTGTCTAATTTGAATGATTTTCTTAACTTGAGAGATGAAACATGTTGTTTTCTCCTGTGGAATAAAATTATATCTCCTCTAATAATATGCCTAAAACATATCTTATTACTTTCTGGCTTTCAAAAAGGTTATTACTGTTCAATATGTATTGTCATTGTTCTTTCTTTACTTTCATTTCTGTACTAAATTTCTTCTCTCCCACTTTAGACAGTGTTAAATGTACTCTTTGCGCTATGAGTCACCTTTAATCTCTGGTAACAAATAAAGAGTTTTCAAAAGTCAGAGTTTAATAGCTTGGTAATGTATGATCCTGAATCTCATGAGATTTCATTTCAGCTAATATTTGTACACATTTTAATGCAGAATGACAGTTTATTTGCTAAATTTAACACATATAAACACTAAAAAACTAAACAAAAAGTAAAATTGTGACCGTATAAAAGTTAAAGCACATTTTATATTTTGTTTTTTTATTTATTTATATTTGTTAAACTCAACAAAGAAATACAAATTGCTTGCTCAAACTGGTAGAAACAATTACTATGTTGAAGTTGGCTTTAGAGGATGCGCCAACTAAACAAGGGGTGTTTAAATTTTGCACAAAACAGTATCTGTTGTCTCCTGTCTTCTGGAGTATTTAGGACCCTGAGATTCCCTACAAGGCACACACAAAATAACAAGCCTAGTCCCACGTGAATCAGAGTTTCCAAAGACCAGCCGCTACTCAAAATCCAAAAAACCTATAAGACATCATCCTCACCTCTGGATTAGAGTTGTCACACTCTACGGCATTCCAGCACTCTCAAGTCCCTCCAAACACACTAGTCTACTGTCTCTCAATTTCCTCCCTCTCTCAACAGTCTCTGAGGGCTTAACTGTTTGTCCACTCCAGTACACTCATAAGTGTATTTCTGTCCATGTTCCTTCCACCTACAGATGTTCAATTATATTGCTGACCCTTATTTTTTGCTGTATAATTACTGTTTCGTCTGATAATACACCAGCCTGCACATACTGAATGCACAGACATCCCATCTGCATCTGAGAAATCCCAGCATTCTCTAAGGCATTAGAGTCACATTCATTTCATAATAGAAAAATATGAGCATCAAAGCCACAGGCTTTCTATGGAAAGGTTTCAGTGGGATCGTTGGAAGTGGATTTTTTTGTGTTCTCTGAAACCTTAAATTCTATAAATTTCTGCGTTATTTCTTGTGTGAACTCAAAAACCTGAATTCATTTAACATTGAACAGAAAATAGCATAAATTATTCTTAGACTCTTAACAGATTTAATAAACGAGTTCATTAATAATTTACACTTGATATAAACAAGCCCGTGCTGAAAGTTACTGAAGCTCTATCCGGATTATAATATTTACTGTCCCTAAACTAAACATTTTCTTCAGTGTGTCCTTGACATCTATTTTTTCAAATCCTCAGAGAGCATTTTTGATCATGACCTGCTCACAATTTACTGTTCACCATGGCAACAATAATAAGCATACTAAATATAATGACAGCGTATGCAGTGCTGAAGCCCAAGAAGACAAAATGTAATGGAATATGTTGTATGTAGAGTCATGCTTTGCAGTAGAGCTCCTCATCTCTCTTGAAACGTAATATTAAGGTCGGATGAACTTATATAAAGGAGCTGTTCCATAAAGTTCACTGTATGAATTAATACATCTGAAATGTAATTTGAATTGCATGAATACATACTTGTACTGTATGGAGAAGATTCATTATTAATAGAGGTTAATGTATAGATTAGCAGGGTTTTGATGACTAGAAGCTCCACTGTTACAGAATATATCCTATAACATGTTTTCTTCTAGGTCATTCAGATTGAGACATCACTAATAAAGATGTTACAGCACAGTACTGATAAAGTAGTGATATTTTAAACCTCTGTATCATATTAATAACATTCACAGACTGTATAAAAGTCAAGTTCTCTTAAGATTGAAGGCAACCAGCTGTAAAGCTTTGTCAACTTGGCTCAAGTCTTTCTTCCATTCCCAACCAGGAGGAGCTGTGACATTGCTGGAATTCGAACTCATGATGTTCAGGCACTTCACTGTGCCTTTTATGCCAGTCTAGAGTCATGAAATGGCAGAAAAAGAAGACTTAAAAAACAGCTATTACTAAAATGTTACACACACACAAACACAGTTAGTTTAGTTAAACACAGGTGACTGTTCTTTATGCAACTCTGTCTGAACATGAGAAGCTACTTGACCACAGGTCACACAGTTCTGAGCTCATTTATCTTTCACAGAAATGTAGGTAACATTTAAAATAATCATAGTCTATAAGATATCTCATTGGTTTTCATACTACCACTGCTAAACTGCTTATGAATTAATCAGGTGTAGCGCAGGGCTCACTTTAAACACCAATGTGTGACGCTCAAGGTTACCTGTGCAAACAATAGGGATAATCAATGGACCAGTTAGGGTCGCTCGGGGAGCAATACACATAGAAGAAATGAGACCAGAGAATGTGGAAGTCATGGAGTGTATTGTATGTAAACAAAATAAATGTCTTCAAATAAACAACAATCCCAACAAACCAAATGTACAAAATGCAAAGGATTTTTTATTTCAGAAAAATTAAAAATAAATTGTTCACTGATCACCCAAAACCAAAGGTAAGTACTCAATTTCTTCTTTGCTTAAATTCTTGTCAGTTATTGTTACTTTCCCAAACTAACCACCTGTGTATGTTTTTAGAGTTATTGATTCAATCCTCAGGTAAGTATTAGTTATTATTATTATAGCCTATTTATTGTTATTTTAGCAATTAATTGTTACTCTTCTCTTTTTTTCCCTTCTAGGTCCGATTAAATTTATAAGGTGAAGGTAAGTACTAAGCTTGGTATTTTTACTGGTTATTGATTAGTCTGTAGTTAGAACCTTATATCCAAATGTAAAATATATTAATAGATAACTTATGTCTAGGATCCGTTTCTTGAAATTGACCTTTAACCCAACTTGAAATTTCACTTTCAGAAATACCCAACAATGTTCAATAATGTAGTAACCAGAAATATGTATCAAAACCACTTATCAAATTACACAAAAAAATAAATGAATAAATCAGCAACTAAATAAGAAATAAAAATCCTTTTCACAGTCTTAGCTTTGCATAAAATAACTGTTTTCAACTCCGAGTCTCTTTTCTTTCACAGTAGGTTTTTTCTTTAGAAGTGTCAAAAGTGTCCTTTAGTAATATGAAAGTTCAGTTTTCGTAGATGTCAAGTGTCTGTGTGGGAGGAAAGAAACCTGGGATCCACAGAATATACTCAAGGTTCACTTTGGTCCATTACGGGCTTTGGCTCGCCACCTTGACACCCCACAGTGCACCGACCGTGTGCAGCTGAGCGATGCGAAGAGTGTTCTTGAAGAATTTAATCAATTCCAACCCAAGAAAAAAACTGACCTGTTTACAGTTAAACAGCGTCTAAGCACTCATATAACATCTTTACATTTCACACAAATACATACAGCGAACGGTGGCTCAGCTGGAAATTTTAATTCAGCAATACTGCTATGAAAAACTCAGAATACATCTTAATAAACCTCTGCATCTTCCAACAAAAGTACATACACGTGGATACCATTCATCTCCGTAGCGCATTTAGCAGTGTTAGCTCATATTACATTCAATGGTGTTGTGTGTGAATGAGAGGGAGGCAGGTGGAAAGGTGAAGAACCATCCAGAGCAATGGACAGTGTAGAAAAGAGGTGAAGAAGAGGGTGCAGGCAGGATGGAGTGAGTGGAGACAGATGTCAGGGCTGATGTGTGACAGAAGGATAGCAGCAAGAGTGAAAGGGAAGGTTTACAAGACAGTAGTGCGTCCTGCTATGTTTGGTTTGGAGACTGTGGCTCTGTCTAAAAGACAGGAGGCTGAGCTGGAGGTGGCGGAGATGAAGATGCTGAGATTTTCATTGGGAGTGACGAGGATGGACAAGATTAGAAATGAGCAGATTAGAGGGACAGTGAAGGTGGAGCAGTTTGGAGATAAAGCCAGAGAGGCCAGGTTGAGATGGTTTGGACATGTGTTGAGGAGGAATAGTGGATATATTGGGCAAAGAATGTTGGAGATGGAGCTGCCGGGTAGAAGGAGAAGAGGTAGACCTCAGAGAAGGTTTATGGATGTAGTGAAGATGGACATGGAGATGGTTAGTGTAAAAGTAGAGGAGGCAGTGGATAGGGCAAGATGGAGGCAGATGATCCGCTGTGGCGACCCCTAAAGGGAGCAGCCGAAAGAAGAAGAGAAGAAGACCTTCTGAGAGACTGATTTGCTGCTGTTTTGCGCATTTTCACTTGTTTGTTTATAATTAAACAGTTTATTTTTTTCCATTTAAACACTGTTCGCTACTGTTTCCATTCATTAACTTATTTTCATTCTATTTCAGAATAAATTAAAATTATAATTATTCTTTCTACTTTATCAGTGTCTTTTTGTTACCCACTGGAGACCTGGGTTACAGGCATTTACAGTAGTCATTTTTCATTTATTAATATAGTCACTATATAACAGACATAGAAGCTACTATGAAGTATTGAGCTGCTATTTCATAGTTATCAAATCATACACTAACCAGAAATGATTATTTTATTAGTAACTTAAAAGGTATAAGCAAACTATCTACAACTTTTTTGCAGCCCATAATCTAAAGTGAAAACATTTCTGATTGTATAAATATCTAGAAATGCCCACAAGTCACCTACAAACCTTTTTAAGGACATAATAGTGTAAAGAAAAAACACTGCTATTCGTCCTGCGTTGACACCTCCATTTGGGACAGAGGACTAGACCACTGTTAAGATGGGAGCTGTGAGCTGATCAGTTTTAAAAACTTAAGGCAAAAATAAGGACTGCAAACATAACATGAGGCAAATGACACCAGACAAAAATAAAGACAGACAGAAACATGAGAGCCACAAGAACAGAAACCACCTGAAGAAGAGGGCTAATAAACTACACACAGGGGGGAATAATTTATTATTATTAAAAATAGCTAGTCATTTGTAAACGAAGATCAAGTAATGGTTTAAATGTGTTACAAAGTAATGTTCATGTATTAATTAATGTGTTAAATATATTTGTGTAAAATCTATATTAAATAACTTTAAACATGTCATTCGTGCATGACTAGCCAGTTATGAACTGACAGATAACTGACATCTTGTACATTATCGTTATCAAAGTGTTACCAAAGTGTAAGCTACTTTGTGGATTCTGAATGGTGCATCTGTTTAAGTGCCAGATCACGAGGAGATCATGATTTCAAATCCTGCCAATTTCCAAGGCTGGGAGTCTGAGAGCAGGACATTCATAGCCCTCACTGCCCTCAGCCTAGAGGCAACATACAAATATGGAGGGATGGGTAGCACTGTTGCCTCACAGAAAGAAGGGCCTGGGTTCAGTTCCCCAGCCACCCCACCCCAGTTTGATAAGGGCTCTTTATGTGTGGATCTTGCCTTTTCCCCGTGTCTGTGTGCGTTGTCTCCGGGTATTCTGGTTTCCTCCCACAGTCTAAAGACATGCAGTCAGGCCAGTGGGAGATGCTAAATTGCCTATAGGTGTGTGTAAATGTGTATGTGCCTGTCTGCCCTGTGAAAGACTGGCAACCTGTCCAGGTGAACCCTGGGGTTCAGCCCCAACCACCCAGGAATATAAATGGCTTAGAAGATGAATTCTTTATTTTTTTGGGGCTAGCTCAAACCGTACTGCTTACCTAATTGAGATGTAATGCTCAAGGCTCTAGAAGGAGACTTTCAAACTAAACCAAACTGAATCAATTTGAAGTTGACTTTATATCACAGTGTATTTAACTGACGAGCTTGAGCACACGCTGCAGCTAACAATTTCATCACAAAGCATATGGAGAGCACTGTGTAGTCCTGAGACACTCTCACTGTAGATTAATAGAGAGCAAAGTATATAAGTAAATCAAAAGTCTTTTAAAAGAGCCAAAATGACTGACAGCCTTTGCAGCATTTTTCCTTTTTTACGCCCTGCTTCCTGGCTGTTCAGATGCTTCTCTGCTTAGCTCTGCTATCTTTCATTTTTCCTCTTTATATGTTTGTCTTCTTTTTAATCTAGAGTATTTGAGCTTATTATAAATATATATAGAAAGGTCAAGAGTACTGCAGAGCCAAAAATGTATAGTATCTCTTGTTTTGAAGATATTTTTTTACAGTAATGCTACAGACACAGTAATTAGAAACATTTCTGCTGGCTACCAAAGTAAAGATTCATAAAATTCCTCTTCAGATTTTAGAGCACGTGAACTGGTCCGTTAGTCCTGCCAAAGGTGAAAACAACACATGGAGAAGCAGCGTTTAGCTCCTATGCTGCTGTCAAATAGAACCAGTTGACAGAGAGCATTAGAAGTGATGCTGCACACTTTTAAATCCAGGCTCAAAACATTTCAGCACAGTTTAAACCACTGTGCTTCTAGCCCTTTTTCTCTGTAACAGCACCTTTCTACCCTAATCTAATTTTTAAAGTTTAATTCAATTTTTAACTATCCTAAATTCATTTCTCATTAGATTTTCAATTTAATGTTTTTCTCTTTTGAATCTATTGTTTTAATAATCTTTTAATCATGTTTCTATTATTTTTTAAATAACTGTATTTTCTGACTGTATTTTCTCCTTTGTAAAGCATTTTGAATGACAGCAGTGCATGAAAGGTGCTATAGAAATTAACGTGCCTTGCCTGCCTTAAATAAAACATAGCAACTGAAGTTATTCACCAGAGACCATTTACATGTCTTTCACACAAGATACGAGTTTTTCTCTTTCTTTAATCACAGTTAAAGTCAATCATGATCATAATGATCCTCATATTCAAGCATAAAATCACCCATAATTAAACATAACAGCACACATTTATACATTTTTTCAGATATTATGCACTTAAATGCTATCAAATGATAAATTATAGGATGAACATGAAAGTGATAGCTAGAGTTTTTTTTTGTTTTCCTTTCCTTCTTTCATCTTTTTATAGCCATATGTTTATTCCACCTCTCAGACTGTCTGTCTGGGGACATATATTGAAAATGCACATTTCTCTAAACTCACCAACCAGGTAATTTGGGTGCACCATAGCGTATTAGCATTTTATTTCGATATCCAACAGGACCAAAAATGCAATTTATCAAACATGACAAGTTAAAGTTGGAGGTGTATTTGATTTTTTTCTTCCTCAAATGCCTGATCTGGAAAATGAAAAGAGAATAGTCCTCAGTGGGCACTTCGGTGTACATTGTTCGGTGTCTGTCTCACTGCAGAATTTTGTTTCTGTCGAGCTCCAGTAACATTTAATGACATGTGGAATGAGAAAGCATCATGCAGGTCAAGAATGAAGATGTTATTGGTATAATGTGGTGATGAGCCCCTGACACTTCATCTCCAGTGGTGCTGCATGGGTCACGTCAATGAGGATGAGCGACATGCACCACAAGAAAGAATATTGATTGTCTTCTTCCTTGAGCTCCTCTGCTTCCTTTCAGCCTGGCTGTCCAACCTTTGCACCAGAATTTAAATCCATCACTTGAATGCTGGATAAATTATACATGTTTTTACGCACTCTTCAACTTATTGGTTCCACTTTGCATATATACATAATCTTAAACAGTGAATCACAATTTCAGTAACTTGAGGGCTAGAGTTGGAGTCACTGTTGGAGTTGTTAATTTTATTCAGAAGATATTTCTGAGGTGATTAGGTTTAAGATAAGAAAGGGAAAGTTGAAGAAAAAGAAAAACAAGTTTCTAAAAGTAGAGTTGTAGAGAAAATGGAGCAAGACCTGCTAGATAGTATTGAAAGTGGAATACAACATTATTTGTGCTTGGCACAATTGGTAAGATGTGAATGAAGTCATTCAAAGTGGTTTGGTGTGAAATGGTGTGTTGTAGGAAAGCTTGCCGAATCAGATTTCTTTACAGTGGTGATGACAGCAACCAGGTCTCACAGTGTCTACCATGCAAATACAGACATCCATCCATCCATCCATTTTCTAAGCCGCTTCTCCGTCAGGGTCGCGGGGGGGTGCTGGAGCCTATCCCAGCAGTCTTCGGGCGGAAGGCAGGATACACCCTGGACAGGTCGCCAGTCCATCACAGGGCAGACAGACAGACACAGACAGTCACTCACACCTAGGGGCAATTTAGCATGTCCAATTGGCCTGACTGCATGTCTTTGGACTGTGGGAGGAAACCGGAGAACCCGGAGGAAACTCACACAGACACGGGGAGAACATGCAAACTCCACACAGAGAGGACCCCGGTCGCCCAGCCGGGGAATCGAAGCCCTCCTCGCTGTGAGGCGACAGCGCTACCGTGACACCACGCCACCGTGCCGCCCCAAATACAGACATTTCATTTGCTATTCAAAATATCCATTAAACTTTTTATATGTATTGTTGACAAAGTTACAACTGTGGCAAAACTGACTTTCAAAAATACTCAAAACCTTTCCTTAAAGCTATCAGGATGTCTCAGGCAATGTCTGTGTACTCTTAATAGCTTTTCATGTAATAGCTTTCTGTGTGTTAGCCTTTGGTAGTACTAAACACTTTGGACGTCTGTCTCCTATCAGTACCACTGTGAACTCTTCTGACTTTCTCTACTGACTATTCTCTGACTGTTCTGAGTTTCTCTAGATGCTTCAAACTACTCTGAATGACTGTTCACATCCTAATGGTTAGGTAATACAGCCATTTTGAAAAGTCAATAGAATTCTCCTTTAAAGCTTTTATCTTCGAGAGAGAGGCAACAATCAAACCCTACTTTTGCTTCAGATCTGAAAAAAAATATGTTTCTCTCCATCCTTCCACTGTGAGAACACTCAACACTATTGATCTGAAAGGATGTGTAGCTGTCAAGAAGCTGTTACTAAATAAAAAAGAAAATTTGCAAATGAAACGAAGAAGCTGTTGGTATTCTCAGTACAATGGACTGACCACCCCAAAGCCCAGACCTCATCATCAATGAATGCGTTTGGGATTACTTAAATTGTGATAAGTGGAAAATGCAACCAAATTCTAAGACTGAACTTTGGAGGTGTTGAACATTTTGAAAATCAGTTCAACAAATTGAAAGCATGTCCACCAAAAATAATGGAAACTGTAATAAACACAATGACGGACATGCTACATACTCAAATTGAGGTAATATATTTAGTTGTTGTGGCTCGTGTGTAATTTTCTGATAGAACTACCACATGTTGTCTGATGAGAAATGAATAACATTTGCTTAACGGCCAGTTTGACAGCAAGGGAATTGTAGATGATTTCTGTCTTTTGTACAGTATTGTACGTAATGTCACGATTGGCCCCTCCCACTCATCCATGTGCTTTTGTTTACCTTTTAGTCCTGTCATATGCTTTTGTTTTTATTTCTTCCCAGTCCGGCTTCCTTTTTTTCAGTCTCCACCCTTGATTGTTGCCACCTGTGTTTTCAACCTGTGTCCTGTTATCCCGTATTATCCCTGTTTGTATTTAAGCCCTGTGTTTGCTGGTCTTTGTATTGTTTGATGTATGGTTTGAATTATTTTGTTTGGTGTTTCTTCTGGCCTCCATAGTCTGTTTATCCTGTGTTCATTTTGCATTATGTCTGTCCCTCCTGTTCTCCA
Source organism: Pygocentrus nattereri (assembly GCF_015220715.1). Classification (NCBI taxonomy): domain Eukaryota; kingdom Metazoa; phylum Chordata; class Actinopteri; order Characiformes; family Serrasalmidae; genus Pygocentrus; species Pygocentrus nattereri. Next base: position 11,528,090 of record NC_051237.1, read on the forward strand.
TGTTGGCTCACTGACCCTGGACCGTCTCGACCATGACTACGGATTTGCCCCCAGTAAATCTCGCTTTTCTCCGCATATGCATCCGCCTCCTCATCACTCCTTGTTACACATAAATATATACCATTCTACTAAATTGGTTCAAACTGTGGTCTGCACAATAAAAGATCTATTCAAAAATTGTATTCAGACCTTAGTAATAATGGCAATGTCATCTATTAAAAACCATGGCATTTAAAGAGAGAGTTAGCAAAATATGTACAAAATCATAATTTGTAGGCGACTTTCTATTAAGAGATGTCTGTCCCAAACCCTAACCCCCATACTTCCATTAGAAAAAAATCATTCTTACACGTTTTTTTTTTATTATTATTGTTTTTTGTTTAAGATCTTTCGGTGGAAAAGTGGATATTTAGATTTATTATGAGTTTATGCTGAAATTAAAACAGCTTTATTTATTTAATTTGTTCCATGTTTTCATGTCACTGCTGAAACACAAAGCCCCTGGTTTTCAGAGCAGGAAGTGAGAGCAGTATTTTTATGCTCAGTACATTTATTTTAATAAATTAAACACAACTAATGTAAAGGTGACTCAAAGCCAAAGGATTTTAGAACCATTTTGGTGAAGAATTTTAGAATTGCACTGTAAGCTGTCACAGTTGTGCGGCACCAACACCTTCACAATGAATGAATGAATGAATAAATAAATAAATAAATAAATACATTTTACTAATTTTCACCCTTGAAAAGTCTCTAATTCAGTTGAAATGATCCAATGGCAAGTATTACTTTTCAGTTCGAGTTTAGTGAACCTCTTATAATATTCCTGTGAAAAGGATCTTCATGAAGGAATCGCAGAATGCCTAAGCAACTGGAGCTTTTATTAGCATGTTTTTCAAAAATCCCTATTAATCCACTCAACTAAACTCGGTTCAGTAAAAGCCGGTGCTGCCATCGCCATTAGCTGCACAATGCTCAAAAAGCCAGAGCACGGTTTTGGATCCCTCTGTTCTTTTCTGGATAGCATAATTGATACCAGGTGCAGATTCATTTCCACAGCAAAATGGAGTGGTGGAGGGAGAATGTTTGGGGGGAGGTAGTGTTCAGAGATATGGATGCTGGTGCATAATGTGTGAATACTAATCAAGAAGCACAGTAAAACTACGTACATCCAGAAAGGTTGACATTTCCCTGACCTTCAGCCCTGGAAGCAGCAGCAGACTGAAATGGAGAAAAAGAAGGGACTGCTAATGAGGATGACAGTGGGGGAAATGCCTCCCTGAGGCCATGCTCCTCCAGGCTGAACTTACCAGGGCAGGTTAGCTGCCGGCAGGACGCTGATGGCTACAGCGTGTGAAAGCACAAGATGTGCTGCATTTAGTAAGAGCACAGCTTAGCAGGGTGAGGTGTCACTGCGTAGACTGGATTTAGGTTTAAGTCCCTGTTCCACCTGTGGTCAGTAGTCTGTGAGGAACCAACATTAGGAGGAAGACTAGAGGAGTCCCTCTCTCCATTGGTTATATGAAAAGATCTAGCCACTGCATATTCTTATTTGATTCTACAGGCGTCTTTTCAGTGCTACATGGCACAGCTGTCCCAAGTGCGGGCGGAGGTAAGCCTTAATAAACGTACTAACTTTTGGAGAGTGCAGTCAGATGCAAGTGGACTTGGATTCACAAAACTATCTGAAAACGTCTTATTTATGATTAAAGTGTCTGATGCTATAGTTTGATGGATTGATGAGAGCAAAATTTGTTGTAATCTCAATCTGTTGTAAAGCTTGTCCATCCTGAAAATATATGCTGTGAAAGGGAGCATTTATAGGTGGAGCACTGGTAGGTGAATTCAGAATCCGAATCCGTTGTTACAGTTGCAACCATTTATTAAATACTCAACTAAGACTATGAGCTTGAGACTTCGATGTTTGTTAAATGTTGGCTGCTAAGGTTTGGACACCCCTTTTCTGAGCCCAAGACCATGACTTCTAGTGGTCGATTCAAAACTAAATCTAAACAGGGCAGAGTCTAAGTTAAGAGTCCAAATGAGAGTGAGGCCAGGTCAACAGTTGTCTTCAAGAACTTACATTAATAAATCATTTTTATAACTTCATTTTATAACTTTCATATTATAACTTACTGGAAATATAATGGAAGGGTTTTCTTTCCGGCAGCACGGTAGCGCTGTCGCCTCACAGTGAGGAGGGCCTGGGTTCAATTCCCCTGCCGGGTGACTGGGGTCCTCTCTGTGTGGAGAACCTCCGGGTTCTCCGGTTTCCTCCCACAGTCCAAAGACATGCAGTCAGGTCAATTGGACATGCTAAATTGCCCCTGGGTGTGAGTGACTGTCTGTGTCTGTCTGTCTGCCCTTTCATGGACTGGCGACCTGTCCAGGGTGTATCCTTCCTTTCGCCCGAAGACTGCTGGGATAGGCTCCAGCACCACCCGCGACCCTGACGGAGAAGTGGCTTGGAAAATGGACGGATGGATGGATGGTTTTCTTTCCACAACTAAAAAACTGAAAAAATAACATATAAAATATGTCTTCTTCTACTCACAAACACAAATATAGTCTGAACTGAAAGTGTCTTTGTATTCACTGCCTGCTCTGAATGAATGCAACCAATCACCATTTTACATGATTAAAACCAATGCCCACTCTAAATAAATCTAACCAGGGCCTGGCCACTCAATGCCCACTCTGAAGGTATGCAACCAGTAGAGCCTTTATTAAAACAAACTGTTCCGATTAATAATGCCTTCCACATCACATGAATAACCCATTGCTGTCCTTTAGCCTAATTTGACCAAATGGCTTTTACTATTAAAAGAGCACAATACAATTTACACAGAAAACTTGAAATGGTTGAAACCTCTTTACTGTCAGATTCAACACCACCCAATCAGATTTTCAGACTACTGTAAATCAGCCTTCCTTACTAACATCACTAACTCTGATTAGAGACATTAAACTACAAACACTATGAGGGACATCAGTCAGTGACTCAGACTCAAGTCACACTCAAGTCAATGTCAACATGATCAACATGAGCACTTAGTTGCCTCATGAATCGACTCAGACTCAAGAACAAATTTTTAAGATAGAGGAAAAACAAACACAAACTGATTGAATTAGAAGCTCTAATCTTAATGCAACAAATGATTAAAACCTTTTGTTTCTCAGCTTACACGTATGATTTTGTCTTTCAGTTTTACTACACTCATGAGCAGTGTTGGGGTTTGAAAGCATTGCACTATGGGTGTTGTAGTGAATTTCCTTGGTAATCGTACTCACTGCCACAATGTTTAATAAATAACTCAAAGCAGGAGACCCTTGAGCTAGTTATGGGAAAAGCTCCCGAACTGACGTGACCACAGCCTGGGGGCTGAAATCAGAAAAGGTCAACAGCAGTAACTACTCTAACACAGTCCTGCTCTGAGTTTGCAGTGGCATCAGGTTCAAGACGGTTTCAAATAATGTGCCTTTCATTGTGGAAAACCTTTTAGTCTGAAGGACATAAAGCAGGACATGGAGTAAATCTGATGTTTAAAGGAAAGAGGCAAAACTAGCAGAAGTTAATTTAGCTCTAGTTGTCAGCTAATTTGGCCTAAGTAGTCAGCTAGTTTTAGTACGTCATTAACATTGCTCTTAAATTTACTAAAACTCTAGTTGGATTAGCTATTACGCTAGCTAGCTAGCATACAAATAAACCCAACACACTTACAGACTGTAGATTAACCAACAATCTCAGGTTGTTTTGCCCTTTACTTTAAGTATTTTAAGTGTGCAGCATTACAGCTCTGTCCTTCAGACTGAAGGGTTTTTGTAATGAAAGTCTCATTATTTAAAGCAGCGTCAAACCTGACACACACCCCGAAGACTCAAGACTCAAAAGAAGCGACACCTCTGTATCTACATTTTCAACTGAAATTAATAGTATTTTTATCAGACTTACACATTTGGTTCCCGTACAATGATGCTTTCAATGAGTGATTCCTTAAAGCACTACTTTATAATTGAGATGTATGCATGTGAAGAACCTTTTTCAAGTTTAAAGAGCCTCCACGTACTGTTAAGGTTCTATACCACTTAAAAGTTTTTTCTACATGCCAGAGAGCCACTTACACCTTTGTGATTATGCAGATGTTCCTGGAATAGCAATATACACATTATGCTTTTCAAATCTTCTTAACTGAATATAGCCTCCTGCTACACCTTTTACATGTGAGTAACTGAAGGTCTGCAATAACAGTTCTGTTTTTAGACCCCATGTCCTATTGGCCACATATCTGATAACACAAAGCATGACAATTAATTGCGAGTGAGCGAGCGTTGCAGGAAAGCTCTTTAATAGCATTTCAATTGAGTATCCACTGAGCTGAATTTGAACGAACTGACCTTGTTAGAGCTGAAGAGATGAAAAGGGAAAAGCAGCAGTCAATTTAACACCAGTTGGTTAAATCATTTAACACTTCTAAAGAAAACAAACATCATGCTGTCTCCCCATGATGTGTCAATCACGTTCAAAAAAGGGGCCACTGTAATAAATGTTGCATTCTGTAACAGATGTTGAAAAAAAATCTATTTTTCACATCACATGAATTTTCTCTTCACACTTCAGGATTTGTGGTGGTATATATGGTAATACATTTGAACCAGCAAAGAAGCAGCAAAGCTCACAACATTAAAAGAGCTGAAATTGCTATGACAACAATGTTAAGGAATAGGCCTACCACACTGAATGCACCATTACATAAGTCTCAACAATCAAACAGACAAGTACTCTATAAATTACACAATCTTTTTCTTGCCGTGGCCATTTTAATGACTTCTTTATGCCTTTTGCTGCATCTCAATATCTGCAAGCCTGGATAACTGAAAAAGAGTGAACCTCAGGTCGGAAAAACAAAGATATGTTTAAAAATTTAAACAAATGAGATTTTTCTTTATATGCCGCTCACTGTAGATACAGATTTAAACTCTAACATCAATAGTCAGCAGCCTGACTTCAGAGTATTTTCATTTTAGAATGGCTACTTTGAAAAAGGGACAAACATATCCTTTCACACACAGGAGGTTATTTTTCCATTCAGGCAGGAATGCCTCTGCTAGAAATTAAAGTACTCACAAGATAAAACTTGTCATACTACAATTGCTACCCTTATAAATCAATGGTAAATGCTCAACTTAAAACCCCAGGCTTATTACATACTAAAGCTTGTTTTTCAGTTTGCTTCATTTGCTCCTCCAGTCACTGCCTAGCAACTGTTTCACTATTCACTAAGGCTGTGGGAAAAAAATGATTCTTAGATGCATCGCAATGCGGACGCAAACGATTCTGACTCGATTCATAAATGTCAAAAATCGATTTTCTAAATTTTAATTTATACTGTAATGTTGACAGAATGCAAAGGGTGGAACTTGGAAGTGGGTAAGCGCAGTGCTCGGACAGGCTGTGGTGGCATATAACAAAAACAACTGGATGAGCGAGAAATCCGACCGGCTCTGCATTAAAGCCAGGTTAGGTCAGGAGTCACAACCCAATTGTTAAGAAGAGCCACTTTGTCCTTTCAGCAAAAATCAGACCACCTCAGCAGCCCCAACATTTAATACCCAGTATGTCTCAGTGTGTGATTATGCCCTAGTATAGGCTAAAAATTTATGAACAAAAACACAGACTTACTATACTCTGCTTTAAGCTTTAGCTCAGCTATAGTCGCTTTCCTCCCCTTTCCATCAGGAAACTTTCCCTCAGAAGTAGAGCAGCTTATTGTAAAATGTCTCTCAGCGTTCGGCTGTTTTATGAGGCTGATGTGGCTTCTTAGTCTCCAGCTTCTTGTTAGAATTTTTCTGTTCCACTTTCCAATTCTGACTGTAAATGCGGCCTGATTGTAGTTTTATTTGCAGAGCTTGGGAAGAACATTCAGACACGTTCTTCACAGAAAACAGCAGCAGTGTACAACCTAGTGTAATGCAGTCATTGGAAGGGCAAGCGAAATTAAAAGAGAAAAAAAAGCTGTGTGTTGAACGTGAATGGAGAAAATATCTACAAATTATTTCAAAACAAGTGGGTTACTTCAGTTAGCTAACCATGTATGGACCAAACTTAAATATGACACATTTCTGCAAATTTAAATGTACAATTTTTATTTAAATGCTGAATCTAACATGTTGAAAAAATAATAAACACATTTGACATTTACATTTAGGCAGCCCCCCAGTCTGTGCTTAGCAACACCTGCTTTAACTGAAATCACAGCCTCCAAAACTTTCTCATACCCAGCTCACTGTTTTTCTCTTCTTGAGTTAAATTTTTCTACCTTTTTTTCCTTGCAAAATGTTTCTAGTTCAGAAAAATTCATAGGTCGTCCTGCACATAGTGTTTAAGAACTCCCCACAGATGCTCAATAATATTCAGGTCAGGGGACTGTGAAGCCTTTTCAAAATAGCCTATTTTGTGTTCTTGAAGTCATTCAAAGTTGATGTTGATGTATGTTTTGGATCATTGACATGTAATATCCAACTTGCTTTCTTCTTCTTTCGATTATGGTGACATTAACTTCTAGGACTTGTTGATATTTAGTAGAATTCTTTCTTCCCTCTATCCCAGCAACATTTCCTTTGCCATTGGCTGCCATAAAACCCTAAAGAATGTTAGAATCATGCCCATGCTTTCTCCACCATACCTTTGGTAGCCAAACAGTTTTTAGATTTTTAGATTGGGTTTTTAGAAATTGTTTGGCATAATTCAGATGTTGACTTTTAGAAGGTAAACTTCTCCTGGCCATTCCATGTAGATGACGTTTGTCCAACAACACAGCCCAATGTACATCACTGCACAATGACCCATCACTATTCCTGTGCCAGCTAAAAGTTCTTGTAGGTCATTGGCAGCAATGTGGGGGTTTTGCTTGCCAAACCAGTTTTTTCAGAGATTGTCTTCTGCAGTTCTCCTTAATGTCTTTTTCTTAATGACATTTCGAACAGTGAAAATTACAAGCAGGAAGTGTTTCTTTTATAGTCTTCTGTAAGAGTCCTTTTTAAGTGTCAATTATCTTTTAGATTCTAATTCTACCACTCAGCGGAGCCGATGGCCGTTGAGAATAAGCACAACACTCTAAGCCAACAAAATGAACAGGAACGCCAGGAAGCTCCACTTACTCTACTAAATCAAAAGACAATTTAATCAAAACTCTTCTATAACCTAAGAATAGTTCAACCGGTTTGCATTGAAGTCCCTGTAGTTACTGAATAATAAGCCTTACTATGTTATAAACCTTAGATTTTATGATTAAGGAGGACATTGTTGAAAACACTTATTGGATTTGCATTAGTATATGTCTTGAGAATGTTTTTCAGTTTTCTGAATTCTGGATTTCAGCTTTGGTTTTGAAGTGCTCTTGCTTGCTCTTATTAGCACTACTATGTGCACATATTGCATACTCATGAACTTATTCTGCAACACAGATGTGTCTGAATGTGAAGACTAAATAAATAAATAAATATAAATATTCAAACGTCTCCCTCTGAACATGATTCTGACCTTCAGGCATATGCTGCCAACTTTCATTAGTATTTTCATCCATAATTCAGTCTGCTTTATGGGAATATAGAGTCAGAATACATCATCATAAGATAAAGCCGTCGCCATCTTGCAATCATTCTGATGGAATTTTGCCTTTATTATTTAAAGCTTGACAGAAAAAAAAAAAGTTGTCTGTTTATTTCATGTTCCTTTTTTCCTCTCCCTCAGTGGCTCCGCCGACCATATGCCGGCTGACAGTACTTTAGTCAATTAAAAAGTCTTTGAACTTGAAATGCTGGGATCTGTTTTTAAGCAACATTACAACATCCGCATCCAAGTCACACAGGAGTACAGTGCCAAGACATTACCATAATTACAACTCCCACATAACACAACACAAACAAGGCCCCTAAAAAAAGAACTTTCAGTCTGCGTCCTGCGAGTGAGGGGGAAAATGGAAAACAGACCAACACTGTCGAAAGCTGCTGCCTTTGTTTTGTCCTCGTATCCAATCCATCATCATTAAGAGAGAGAGGAGGCTGGCAGAGAGCAGAGCAGCATCACAGAGAGAGAGAGAGACAGAGAGACAGAGCATTCCATTTCAATTCAACCTAAAACATGCTGCGTTCTTCCCATTTCCCATTTCCATCTACAGTGCCGGCACGCATGCTCGACTCCAAGGATCAACACATAAAGCCGGTGTGAGCAATCTTAGCCCCGTGTAGGGTCTTGCCAAGCATGCACGAGCTGTGTCATTTCATTACCCCATACCCACACTGCCAGGCTGGTACAGAGCAGCTCATTTTATTAGTCCAAGCCTTGCACAGACCAGGCATGAATAACTGTATCAGTTTATCCGACTCCGCAAACATGACAGATGGTGTGCTTTATTGGCCATCACGCAGCGACCATATTGTCTGCTTCCAGACTAAGAGTTTACACACACACACTCAGGACTTTAATGCATGCTGCCTGCCTCCTTTACAAACACACGAGAGGTCCCCTTAACCCCACCATCAACAACGAGACAATGCCCTTTTGTCTTGTCAGGGTAGTGATTGCAACCATGGTGGCAATTCATTTCAGAAGGAGTGTTTCATGCATTCATTCATTATTCTGAGATTAAGTGAGCCACCTGGAGTTTCAGCAGTGGCTGCTCAATTCTGAACTACAGTGGACCTTCATTGTACTGTTGCCAGCCTCATTATACTTTGGCCATGCTAGAGGCCAATTTTCTGTTCTGTTCTGTTCTATTCTATTCTGTTCTATTCTATTCTATTCTGTTGACATTGTGACCATCAATGGCAATCCGGATATTCAATGGAAAATGTAACTGTACCACACACTCTCAGAAATAAAGGTATGAAACTGTCACTAGGGTGGTACCCTCAAGGGTACACTTCTGTAGCTTTACTCAGGGAACATAATTGTACCATTATCCATTGAAATGATATTTGCTAAGTTGCACTGACACAACATGACATACACCCCATCTCGTCTACAGGCTTTTGATTTTATTATTTTGTTTTAAAACATCAGCTCAAGAAAAGGTACATATATGTACTTCTCACCTGGGAAAAATGTATTTAAGGTACACAACTGGACCTGAAAACCACTGTTGTACTTTTGAGAGCACATGTACATGGTTTGAACCTTGATGAATGAAAAACGTACCTGCACAGTACTTCTCTCTAACAGTGCAGTGGTTCAATTTTGGCAGTTCAGTTTTCAAACTTTTGCCCTCTGCCACACTGACAGAGGTGTAAAATTCAGGTCCAGAAAGTAAAAATTCTTTTCAGGATTTTGTTCCAACTGCCTGGACAGCTCTGCTGCTGGTTTGATCTAACTAGAGAAGCCAGGGCGTTGGAACAAAATCCTGAGAAGGATCTTTACTTTCTGGACCTGAACTTTACACCTCTGCACACTGATGGCATAAACTCGATGTTAATGATGTTTTCTGAGCCAAACATATCGTTGTTCCGTTCCAGACACACCTATTATTCCACCAAAAATGAAAAAAGGACAGAGTATCCTCCTTCCACCTTAAAAACACAATCAGCACTAAACATGTCCTCTGAAAATACTAACATTTTTCAGTATTGCAGTCGCTATAGCACTACTGCATTGCATGCAGTCATGTTTATGTGGCTGCGTGTTTCCATGGCTGCATGGTGTTGCTGGTCATGGATCGTAATGAGGACTAGCTCATATATGGCTTATATTACTAAAAACTACTTTTGTGAGTTACTTTTCTATCAAATCTGCTATACCAGTGATATTGTGCTGGCTTTGCAACAGCACTGAGTTTTTACTAAAAAAAAAAAATCTGTGGCAGTGTGAGTCAGCACTTAGACAAACAGCTAGTCCAATAGCTCACAGCTGACTTCACTACCTTTTATTGGTATCAACATTATGTGATAATTGTCTGTCTTCACTAAAGAGCTTCCACATGTTGAGCTTTATCTTCTCAGCAAATATATGCAGTCTGAAGTAGACACTTCAGTTACCTAATACAGGAGGGTGGTTGATATTATTGCTGGTTGATATTATTCAGTTAATAAGCATATCGTTTTATTCAGAATGAGTTGTGAAAAAAGTGAAAAGAAATTATTTGCAGTCAACCCAAAGTTGACTGTTGTATCATTTAGTCATATGACTATTTGTTGACTTATGCCAGCAGTTAGTAATAGTCTTTCTGTAAACTTAATCATCATCACATTAATCAATACTGAGGCATTTTGATAACATATTTATTGCAACATGCAAAGAAGAATAAGAATTTCAGTGACAAAAGGGAAATAAAAACATTAAGGCAATACAATCTCCATGCTGAATGTTATAGATTACATTATTAAGTTAATAATTATTATTATGTTAATAATTGGCTATTGTTTGCTTCTGTGCTGTAATATATATATATATATATATATATATATATATATATATATATATATATATATATATATGAAGCATCAGACATGATAATATGATAACTAATTGCATACTTCACTTGCCTAGTTTTATGTTTATATTGTTATATATTGACTAAAGCTAATGAGGCATGGAACAACGTCAATATGTAAATGCAGAATGACCTGCACCGCCCACTAATGCATACTTTTGTAAACAGTTTGGCCATGTTTGTTAAGAATAATGGCAAAAACCTTTTAAACTAATCAGTGCACTTTGTTTTGTTGGTACATAGCTTTGAGGTTCCAGTATAAATGCTATGCTACTGAGCAGGACTGTGTTGTTTTAGCTAATCAAAACTAGACAGGTTGAAAAGGATGAAATTGCCACCTTGCTGTCCTTAGCTTAATTACACAATCAAAAAACTACGGATCTGTCCCAACTGTCTGATTATTCAAATGCATAAAAAGTATGTTAAAATACAAAAAATGTTAAAAGATGTTCAAATTTAATGAAATGGTCCAAAATTACTTTAAAAAAAGTCGTGTTCTATTAACGTCCATTCAAAGTTAAGAATGTTTTTTTCTTCTCCTGTCAATTTTGGAGATATGTTATTCTGTTAAAGTAAGTAGCCTTGGTAACTTACAAAGTTAGATTTACAAAATTAAGTTAACAGCAAAATAATGTGTGTTTTACATATATTAAATAGTTATTTTAAATTCAATGACCTCAAATTGTTAAGTAAACCACACTACTTGTTTTTAGTTGCATTTTTACAGTGACTTTCAATTTAAAACAGCCATTTGAAAGTGATAACACTATGTAATTGTAGCTATTTTGAGTTGTGTAATACAGTTTCTCATTAGGTTGAATGGGTGTTTGCCAACGTTGTCTAAAGCTTGCCCAACTTGGCAACAGACTATTTGAAGAACACACCTGGGGATGGAGCATGGGTCAGCACATGACAATGGGTCAACTGTCACACTTCTTCACCATAACAAAAACATGTGATCACACTGTCATTCAGAATATCAGCGCTAAAAACACATAGGGATGTCTCATCTCAACATCATGCAGACACTTTAATATCTCTTTTCTTCTCTTATTCCTCTCTTTTAGATCGGGTACTAGCGTGTTGCCTAGGTAACCAGCAGTCTCAAACTCAGCGTTTCATGTTACTGGCCAGTCCCTAGAGCCAAGGCCGGTCAGCCATAGTCCCATCTTCACCATGGTTACGTTCTTGAGGTTCCCATTTAATGAGTGCCAGCCTCTGCAGTGTGCTGGCCCACATGTCAGAACTAATCCTGCCTAGAGAGGGCTGTGTGTAGAGAAAAATAAAGCCACGTATTCCAGTCATATGATTTAGCTAAGTGAAGTGCATGTGTTTCTCCCTGTCTCCTGCCCTCTTTTCTCCTTTTTTAAAAGGATCAATCCATCCTGCACACATAACCAGCACTTGAGATGAGCATAAACACTTACACTATATGGCCAAAAGCATATGGACACCCCACTATCACACCTATATGAGCCTGTCTAAGTCTAAGTCTGTTGGGTATCTAATTCCAAAATCATGGGCATTAATATAGAGTTGTGCTCCTCCACCCAAACCTTTTGCAGCCTCCACTCTTCTGGGAAGGATTTTGGAGTGTGTCTGTGGAAATTTGTGCCCACTCAGCCAAAAGAATATTTGTAAAGTCAGGCACTGATGTTGGATGAGAAGGCCTGGCTCACAATTTACCTTCCAATTCATCCCAAAGGAGTTAGTATAGTTGAGGTCAGGGCTTTGTGTAGGCGACTGGACTTTCTACACACCAAATTTGTCAAACCATGCACAACTCTGTAAAGAAGACACGAAAGGCATTCTTTCACCAAGCAGTTCAGAACCATATGGTATGGTCAAGGTACGAAATACAGGAGGTCTCTGGAGGTCCCCTTTAATCAAAATTCTGAAAGATCCCTGAATATAACCTTATTATGATATGGTGTTCATTAGGGTAAAATAAACACTCAAATACAAGTTCAGGAAAAGGTCATTATTTAGCTCAGGGTGGCACTGCAAACTGGTTCATCAAGTTGGTCCATAGCCTAGCAACTAGGCCCAGAATAGCTCAAAAAAAATTATAATGTGCTGCAGCACATTTGTAAATCTGAAAACTCAGTCAAAATCCCAAGAGACTGGTAGAAAGAATGTATTGTTACTGATTTCTTAAATTGAAGACAAAAAAATTAGATGTGCAAGTTAATGTGTGGAAGGCTGCCTTACAAAAAACTAGAGATTATTTCCAGCAGAATTGTTAAACCAGACATTTTGTTGCCAGAGTAGCTAGCATTTGCTGCGACTGTGTTAGTTAGCAGCGAGCCAATGGTGGAATAATTAGAACATGGGACCCCCTAAACACCAGGAGGTATTTCACACCCTGGGTATGGTTACTTATCGAAATGCAGAATTATCCTCACTTTGGTCCAGCATTCATAGTAGTCCAAAGTTGTTTGGGTCTCTGAAAGTGGTGGTCTCATGATTTCTTATGTAACACAAGTGCTAGCAGTAAACACAAGGAAAAGTAGCAATAATGCAGAAGGTGATTTACTTTTTCTCTGCATTTGGGTTCATGTAAAGTCTGTAGTGGTTGCATTTGACCCAACACGGGTCTGGATTATTTCTAGCTCCACTTGCTCTACATGTTTGGTGTCTTTTTTTAAAAGACTAATCAAATACAGCATGAATACTCAGATATGGTATGACTCATATTGCAGTGGAAATTACAACAAAATGAGTGAACACAGATTTTATAAACATACCAGTCTATACCACACTGTGTCATGGAAAAACACCAGGATGTAACATAATCGAAACCGAAAAAAACAGGAAAGCAGAAGATTTAGATCAGAAAAAAACAGCGTGTATCTCAGAACTTGAACTAAATGGAGACTGTATTATTGCAGTTCAGTAAGCAATGTTACAAAATGCAGCTTGGCATTAGATAATGCTACCTGTGACTTACTGGTGTAACTATTGACTATTCCTATTGATTAATCTGTCTGTGTATAATTTATCCATCCACTTATGTGTGCCCTACACTATGACCTAAACTCAGGTTGGCAGTATCTGTTTGTATTTGGAAGATGAACAACATACTGTCATGTGAAGCTGATGCCAAATTCAGTATGTGACAAATGAACCATATGTCAATTAATCAGACAGGTCCCCACTAATTAAAACACTAATTTAGCTCTCTTTGGCACAGCCACTTTCATAGGAGTAGTCATGGCTGCAACAATATTTTATGTGAATCCCCTCCTCTGCAATAAATAAAATAGATTTATTTACACTGTTCTTCAGCCCTCTGAAAACTAGTTTTTCATTAGCATGCCCAGTGTGTATTGGCCACTTGGTTCCAAGTCATCAACTTAAAAGCCATGGGGATAAAGGCCTTGTACTGCTGCATTCAAGTTACCTGCTTCATTAGCTGTATTATAACTGGACAGGAGGTAGAGTAGACATTTTTATAAAAAAAAAAAAAACAACCCTCAAATTTTCCCTTATTCATCAAAGTTGCATGCTCAAATCCAATCATAAAATACGAGCAGGCAAATTTCATGGATAGTTTCAATATTCAACAACCTAAATAAAAAAAAATAATAATGCTTGATTTCTGGATAAACCACCAAACATTTTATCAAAAGCATTATTCAGTTCAGTAAAAATAACAAATATAACAAACACAACTATGGTAATAATTGTGTACATGGAAATCTTGTCCTGAAACAGTGGGTAATTCAGTTTAAATTCTGTCAACATGTACACTGTAAATGTGAATCTTTATTAGATCATTAGTCTTTAAAATGAGTAGTAAGCACACATTGAAAAACATGAGAATGGGGATGCACTCAAGGCAGAATTCAGTCTTATGTGAATGCTGTGACCAGATGTATTTGCCCTTGGAAAACAAGCGATGGCTCATGAGCAGGGGTCTAACTGGGATTCAAATTTTAGTGAGGTTTATACAGCAAAAACATGACCCATTTTGTGTAAACCACAGTGCCAAATATGTGTTCTATGTCAAGTTTCTAATCTTTGATCTAATGTTTATCTAATATGTGATGTTAATGTGCTTATTATGTGCCTATTTCAGCTGAAAATACATATTGAAGCTTATTTAGTCAATCAACTGAGAGTTTCACTTTGATTTTAATTAGGTTGGTTTTATGATAAATAATAATAGAGTGTAGCATTATTTATCGTTCAAGTAAGTCTAGTTGCCTCATATTGAAACAGTAGAACTGTACAAGAATTGAATTATGATAGCAATGTTGTTCCCGTCTGCACAGGTGAAGTTATCCACAAGAAGTCAAGGTTGCTCCCTGTAACACAGCAGCTTGTGTAGAACTAAACATAGTGGGTAATAATCTAAAGGCAAACCACATTTGCTCTGAGGTCAATGGAGAATCAGTCGGATAACTGCTGACTGAATAGTGCTGAAATGCAACGGATCTCATATTTTTAACAGTAAACTACACATTACAAGGGTGACGCTCTTTCCACACTGAATTTCATAAGTGGAGATACACCGAAAAAAAAAAAAAAAAAAAACTTTCTGCAACTGCCAAGGTCCAGACCTCAATGTGCTCATAGCTAGTTACGCACACTTTCATGAGCCTACAGAATGCTTTCCTTTCCCTGGCTCACTGTCAGCATGAATTAGAGTGTGTTCCATGTAAATTACATGATATCGTATGAAGAACCAGGGTGTGTAATTTGCAACGATAAAAATAATAATGTAAATAAGACTTATGTTGTATCCAAATATCAAATGCTGATTCACCAATTGTACCCAAATCACTGCTTGTTTCAATGCTGCACATTAGACATGAATCACACATGGAATAGTTTGCATGTCATTGTGAGTGCCTGAATAAGGGTCATTGTCCCAAAAACTGGGACAAACATTTTTGATTTGTCATGTCTGAGGTTGTCATGACAGATGGTGTAGCTGAAAGGGTTTGGAATCCTTTGAACCTCTGGTTCCTTTCACCTGTACTGAATGAAATTGCAAATTCTCCAAGGAGCAATGTGTTGAATTTACCATTAGAAAGTCTGAAATGTTGCACGGTGATGGGAACAGAAAGGTTAGGAAAATTGCTTTTTTCTACAGTACACATATCAATGTAACATTCAGTTGCAGTGACTAGCCATGTGGCAAGCCATATAACCAGCAGCAAGCCAATATGCGGCAAAAACACAGCTGACAGTCAAAATGGGAAAACTGACTTTTTCTTTCTTTTCTGTAGTGCCCTTCACAAGACAAGCACCCACTAACACAATGCATGAGCATGTGACTGCATGCTCTAAAGAGCCACACAATCACCTATTCTTATTTCTTGTATCTTGGTTACACCAGTTCTATTTTTATCAATGCTAGATCACAAATGTTAAAGCAATTAGTTTTCCCACAGCATTGTAATCAGGATCTATGAAAAGCCACATCAGAAAGCTTGAAAGCTGTTTTTTTTGTTGTTTTTTGCTGTTTACATTGCTTTTGAAAGTGCACAAAGACAAAGTATTGAAGGATTCTTTACATAGAACAGGTAATATACTTTATTGTCACTGTCATAATTGTAATGATGGATGTGAGGCAGGAGACAAGTGATGTAAGTGTGAGCTACATTAATTTTCAACAAAACAAAACTCTGGCACTCAAGTGGAAAACAAACTAGAAACAACTAGTAATGAAACATGTCAAACCTGATGACATACTGCAGATAAAACTAAACAACATAGCCCACAGAAACTTCGGATGTTTTAAGGTGTAGCCCTTCTGAACTCCTTAAACAGCCAGGGCTCACTGGCAGGCCTAATGTTTTTTAATATACACTATATATAATTCTATATTCTATAATTCTATAACCTTCTATTCTCATTGATGTCCCTGTAGTTATAGAAGAATAAGCCTTAGTATGTTATAAGCCTGGCATTTTAAGAAGTTAAATAAATTGAACTGAACCAGCTGCAAATGATCTCAGTGATTTTGTTCACAATGTAAACAAACTTTAAAGAAACTTTCTGGTCTTCTTTCTCCTTATGGTCCTCCTTAACATTGGGATCTAAGACTGCTTGCTGTTTACACCACTCATACAGAACTCAGACCCCACCTGGACTACGTGAAATTATGGGTAGTGTTGTTCAGGTTCATCATACACTATATAACCAAACATATGTGCACAGCAATATTCCACCTTTTCCACTAAACTTTACTGTTGGCACTATGCAGCCTGGTATGTTTTCACTGCTTCAGAGTCCAGTGGATGCATGCTTCACACCACTCCAGCCGATGCTTGGCATTGTGCATAGTGTTCTTAGGCTTGTGTGCAGCTGCTTGGCCATGGAAAACTATTTCAGGAAGCTCCCGGTGCACAGTTCTTGTGCTGATGTTGCTTTCAGAGACAGTTTTGACTGCTATAGTGAGTGGAGGCAATTATTACATGCTATGTATGTTTCAGCACACAGTTTGAGAGGCCTATTGATGTGTCTATCCTGCTGTTTGCTCTAAGATATATATTTAAGATATATATACATCGATTTTCTAAGCTGCTTCTCCCTCAGGGTCTCGCGGGAGCCTATACCAGCAGTCATCGGGCAGAAGGCAGGATACACCCTGGACAGGTCACCAGTCCATCGAAGGGCAGACAGACATACACAATCACACACTCACACCCAGGGGCAATTTAGCATGTCCAATTGGCCTGACTGCATGTCTTTGGACTGTGGGAGGAAACCGGAGAACCCAGAGGAAACCCACGCAGACACGGGGAGAACATGCAATCTCCACACAGAGAGGATCCCGGTCACCCGGCCGGGGAATCGAACCCAGGGCCCCCTCACTTTGAGGCGACAGCGCTACCCACTGCGCCATATATATATATATATGGCATGGTGGCGCGGTGTATATTATACTATATTATACTAGTAATATATAATAGTATATTATACTATACAAAAATAACATTTGGATGGATCTAGCAGAGCAGAACTTTCACAAACTTACATATAGCAATGGTGGCATCCTATGACAGCTCCACATTTAAGTCACTGAGCCCTTCACAACACATTATGCAGCCAATGTTTGTCTATGGAGAATGCATGGCTATGTGCTTGACTTTATGCATCAGTTAGCAATGGTGTGGTTGAAACACCTAAACTCAATAATTAGGAGAGCCACTTTTGGCCATATACTGTATGGCAGATCAGGGCTGAGCCATGTTTAAAGTGGTAAAATTTAAATTTTAAACTATTAAAAACACTAAATAATTACCACCTCATAGAATGTTTGATCAAAATGATTGTTATTGAACATTGTATATTTTTATATGGTATTTATTACATAGTATACTATTGGCCACTCTTTAAATAAAATCAATAAAGCAATAAACCACTTAAAACCGTGCAGTGATTATAGTGATTTCGCCATGGATAGGAAGTTAACCCCACCTTCTTGTAATGCCTAGCACCACCGTCACTCACTGTAAAATCACTCTAACATTTGGGATCTCAAAGTTAATTGTGTTAATATGCCAGAGCTGATCTCTTTCGGAGATCACACAAACTCAAGGGCTGTCATTCTCCTGAGAAGTTTGTTTTTAACTGCTATGGAACAGAATACTAAATAGAATGGCTTGTTCCACTTAACTGATCGCACAGACCGATTGCTGCTTGGCTGGGTATGACGCATGCTAGATTTTTTTTGGACTTCCACTGGTGCCACTAGCACATCACGAACACAGACTATCATAATCTCAAGGGAGAGAGGCAGCTGCAGCTTTCAGAGTCAGGCAACTCCAGAGGTAGTTAGAGTTTGATTTGTGTTGAGGGTTCAGAGCTCATTTGATGTGTTTACATATGCACAGAAACACATGACTCAGCAGTCTGAGACCTTAATGCCATAACCCACAGATATGTACATGCACAAAATCTAAAAAAGAAACACAAGGGCTACTTTTATGTACTTTTACAAAGACATAAATAATCTGCCTAACATTGTACCTAACACTGTATCTAAAATGATAATTTAATAGGAAAAAGAAAAACACTTTCAATGTAAGTTTTTGTAAAGAGATTTTATTCCAGGTGTTTGGATCATTTCTCTTAGTCCAGTTGGCATGGAAGGTTCCCACAAATTAAAGAGCAACCAGAGTAAAGTAAATAAGTGATCAGGTAATGATATGCAAAATCAATATATATGGAAACATATTTAAGTGTTTTTATGAATAGATAAATGTCAGATTCATTTAGAGTTAGATCAGCTTCTATGCAGCATATAGTGCATTTAGAAGTAAATTAATTCTGCACTTGACTTGGCTCAGCAGTGGCTAATCAGAACTTGATATTGCATAAATTTTTTACCTCTGTGCACTTCCATGAAAGCGAGTGTTGGGTTATGATTGCACATCATATATATGTGTTTCATTTTGCGCCTATATCAGCTGAATAGGTATGCAGAACAACCCTGTCCCACAATATCCCAAATTTTAGATTTTAAAGAGCATGCTTTCCCCCTACCGTGGCACTGGAAAAGCTTTGTTTCACACAAGTTTGAGGTTTTCAGTCACATTTAGTCTATCAAATATTACTTTGTTTTGAATGACAGAATGATTAACATTTAATTGCAAAGCAAACATTTATCAGAGTGATGAAATATGACATTTTGGTATTATAAGATGCCATCACAAGGTGACTCATTAGATGAGGCATGACATCATTACTGTGGTTCAACGTGTGACCGCATTCTGGAGGCTTCCAGCGTATTGCTAGTTCAGTCTCTAATAATGCACGTCAAACACTTGAAATCAAAACAACAGGACAGAAGTCAAATCTGTTTTTAGCCCCATAATACAGAAAGCACTGGACCAAAAGAAAGAATCAAGCGCTTGAGAATTAAACTGAGGTTCATTTAAAATGAGACCTGCTTTCAGTCAATGAATAAATATAATAAAATGGCAAGTAGAAAAAGCTGAATTTTTCCTCTTTTTAAGACAATGGAACCTTCTATAGGTAGATGGACAAATGCTTTTAACATGCACCAATGTAGTAGGGACATGTGCTTGCACTCTGCTGTGCCCAAGATGGCATTTATTCATCACATTAGAGTGCATTATCGTGGCTGTCCAACCACCTATTAAGCAGAGTAATTTCTGCCATTTCATTTAGCACTAGCGTTTAGTGGGAGAATAACTTTGCGGTGGTATTTTATGATAGCCTGGCACTCCTTTCCAATCAGGAAAAGGTCAGAGGGCTAACTATCTGGCAACTGCAGGACTTATATGAAGGAGAAGTCCTAAAGAGCTTGGGCTAATATATCCTTTGCAGTCTCTGTGCACTAATGAATGCCTTAAGCTGCTGCATTCCATATCCCTCCATTTGAGAGGAAGTGGGGAGAAAACAGCAGCACCAAAAAGAGAAACAAAAGCTTATCATAAATCTTTCAGCAGCATTCTGTC
Source organism: Pygocentrus nattereri (assembly GCF_015220715.1). Classification (NCBI taxonomy): domain Eukaryota; kingdom Metazoa; phylum Chordata; class Actinopteri; order Characiformes; family Serrasalmidae; genus Pygocentrus; species Pygocentrus nattereri. Next base: position 11,548,011 of record NC_051237.1, read on the forward strand.
AAGTGTTACTATACATGCTTTTGCACAGTTGCTTCTTGTGCTTTAGCACTGCTGTAATGCGCCACACAAAAGAGTTGCACTTGAGATTTCTCCCCACATCACAGCACTAGTGTTTATTTACAAGCAGCATCAGTGTTGTAGCTTGCGTGTTTTTACATGAAAGGATATTGTCTTTCTGCACTGGGGCTGCACACCGACTAATTTACCTCCTCAAATGGCTTAAAGTTGCCACGGCTCATTCGCGGCTCTATGCTGGTCATTGTTCCCTGCACTTCCATTCTATCAGGTTATGACAATTAAAGGTAATCCTGTAAGGTGGATTAAATGCAGATGAATGCCTTGGGCAGGCAAGGCTTCTAATCCTCTATTAAGACCTCAGAAAGACGAACTTGTCTATACAAGGGATTTTCTGCTTCAGGGGCTCCTGATATAGCCGCTGATACTTAAACATAAATTAAACCTGAATACCTGACTTTGCAGACCTTTAAAAAAGTGACAGTAGCACACAATAAAGGTTAAAGCATGGATAGAATTTCACTAGCCTGTTGGATTTGAGCATGTTCATAATCACAAATCATGTAATAAAGCAAGAAGTCATGAGAGGCTGTGCGTTACGATGGTTTTATCATAAATCAGGGTGTTATTAAGCATGGCACAAAACATCTTATAAAAGGGCAGACAATATAAAATGAGGTAAAAAGACCTTGATTGGTTTACAGTTGTTTAAATTATTCTTAATATTAATCAAGATAAACATTTACTCTGCCAAGAAGTGTAGTTCCTTTAGAGTATGTTGTTGCTGCAAAGCAAAGCTGGACTAGTTACCCATCATTGTATATTGCAGTTATTTCATAGCGAACATGTCCTAAAATAGCACTGCAAATGCTATTAAAGTACCTTTTCACTCACCAGTTTCAGTGCTAATTTCCATTAGTGCTTTTATTTGATTTTCAGTCTTATTTAGCAAACTAACGGGGTTAAATGTTCCTTTTTCCCAGTGCTGGGGCTGAATTGCATTTAGTGAAGTAAATAAGTTGTCGTCAGTACATGTGTTGGTCCATTCGAGCATTACTGTCAAAGACTATTTCATTAACAGTACAAGAATCTTTCATGATGGCTCAGTTATGCAGAATTAAAGTGGTATGGGTGCATATATTGAGTATTTTACAATGACTTCAAAAGAGGCTCAATGAGATTTCAGGACTAGATCTGTTTTTATAATGGCACTTATTTAAAAAACTATATAGGATGTTATCTCTAATCAGTTTTGAGGTAAGAAATTCTAATTCTTGCAAATAAGTAACTACATGTAGCAGTAGACTATTAGAAATAAGCAAACTCTTAGAAATGAAGGTCCCCAAATGGTTCTTAAATTGGATATTTCTAGGGAGAGAAATGATAAGAACCATGCACTGAAAAATTCTTTAGTGCTGTATAGGAACATTTTCATTTCTGATATCGGAAATCCCCTCTAAATAATCTTATAGATCAAATGCATTTTTCAGGTTGAATGTAACCTTTTTTTGATGTTAAGCCTTTGAACATTTCAGAAGGAGCGCATGCCCTGCAGCACCATGTAAAACGTATTTTTCATTTATTTTGTAATGAGCACACAAGTAATGTATGATGTTTAGCCATGCACAGATTATTTCTGTCAGTAGGGTAAAATTCCTTTAAATTGAGAAATGAGTAGAAAGCTCTCAGTATTCATGTCTATTGATGTATATCAATATTTATTAAGGTTTTGCTCTGGGCAGGACAGTCATTCTGGTTCAGCAAAAGAGCCATTAGATCTAGCTGTGCCCTGTTTGAAATTAGCTGTGTTATATAGAGCCAATTTCAAATGAAACAGAACCTCTGAGATCTACTTTTTATCTAACTACTGACAAAGAATATTTCCAGTTAGTTTCTGCTGGGATTGCAAAGGGTAAAATTAATATGTAAAATTCGTTAATTAATGGCTTGGTGAAAAAAAAAGCCCACATCCCCCAGATGTAGTCGATCAGCTAAAACGTTTGCAGTAAAATTTAGCAATGCTAATCAATGGCCACTCAAATCTTTTCCATAAATACATCCCAAAAACCCTCTCACAATGCTCAATCTTGAATTTTCTAACCGAAGATTAATATTTAAAACAACAGAAATTATGAATCTAATCTAGTCCATATGCCTCTGAGAAATGCATGCGTGCAAAAAGGGCAGCTGGATTCTACAGAGGACTCAAATATCAGCCTATCACCCTATCGCAAATATACCTGGTCGAAAATGGCCAGAGCATTTGGCTACATGGTAAGTTTTTGTGTGTATTTATAGTACATAGTTAGTCATACCCTAAATCACATCAGCAAGTCTACGCAACTGTAATGAAGACCTGGATGCAGGTGGAACTGCTCGAGAGATGTTTTAATTATGTATTTACAGAAATTTGATTTGGGTGACTATTCATATCTAGTCTTTGTTGACAAAATTAGCATTATAGGTCCAGCGCTAAACTAAAGAAGCACAAATTGGACACCAAAGGCGTTGCCGGCTAATCGACTGCATTTGGAATAAGTGGAAAATTGTGCATGTTTTATTTTTCATCTAACTATTCTTTTAAAGTTTTAAAACAGGCTGTTCACTCATAAGTCCATGCGCTCTATTATGTGCAAACTAAGCTGCAAAAACAGCCCATTATGAATTCCTAGTTGAAAATATATTTACATATATCAGTCTACTTAGTCTACAGCAGTTTAGCCCTCCCCACTCACATTGAAGTTATAGGGAGTGTTTCGACCTGGACTGCTTTTTGAACAAGGCACAATACAGCACAGCTGTCAGAACAGAGCTCATTCATAAATCTCACTCTGTTTAATTGGTTTAATTGTAAGAGGTGAACAGTGGTTGGAAAAGTCTTGTAAACTGAATAGTGACTGTTTTTGGTACATAAACCACTCAAACATTAATAGTGGATCTCCGTGATATGGATCTTTGAAAGTTTCTTCCATGAAAATCCAAAAGAGAGGAAAACCTGAACTCTGCATGATGGTTTTCAATGACTGTATTCCGACAAACATTTGAAAACTACACATTAAGCCAACACCCACATGTGTCACATGTTTTTACCACATGATTAAACAATATAAATGAACATTTTATCAAAAAAGCATCAGGGAACACCACAGGATTACAAAAGAGCACTTTGGCATGTTTTGGACGTCAAAGTGTGAGAGCTGAAGTTGCTCTCTTTGAAGAGGAGGAAATGTTCATGGGTGATGGGATAGGGGAGTTGGCAAAAGAAAAAAAGAGGTAAAGAGCAACAGCACTGGCAAAAAGAGAAAGAGGCTTGGCCCTCTCAGGTCAGTGAGTCACCATCACCTGGGGGCCAGGAGCATCAGCTGGGCCTGCCCTCAGTGCTCCACTGGACCTGAAGGAGAACACAGCGTATGGCCCACTGAGATATCAACACATGTTGCATTACATTCACATAACCCAGCTGTCTGTCTTTTCACAGACACAAAGAGGAAAATGACCCAGCACTGGGCAGAGTTCATAGAGTTTTGAGTGTGAAGGTGCTCAGTGGGCTGGAATCTGGATCCAAGAACAACAAACAATGTTACATGAGTACACTTGAACTTTCCTTGCTTGTGTAAGAGCAAAGCCTTAAGACTGCTTCTTTGATGCTTTTGATTACTCTCTAGAGTTGATTTGTTTCAAGATTCCTTTCAACATAATAGCACTATTATTATATTATTAGGAATAATAAGCTGAAACAGCTAGCAGCTGTGGATGCAGCATTTTTTCAGTAAACAATGTGGCATTAAAACTGAGCTATTTACTATAATGAAGGACATAATGCACACAAAGATACTGAATTAAACACAATGCTCTTATAATGAGCAATAAAAGAGGTGCCAAAATTTAAAGATGCTGCTGCCATTGATTTCCACTGCAGATTAAATATTCATTTCCCCCCAGTAATATGAAATAATTCAGGTGCTAATACACAATAGACTTTCACTTGGCTTGTTCAGATGTTTAATAATTCAGTTACTGGCAGCTATAATTTTCCCCACTTCAGCTTTCTGTTCAGTTGTTGTTTAAGTTTTGCTAAGCCTGTCCTTTGTATTAGGCAAGGTTTTTACACAATTCAGTACTGAGTCAACTGTACAGGTTGTGAAAAATAACAGAAAAACCACATTAAATATTTATACTTATAGAACATTTTATCAGGTACACTTTGAAGGTTTGCAATTACATGGTTCAATCCCACTCTACCACAAAAATCAATGGGTCAATAATCAATTAATAATATCTGACCAGATATTATTTGTGTAGTTGACTATTTCCAGCTATGATACTCACAGAGCCGTCGCATTGTTGGGGATTTTACATGCATCAGTGTCACTGCTGGGTTGAGAATAATCTGTCAACCAAAAATATCCATCCAACAGAGTCCTGTGGCCAAAAACTGATCACTGATGAAGGGCTAGACGATGACTGACACAAACTGTGTCAGTAAGGGTCCTGACACACCAAGCTGACTGTCACTGCCTGATGCTTTCAGGCCATTGAATGAGGGTTGGTGACTAAGCATCACTTCTGGTTTGGGTGGTGTGACCTCTAACACTGGCTCTAACTGGCTCATTCATTAAAAAATGGGTGTTTTTTAAACTTAAAAAAGTAATTACTTAACTGTCTCAAAGTGTTTACTTTAAATAAGCAATATAAAAATAAGCTTCAAATAAGTTGAGCAATGAACATATATTCTTGTTTTGTTGACTTACTATTGGAAGTTCAAATAACTAAAAATTGAAGGCAGCCTGGTAACTTTTTCAAGTTAAAACACAAATTTTGTTTTTACAGCACTGTTTTCATTAACATATTCTTTACTCTATCTGTTGCAGACAGACTACTGCCTATTCTCACTATAGAGTATTACTGTTATTTAATTTTGTTCAGTATAAGCATAAGCATATGAAAGCTCTGAAGGTGCATAAACGTCAACATAAGATACTCATTTCATAAACTTATTACCTTTTTATCATGTAATTATGAATATGTGCCAACTATCCATCTTATTTTATTAAACAACCATGCACTATCAGTTGTTTGCTTCCAGTTCTACACATTGGAAGCATGCAAGACATTTGGTTAATATATTCTTTATATTATATTCTTTGTATGTTGCAGTCAGACTACAGCCCATTCCTGCTATGGACAGTCGTCCCCTTTTTGTGCAGGCACATTAAATATGTGCATGTTGGCCATCAGCTGAAGTCTTTGTGGTGTGTTTGACAGCCAATTTTTTACAGGAGACTAGAGGTGATGGTGAGAAGACAGTCAGCCTAAGTCGGCCCTAGTTCTTCCACAATTACTCGATGTGTCTGGGCCCTAACATGCCACGACCATGTCAGTGTCACTACAGTGTCAAGAATGGTCCAGTCCACCATATAATATCTGGTCAGGGGTGGTCCTTTTCAAAAGTACTGACAATCCATACTTAAGTAAAAGTGTAGTTAGTGTAGTGATAATATTTCTGAGCTGACATGTCAAAAAGGTCCTGAACTTGACGCAGTATGATCATTTACAAATCTTTCTGTGTATTGTGCAAGGTTTACATTAAACTACATGCATTTCGAGGTCAGATGATATACAAGGCTTCCTGGTTTATGTCTTTCCAATAAAGTAGTTCAGAAGTAGCTGTGCATAGTTTGTTACGGTTTAATTAAGTCTAATTTGTTTTGGTCTTTAAAAAACACAGATTGCTTTTTTAGTGACAGCCCTATTGCCCATCAGCTCCTTGAATGTTAGCTTACATTAACTCACAGTAAACATTACATTTTTTACCTGATTTAGAGTCTTCTGATAATCGGACTAATTACTTCATAAACAATCAGAAATACATTATAGGCTACAGCAAAGCCTTTGACACAGCTAACGACAAACAAAGCAGAGAGTGAAAGAGAGAGGCTAGGTGCAGCACAGTTATTCTGCAATAAGGCCGAACGAGTAAGATGAGTCTTTAGCGACGGCTGAAACGTGGAGTTATACACTCCCTGTTTGAGTGGAGCGACCGGGGATCGGTTCTCCTGTGATTGAGTGTGAGTGTCGAGCTCAGTGGTGTTACTATACTGGCTTATAGTGAACTCACCTCTTTCTGTACATCCCAACAAGCTTTAGCAGCATTAAATCATAATCACGATCCTCACAAATACAGCGCTGCTACAGCGCTCAAAAAGTCGTATTTTAGTATTAGTGCATTCCCAAGTAATGAAAATGAAAGAAGTAAGTGAGTTCATGTGACTTACAGGCCTTTAAACGAAAGTAAACTGAGGATGCTGTGAGGCACTGGAGAGTGGGAACACACAAGCTTACATGCTAGCTGTTTTTAGCAGCTGGCTAACTTGAAGCAGCGCTCTGACCCTCGCACAACACGGCGAATTGATGACACTGTAGATCAGACAAGACACAAAAGCACCGCTTTTAGTTTAAACGTACTTAAAAGAAGGACTTTGCTTGTCTGGTGTTGATCTATTGCGGTTCACCCCTCAAACTACTACGATAGTATAGAGAAACCCAGCCGTCTGCTAGCTGGTGTTTGAATACTGTGATGTGCTCTGACACGGCTGTGTTAGGACTGATGGCAGTACGACGGTGTGATCCATCACTGATGTACTGAGCCAGCTAATGTTTGCTGCTCATATTAAGTTGACGTTGCTGAGAAACTAAACAGTTTAGCGCTGCTTTTGGCCACTTGTTTAGCATTTGTAACAGGATAGTCGAGCACTCATCACCAGACATAGAAAAATAATCTGTTTTCTTTCTTAAATTATGACTATTACAAAAAAACTGCAGCCGTGCTTTTCCAGCTGCTAAAACCAGCTCACCAGACACACTCTCCCACTGTTCTTGACAGATTTGTGAAGTCTTCCACTGTTTGGTGTTTGTCATGTTCCGACCATAAAGGATACTTTAAAACAGCGATTAACCCAAGAGCAAAATTCAGCCTTCAAACTTTAAGGAAATAATGAATTGACATTTTACGCGATATATATATATATATATATATATATATATATATATATATATATATATATATATATATTTATATATATTTATATCGAACAATATTTTTGGCCATATCGCCCAGCTCTAAATACAACAGAATTTAAGTTTAATAAATAGCCACCATTTTATTCTAAAACAACTAGTTTGTACACCCCCAGTGCTGAGCTTATTTAAAGACTGTCACATTAAATACAGCTAATCACAATTTTGTGCGTTTAAATATGATAACACTGCTGTGAAGTGAAGTAAATATGTGCACTGCACTTGTATTCTACAAAGCTTTTCCACAATACAGACCAGATTCCTAACTTATTGGGTATCAAAGTTCAGTAGCTCTGTGTCAGTGCCTTGTAAGGGTAATTCTAAATCTTCAGGTCAAGCTCTCTGGAGGTCTGCATTAGAGGCATGGTCTAGTTCCTCTTCAAATGATTGTAAGAGCTTTATGGAGTGTGAGGCCAATAAATAAGACCAGTCTTTACCATCTTTAATAGAATAGCATTAAAATAAAACTCGTATAGCACTCTGACTGTCTATGTGTGTACATTCACCACTTGTATACAGCAGCACTGAAGACGTAAACCACTGTAATTAAACAAAATGATTCCACAGCTCCTCCAGTCTTATCATAGCAACATAGCAAAAAAAAAAGTTTGTTTGTTAATTCAAACAAGTTGCTGGTGCATGAAATGATATTTTCCCTTCCTTGAGCAGTGAGGCACAATTAAAAGGCAAGAAGAGAACATGTGTTGGTGTACTTAATGCAGCACTATGTCTCTCTGCTTGCATTCAAAAGCATATAAAACGTTATGAGCTTTGTGGTTACAGTATGGATTATTAGTAAGAGATAAAAAAAAACGATAAATCTTTTTTATAATAAAGTGATCTGGTGTTCAAAGGCAGTCTTGCCCTCTTATACGCTTAAAAACAGAAAACAAGGGTTCTTTTGGGATGATATCATAGACAAACCATTTTTTGCTTGCTAAAGAATCCTTCAGTGGAGTTTTTTAATTGACTCAGCTGAAAGCACTTATTTAAAGGGTTCTTTAGGGAAACCAAAAGTGATTCTTCTATGGGATCAATGCAAAAGAACCCATTTGGTGTATTGGGGGAGTCTACAGCATTCCACTACACTATTAAGTATAGAGATACCAAACAGGGCTCTTCAGAGCTCTACTACAGAACTTGGAATCTTAAACTTTTGGGTAAAGAACCAAGAGAGAAAACTGATACCAAACCAAAAAAAATATTACTACAGTAAGGGTGTCTATCAAAGATCACCCCTAGCTCAGTAGTTTGGGTACTGCCCAGGGAATAGGTCCTTTTCTAGGGTGTGGCATTGTAAAACGTTCTAGTGCACTGGAACTTTTGTTCCATGAGAGTTCCCACGATGCACTGTAAAAAGCAGTGAGCATCAACTGCTCAAATGAAGGACAAGGGCTGCATGTTATCTTGCTTGCTCACCACACTTTTCATGCCAAACATCATAATAAATAATGAAATAAAATAAATAAATCGACCAACAACAGGGGTTTTGTTCTTGCAAGATGTGTCTCATGCTTAGTTTTACACTAACTCAAATGTCCATAGCTACCTAGTTACATTTGTCTCTGATTTAATTTTACTGACATGCGTTGACGTTAATGTTTGTCGTCATCTACCTACTATGTACAAAATGTTTCTCAAGTACTGCACTTTACTTGTTTAATAAGTTGATAAATTAGCATTAAAGTAGACTGACCAGCTAACAGGCTAATAGGTAACAAGCTATTAGGCCCCTTTAGAATTATTCAGTTACACTAAGTTTAAGTCTTTGCTGAAAGGGTCAGATGGAACACTGAAATGCTTTCTGGATGCCAGTCAGTAACTGACATTTAGCTAGAGCTGCTGTGAATTGCATGGCTGGACAATGGTTAGCTTAGCTTTATGTAGTTCACTATGTCCTGATTCACTACAGGACACAGCCAACGTTTTTGCGAGGAGAAAGGAAATAGTAAGAAAACAGCTTATGGTTGGACTAGAGCATTATTCTACCTGTCACTCTCATATTTGCAGTGTGTAACTTATCAATCAGGTAACAAAACCTACAAACAACAGTGTCATATTTAAGATGTTGGCAGGATATTCATGCTTAAAAACTGTTTTTAAAACTGACTGGTTTCCAACAGCTCCCTCCTTCCTCTTTTTTACTTCATATTTGTCCTATCAGTCTTGTAAAACAAAGGGGCTGACATGTTTGAGTGGCTGAATTTGTAATACTCTATTGTAGAACCGACAGTGGGATGTCCTACATAAGCATATTTATGAATTTAGACAGTTTAATAGACAAAGAAGAAATGGTTTTGTTAAGTAGCAGCAATTATGGTATCATATTTCTTTTAGCCAATGTGACTACAAGAGCAAATAAACTACAGGAGTAACCAAGGCAAGGTAGCTCAGATTGGCCAGCCTGCTGACTAATTCATCCACGCACATAGGCAGTAAGTGCAGGGAGGCATTGAGTTATTGGCTGCTGCAAAACAAAAGTTGTGGGGGCAATGCCTCTCCATTCCTAGCACACACAGTGTAACGATTCATTACTGGTGACCCTTACAATACTCATCACTGTACACCGTATGAAAGGGTTGGCTGTGTGTCAGGAGACACATCGGCTACTTTTTTTATCCATAAAGTGGCCATATGCCATCACGCATCACATATATGCTCAATGTAAATAATGCAATTTGTCAGACTTGTCCCAGTGATTGGATTACCTTTCAGGTACCCAGAGTTCATACTGAACTGGGGAAATCTGCTTTTAACTTAAGCGCACCAGTGAGCTGGAATTCATTCAAACTCCAAAGCTTCGCCCTCTGGTGTCATATGAACTTTTACTCTGTGACCAACTCCACTCCAATTTGTTTGTAGTTAACCTTTTATATGATTTTGGTATGTTTTAGTTGTCTGTATTTGACCATTTTTACATTTTCTCAACATTTACTTTATTGCTTAATTACATTTTTCATTCTTTTTTTTTATCAATATTTGTTATGTTATCCTCATTTGATTTGTCATTTATTATGTTATTTTATGTGTGCATTTTTTTTCCGTTTTCGTATTTTATAGATTCTTTACCTATTTTTTTTTGGTGTATTTTTTATGTATTTTTATCACAGTTTTTTTTTTACAAGCTATTTTTTTAACCTACTCTTTTTTTAAACCTATCTTCAACACAGATCACAGGCTTGCAGATAAAAAGGTTGAAGTTTACTTGAGGTTTTGGTAGTGGTACAGAGGACATAGTCAGAACAGGGTAAGGTCAGAACCAGAGCACAAGAGAACCAAAACCAATGGAACATTAAGAAAGTAACCAAAAACCAGTCTATGTTTAAAAAAACCAAAGCCTCAGATAATATCCAGCAAACAATCCAAAAAGGGCAAAGACAAAATGAGCAGGTCAGAAACTCAGAAAACAGGTCATACACTGAAGAACTCACACAAACAAAGAATGCTCAGTATGCAATGGAAGGCAATACTTCTCAAATTACTAAGCTAAAGTCTGAGCTTTATAACTAAATATATACTAAACTGACTAATGGAGTTTAAAGACAAACAGATGTAACAGCTTAGAATTCTGGTGAGAAGGAATGCTGAAATTAATGTTCATTGGTGGATGGTGATCGGATGACAGTCATGTGATCTCCAGCTGATTCATGGGAGTTGGAGTCCTCTTGACTTAATTTAATGGATTTAATGGACTCAAGAGATCTTGTGAGGGAAAAGGAATGGGTGATGGAGGCATCCTCAGCAGTAGGCATGACATATTTATTCAATTTCTGATTTCTTTATTGATTCAAATACACTACAATTGAGAGTTACCTTCAATGGATTTCGGGTTTAAATAAATGTTGATTGCTTGATTGATCGACAAAATCCACAGAAGTCAAACCGCATAGAACAAATCTGAAAGTAGCTGCAATAGTGAAACTGCAATTAACAGCAGTATATTAAACAGTATATTTTATTTAGTTAGGCCGAAGCCACACTTGTTGATCTTCTACAGAACTTTAAAAACTCGTACATCATGAGGTTTAGCTGGCTTCCTTTTGCATTTGTGTTTTTAAATTACAACTTTATGCTCACTTAATATTGACATTATAATTTGAATAGATAACAGTGTGTTTTTCAAGGAAATATCTAATTTAACAGATTTCCTTATTTTCTACTACATGATCTGCTTTAACTAAAAACATTAGCAGTGCATCATTTCTTGATTTTTCTGGAATCCTATTAGCACTTTGCTAGCAAATTGTAGAAACAGTTGACTAAAACATTCTTTTAATCACTGTTGTTGGAGTTTTTCTTGCTGCTATGCTGATAATGTTTCCTCTGGTTGCTGTAGCTGATCCCTAATGCTGTCTAAGCTTACAATCTCCTTTGTAGCCAAGATGAAAAACTATAAGGGAGACAAAGCTACAGCTGAACTGAAATGATGCTGTTTATTATAGTAATGGTACACAGTGTGCATAATGGCAAAAACAGGCTACCTGCCAAAGCTGAAGTGATGTGCAGGTCAGTGACCAGTCCCTTGCCCCTGTTAAACCCAACTTTTAGCTCTCTTTCAGTGTAACTTCAATGCAAAGTGATTGACTATTCTTAGGTCATAGAAGTGTATAATAAAACTTTGGGCTCGTTGGTGGGACCTGCACATTTAAGGAGTCAAGAAGCTGTTTTTGAGATATAATCAAGGGAGGTCTGAATCTTTTTAAAGAACCAACCACATCACATGAAATAGTGGTGTCCAATCTTGGTCTTGGTCTACCACCCTGCAGAGCTTAGCTCCAGCCCTAATCTAACACACCTGATTCAGATAATGAAGGCCTTCAGGGCATTTGAACACTATACTTAAGTGTGTTACTTCTGAACTCTTCAGGGCGATAGATCTCCAAGAACAGGCCTTGGCACCGCTCATGTAAAACGTCTACGCCAATTAAATGTGTTTTATTTTCTCCTAGAACTGCAAGTCAAGGGCAAGAACCATTAAGGGGGAGGAAAAGCCTAAAGACACATGGATAGCCATTAGCAGCACTGTTGTTTCCACAAAGTTTGCAAAAAGTGAAGGAAGAGAAAGAATATATTAATATTTCCCTCAGTGATGGATTAAATGAGAAAATGGGCTAAGAAGTTTAAAAGAAAAAAAAGACTATATAACCAAGTAAAAAACAGATCTTAGCTAATGAGGAATGGATAATTGAAAGACTAATACAGAATAATTTCAAGACAATATTACCACAGAACGGTACAGAAATTCATTAAAGTCAGAGATTTCACAGAACAAAAAAGCCCTCGCTAAAGCCTTCCTGTTCTCCATTTCATGCGATGTCACTGGGAGTCATTAGCGTGCTCCCTCCACTCTTAGTAAGTTTAATTAACAAGGCTGAAGTTGGCACGTGAAAGGCAGCACACTCAGCTTGATGGGAGTTTTTTCCCCTTCAGCAGCAGAGGTGCTCACGTCTGTCTCCATTTACACCACCCACGTGCTAAATTCTAATTAGCTGACAGATATAATTAGTGTATTAAATCATGCGCCTTTTTTCCCTCTTTATCGCAACGTACATTTGCAGTAAACACATAAGTCTTTTGCTTCTGACACATGTGAAAGGTCCCATCAGCGGAATAAATAAATATAAAAATAAATAAAAGTCATGGTGACTTCTAAAGCTGAAAGTTAGTTTGATGGCTGTCTGTCGCACCTTTGCTGACTGCTGGTGTGATGTCAACACGCAGATCCTGATGCCTGAAGAGATGACAGGGCATGACTTTTCAGCTGAACATCTGAAGGTTTATTTTTTTATAAGTTTTCAGTTTTCAAAAGAGCATTTTTACTTTTAATCTTTTTAAAATTAAAAATGAACAAGAGACATCTAAATAAATAATGCAATTTTAGACTAAAAAGACATTTTCACAATTTATTTTGACATTAAACATTTCATAGGAATAAGAACATCTCTACTTGACATTAATACTGAAGAATGCAAGTACTGTAAATCTTAAAGTCCAACTGCATTTTTCTAAATTATTGCATTATGAAGCCATTTACAAGTCAACAAAGAGTGGTTTGATTTGTAACACTCCATTCTAGAGAAACGTAGTACCTTGTCAAAATTGTTTACAGCAGTAGTGATAGGAACCAGAAAGTTCAGATGGAGAGTTTAATTCCTCCAAATGCTTCCTCACTGAAGATTATTACATTAAATGATCATTAAAACTTTGTCTGATGCCTGAGACACTGTTTTATGATAGTATTGCAACAGGGTTTGGCAGAAAATGTATTGTGTATACAGGAGAGGAACATGCATGTCGCTGCATGGCAAAACAGTCCACAAAAGAAAATATATTTCCCTTCATTAATCGTTACCAATGAAACAACCCCATTTCCAAAAAAGTTGGGACGCTGTGCAATATGTAAATGATGTGCACATCATTTAAACCCTGTATTTATTTGAAAATAGCACAAAGACAACATATCAAATGTTGAAACTGAGAAATTGTATTATTTTGTTTTTAAATATACACCTGTTTTGAATTTTATGGCAGCAACACGTTCCAAAAAAGTTGGGATGGGGCAACAAAACAAAAGTTGTGTTTGTAAAGTTGTGTAATGCTTTTGTGTAAAATAAATAAATAAATAAATAAATAAATAAATAAATAAGTTAATTGGCGACAGATCAGTAACTCTGGGTAGAAAAAAAAACATCCCAGGCAGGCTTTCAGAGGTTAAGATAGGGAGGGGTTCACCACTCTGTGAAAAACAGCGTGGGCAAATAATGCAAAAATTCAACAATAACATTACTAATTATAAAATATTTATAGTAAATCTCAAAGTGCTCACAGAATAAAACATGAATTAAAAGATAATAATCAAATAATACTAATAAAATGGGATAATTTATTGTCCATATGTCCTCCTAAAAAGATATGTCTTTAGTCCCTTTTTAAAACATCAGTTCCCAAATACTTACATACTGTTGTTATAAGAAGAGGTGATGCAACAAAGTGGTAAACATGCCCCTGTCCTTTTTTGGAATGGGTTGCTGGCATCAGATTCAAAATGGGTATATTTTCAAAAAACAAGTAAATCTCTCAGTTTTAGCATTTGATATGTTGTCTTTGTATTTTCAATAACTATAGAGTTGAAATGATTTGCACATCATTGCATTTTGATTTCATTTACATTTTTAACATGGGGTTGTAAATATATAATACATGTAGGTCCACTGGTCGTTTTTAATAATAATTAAAAGTATAATGGCAATGTTGATGAACAAAATTTAAGTTGGTGTGAAAAAATGCTTCAAATATTAATGGAGCTGAAGCACACAATTAATTGCTTTGCTAACTTGATTTGGTTTATATAATAATTCCAGGTTAATTCCATTGCTAAGGTGTTGGTAGGCCATAGGTATGGTGTTACAAGTGGTTGCTAAGATGTTGCTAAGCCATTATCATGTCATCCCACATGGTTGCTTAGGTGTTGGTAGGCCACTGCTATGGTATCCCAGGTGGTTGCTAAAGTAGTGCATACTTCTATATATGCTGACTTTGATGGAATAAGAGTTCCAATAAAATGACTTTGAATTTCAAGATGAGGATGTTACCCCATTCATTCCAATGCAAAAAAATGTGAACACTGCAAATACCATACATTAAATTAGTTAAAAAGTACAATCAACATAAGCATAGACTCTACGGTCCTCTAAAGTTTTGTGGTTCTAGCATGAAAGCATGAAAGGGGTGTAGCATGATAATCAGAAGAAAGGTAAGTTGACTTGAAACCATATTTGTGTTGTCATCTTCACAACCTTTGGTTCCTATCACTACTACTGTGAAGAAAATTTGAGTTACAATGCAACATCTCACATCAAACCGCTCTGAATGACTGTTTTCTCAATAATTGATTTATGAAGGATTCTGTTGTAATTTCAACTGTATGATGAATGAACAAATGTTTAGATCATAATATGCTCCACTGGTGCTGTACAGGAGCACGCAAACATCAGAAATCAGTCACATTGACATATGGAGGAAAGACTTTCTAATCCCAACATCAGATGCAATTTGATGCAAAAATGCTGCCTTTCCAAAGAAAAATCCATAATGTATCATTGATTACATTCATCTAATTAACCCATTAAACATACTCTGCCTCGTTTATTTATCTCATACTCTCTTTTTATCTGCATACGTCTTGAGTCAGTGATCAAAGTGAGGCCGAATCTGGGTTTCTCAAAGACTCCATAGATAAAGATAGAGAAGACACATGAAAGGGAGCCATCAGCCGCCTCAAACACAAATTTGACTGGATCTGTGGGGAGTGAGATTCCAAGTTAAGCAAATTAGATCAAATGTGGATTTATCCCTGGAAACCTGAATGCCACTGGAGTTTCATACCTCATACAGCAGCAGTTATATATGCTCCTGTTGTCATCTGTCACAATATTCCTAAAGACAGATTGCTAATATCATGTGGTGTATTACCTCTGCTGCTATAATCATGCAAATAAACACACTATCAACATGCCTCTAACAACATGAGTTGCCTTAAGATAACCATCATTACTTTTAGATGAAGGGCTGTTATGGTAGCATTTTATAACAGTGGCACACAAGCATATTTTAATACAAATGCATTTTAATACTTGAATTAATGCTTGAGTCATAAGGAATTTATGCAAAGCCTAATCAGAAAGTAATGATAGTCTGATTAGCATTCCAGAAAATAATGAAACGTAGCTTCAGAGTCATATATGAATAGCTATTAATACTTATCGTCTTAATTAACCACTGACACTTTGTTAACTCATTCTGTAAATTAATTTATATTACCTAATTAATATGCCATGTCATTGTAATTGTGTGCATAATAAAGGGCTTATTTAGAGATTATAATAGCCTAAAGTATAATAGCCTAACCAGCTGATAAACTGTGAGGTAATTCCAAAAGGTCTCAATACAAAGATATAGGCTATTTCACCCATAAAGCTCCAAGCCAAATCTGGGCATTTGCTGCTACCTTCACATTTAACCTCACGGAGCAGTATGTAAGTGTTGCCTGTCTAATGAGTCTACAAAATCTAAAATAGTGGACGGAAGCACTCATACATCTCTGGAATGCAGTCTAAAAATGATGAACCACGAAGGTAACACTACATGAACCCTGCTACATGACATTGACATAACTATGCTATAGTTATGCTGTGGTAACATGACTTCAAACATTATGACATAATGACAATTGATGATAGTATTAACAGCACATTGTAATGTTAGTGGAAATCGTCTGTGATAACCCATGAGACATAATGACACCTTTCATGACATTCATTGCATGATTCTGTCAGTGTTATGTATTATGGCTCAGGCAAAGTGTTACCAAAATGAACACACAATACAGTGACATCTGTAGACATGTAATTACAATCCACATGGACTGTGATTTGAATGAACTAATAATAATAACAACAACAATAACAAAAAATTAAGGTTTGGGTTATATTTAGCTTATTACTAATTATTACTAATTCAATGAATGTCATGAGTTAGATCACGTCATATCCTTTTGAATATCTAAGGCCTAAATGCAGAATTGTTTTAATATTTTTAGTTCCATACAGTGCATTTAAAATGCAGCTCAAAGTGCTACACTGTAAAAAAAAAAAAAAGCCTAGTTTTGCTTTGTGCACTTACCCATGAGCTGTAGAGAGATTATTCAGCATGGCTATTCTGCTAAACTCTCAAGATCACTCTGTGGTAAAGAGCCCCCTATAGGGCATCCCTGTGGGGCACTAAGGGGTTAATGAAAGGAATTTTGAATGAGGGCAAGGAGATGCACAGGGTGCACTTTAGTAGGCTGCAAAGATGGATCAAAAGCTTTTGTGTTATTATGGCTTTAAAAGCTCAGTAGAGTAGGGTACTGGTGATCACTCAGATCTGTTCAGCAACATGGCCACTTTTCCAGCAATGTAGCTCTCATGGTTCAATCATTGAGATGAGCAGTTATTAAAGTCACAGCTAATATTTGCCAAAGCAGACTGTGGTTATAATGAGTGTCAGACAACATCCATCCATGTAAAGCTTCATTGTAGCCTACTGAAAACAGATGTATATGTTTCAACCATATACTGGTTCTATGCTGGTTCTTTCCACTTTCAGGTCAGTAAGACCTACATCCTCTGCTCTTCATCAGTACAAGGTGTCCCAAAAAATTGACATAATTTGAGATGAGAATTGAGAATATCTGGCAAATGACATGTCCTAGGCAAACGAAATTAAATAGGCTTCATGTTGAACAAAAACTTCATTTAGAAGTAGATTTTATAACCGATTTCACAGCTTCACAAATGGTCAATATGTGCACAAGACACACGTCAAGTCACTTGATATTGATGATATCTTCCGATACTGGTGGTCGTCCAGATCACTTTGCCCTGCACAAACAGCCTTCTTTGAATTTTTTGTGCCATGTCCAAATCTGCTCTCCAGTCGGTGCATTTTTACTGAATCTTCTCGAAAATGCACGTTGCACACTCTTGTTTGACTGTGTTTGAGCATATTCTAACAGACAAAATGCCTTTTCATTTCTAGTGAACGCAATTCTTCAATCTGAAGGAAAAAAAATTTAACTTGGTTAGATTTCACATATTCTGTTCAAATTTGAGATCATTTGGGGGAAAATTGTCTGTTATTAGACTACGTAATGATGTATTTTTTTGGGGGATACTGTATATTATTCCAACAGATATAAATTAACACAAATAGTCCAGATTGTGTGAATGACAGCAACTGAGTGCTAGCTTATAGATGAGATCCATCTGTTCTGTAAAACCATGTCTAATCCTGTTCTGCTAATCAATTACTAATAAGATTTATCTTCATTTCACTCTTAACACCAACGTACCTTTCCAGTCAATGATCCACTCACACGTACAAACTACACTCTTGGTCCAAGGCCTCACCAAGTTATCCCTGGTTTATGTGTACCCTAGTATAGACTTTTGTATCGAAAATAGCATAATTACACGATGAACACATATAATCACCATCACTTATTCCAGTTATTAGTAGGAAAACTGCTAGCTGTTGGTAGTAATTGTAAACAGCCACTAAGGAACTTTGAGTCCCTGGAATTTTTGCCTTTAGACCAAGTGCCCTCTTGGAAAGCTGGAAATCTCATCAATAAAGCACTGATAATATCTTAGAGAAAGCATCATGTTGCATAACATTTTTTCTTTTGTTTTGAACAACATCCAAATATGAATTTACCAGTAGGGGTAGTTAATAACTGGCTAAACTAAGTTTTTGTTGTAGTATAAAAAAAACAAAACATAATCACTGTCCTTATTGGTCATGAGCGGAGTGTTGGTAATATGATGCAATTTAACTTAAGTTTAGTTCCCATTAATGTTACCCCCCCCCCCCCCCCCCATGTCTGTGCACAGGCCTGTTCGCAAACTGCTTGCATTTCAGTTATCCAGTAACCACACACAAACTCAGGCTTTTATTTATTGCAATAATGCAAAATATGCTTCACAGATAAATGAATACAATCAAAAAGATGGCAGAAAATCAAAGTGTTCAAAACACCCTCTAAGCTCATGAGTAGAAACTTCCTAGGAAGACCTGAAGGCAGCATAACTTTTACCGTTGGCTATTAACTGTTATACCTTTACTTAATCAAAAGCCCAAAGATGATGTGCCGTGTCAAGCAAAGTAATGCAAGTCATTCAAGCCTTTGCTGAACACGTTGACACATCATTTATTAAAGTAACCTGAAACTCTGAATCTAAATGAGTTTCTCTGTGCTTTGTTTCCTGAAAACCCCCCGAAATATTAATAAATGTGCAGTGCATTCAGTGATTACTGGTGAAAAATCGTTATTTGTTTTACAAGAAATCCAGTTGAAGGAGATGAAATAGGCGATAAGAGAAACAATTTGATGTCCTTCATTTAAGACAGTCCTCCATCCACAGTCAAGCATTTTTTGGACAATTCACTGAAAACAGAGCCCAACAGTACTATTGCACCACCAAGCTGTTCTTGATGTAACAAGCACACAAGTTAAGCAAATGGTTTGTTAGCTAAAAATAACATTTTGTAGATTACTTTGTCAGATAGGAAGTACCTCATAAACCTTGTTGGCAACTCACTCATGTTTTGCTGACTTATGTACATGCACTGTACATATATGTACATTTTTGAGGGCTTCTCTGCTCTTCAACTAAAGCATTGCATCTTTTTATACAATGTAATAGCCAGATAGCTTTAGTAAATTAGCCAGCAATGTAAGTTAACTTTAACAAGCTAAGTAGTTAGCGCTTTTGTTACTAATATTAACAGACAGTAAAGGTGTACAAGTTTTTGGTGTGATTTAAAAATGTGTGTTGCCCTTTTTATTGTATGTCAATTTCATGATGAAACAGCCAAAAGAAACAGCCCAAAAAGTCTGGTTCCATTGACTTACACTAAAAGTAAAGTAGGTTTTTTTTCCTTTTCCTGTAGTTGCTGTAGTGTAGGAAATTACCATAACTAAATAACTAAATGAAGCCTACTTAAGGGCCAGAAAAAAAAAAAAACACATAACCTCATCATTACAGTGTCACTCCACTAGCATAGTAGTTCATAAACATCTTCTAAGAGTATCTTGTGTTATGTACTTTATTGATCTAACAAATTAAATTTGTCAATTGTTAATTTTGCTGCCTAACTTTGCCCAGTCTGAGACTTAGTGGAGGGTTTGCCCACCAAGGGCAGTGGAGGGTTAAGTGCCTTGCCCAGGGCCCAAACCAGGTAGACACAGTCAGTCCTGGGAGTTGACCCCACTGTTTGTGTCACTGGGCTACTGGCCATGCTTATAGCATTAGTCTATTTAGTCAATTAATTCATTGTTCTTACATATGCTGATTGTGTGTTGTAAAGCCTCACCATAATTATTACCATTTCATCATGACAGATGTACAATGCAGTAATTACTGTTCAGTTTCTGTTTAAAGAAACCTCAGTAGGATTAAAAGAAAGCAGTAAAATGTGCAAACAGCATACATGCAGATCACAGACTGAAGAATAATTAGCTCGTCATAACTTGGTGTGAGTTAGAGGAAACCTGTCACATGTAAACACTAAAAGTACATAAAGGTGCAAAGATTTTAATCATTTTAAACATTGTCATTGCGCAACAGATGTATGTGTACAGTTGACAAAACATCTTTATCCACGTCAAAAAAGGCTTAATCAAACATGTCTATGTTCATATCCATGCCCACTGCCTTACAAACAACTGACTTCAATGAAAAGAAGTCAACTGTAGAAATGAGTATTCTGTATATTGAATATTTCATATCTGCTTTGATCTGTTTGATCCATTTGAGGTTGCTGTACCTTCATGAAAAGAAAGAACTCTATACACATACGTTCCTGAACATCTCATGATCTTATGAAAATAGTGTGTTTTTCTGCATATATGTGATTATGTAAGTAAGAGTATAAGAGGAGCGGTCAGTCCAAAACGAGCTGAGAAAAAGATACACTTGCCAAAAAAAATAATTGTTCATGTTTGCCAATATGCAGAAATTTCCCTAAAACAACTGATACAAAACTTATGAAATGATAAGAAATATAGTAATTACTTCACATTGTAATCACTGTACATTCTCTATGGTGTGGCATAAACCAAGTAGTTTTCCCAATTAATTCTATGGGTTTATAACTTCATATGCACAATGACATCTAAAATAAAACATTATCAAATTAGAAAAACACACAGGTATCTGATTGGAATGACTGGGCATATTTTTACTGTCAATCAAGTTTAGAGACCCCTCAAATCCAGCTGTAGAATGTAAGGTAATCTGCTTGAACGTCTAATCCTACTTTGAACAACACCAATAAATATGTGTGCAAAATTGTGAATACCTTCAGTTAAGTTACGTTTTGTTGATTTTCTATGTGAAAAACTTCTATTATGGCATTTCTATAAAAATGATGGTGTGCAGTTTCAATTATATTGCCATGGTTAACATACTGGAAAAATACAAACCAAAAATAAAATAATAATAAAACTTTTTCAAAGGCCATATTTCATCTTTTTCTCCCCAATATCAAAGCAAAAAGAGCTACTACCACCATGTTCTTAGCTCTTGTGCATTCAGATGATTCTTCAATTATGAGGTCTTTCCAGTGGTATGCACTGCATGACTTCAATAAAAGTTCACATTTATTATATTGAATATTTCATATTATGCTTAGGTGGTCAGGCTATGTGATAGTGGCCAGCCCATCCTGGTGGAAAGATCCCAGAGGTACAGAACATCTGCTGGACTAGTGGACTAGAAATACATTCAAATCTTTTCAAACCCAGGTCAGCAGATATTTCTGTTATTACATTATACAGTGCTGATTTGAAGCTTTCCATGAAAGCTATAAGTTTCCAAGGTTTTGTGGAATTATTTATTATTAGTACATTTACAAACATACAATGTTACTGTCCACTAGCTTAATCTGCACAAGCATCATGACTAGATTCTTAACTCAGTATCTCAATCAGACATACAGTATCCAGCAAAGGTGAGTATAACCCTCACTCTCTGCAAATATTTTATTATATCTTTTCATGGGCAACACTATATAAATGAAACTTGGATATAACTTAAAGTAGTCAGTAGATTTACTCTCCTCTGAAAATAACTCAGCCATTAATGTCTAAATAGCTGGCAACACAAGTGAGTACACCTTACAGTGAACATGTCCAAATTGTGCTCAATTGTGTACTCAAATTTGTAAGATACTGTACATACGTTGATTAATTATGAGGGCTGTGAAAAAGCCTGAAGTCATCTACTGTTCTCGGTTTATATGACTTGGCAATCACTACATCATTAATATACATCAGGTTACATTGGGTTGTGTTATCCACATTGCCTTCTTTTCCACTCTGGCCACAGCCATAGATCTATAGTCATCAGCCTTGAAAATGAAGTAGAAGACACTGTGAAGTCATGTCATGTAACACTTTCTAAGAACTCACAACACACTAATGATTGGTTTATCACTCATGATTGATCGCGTCACGCTGCCAAATTCCTCCTCCCCTACAAGAGGTATTTCAGACTACAAGGCAGCAGGCTTTTTCATAGCAGTAAAGAAAGTAAAGAAACTACTCACATTCTACCAAACAAGAAAAAAAAATCAGTAAAATGCTTTTCACTTTGTATTTTTTCTTGTTAAACGTCTTGACCCTGTTTCTCATTTAACCTATCCTTATAGATTCTTTTCTATCTTTAATCAATCTCTTTAAAAACATTTCTGAAAGCTGTCCATCTGTCTTTAGACCTTTTCTCCTTGGAGCATGGCTGCTGCCAGTGCAGGCTGTACCTAATAAGCAACATAAGCAGCTGCTTAGGGCCCTATGGCTGCAATGTCTGGGTTACTTCTCTACCTTTATGTTGCCTAAGATGGAAAAATATAGGGGAAATCATATTATAAATAAATATATATGAAGTTAAGCATTTATAACAAGAAAAAAAGAAACATGGTTGCCACTGCCTCCACAGTTAGATCCAACCAAGTTTACACTTCGCTGGATAAGCAAGAAATAAATGTTATGAGACAGAGCCCTGGATCCACAATGCTGAGAAGATCTGTAACTTAAATGGCAACTTATTAGAAACGAGCATCCAATAAGCTGCAATTAACAAATTAGCCAGTTATAAATGTATACAATTAAGACATAATTAATGTTATTATTTAGCTTTTAATTTTACAGTAGAACAGCTAAAAAGAATCCTAAAAAATCCTTCTTAGTGCCCCATCAGTGCTAGAGACAAGAAAAAGGTTCCTCATTGTCTTTGTCTTGGTAGTTCTTCTTTAGAATTTTTAGAAAGAATTCTGTACAGAAGTATTCACTTGGCCAAAGAAACCTTTTTGCACCTTTATTTTTAAAGGACCCACATTTCACATGTCTTATATTCATGTACCCTCTTCTCCAAGGTCCACTTATGACATCTTGTTGTCTTAAGAACCAAAAACAGTTATAATTAATTTTCACACAACAAATTTCCCACCTTTCTTTATCAATTACAATTAAACAAGCTGCTTTGTTATTGTGCCTTTAAGACTGGCTTCTGTCTTCATTCAAAAGCAGTGCAAGGAGAAACACCCCTTATAACTTTAATGTGAATGGGTGTGGCTAAACTGTTATAGGCTGAATAACATCACAAAAACTTTGAATTCAATGCAGGCTGTTTCTGCAGCTTGATTTCCATACATGGACTGAACAGACTGGTGAGTGCACTGTAAGTTTTGAAACTACATCAAACATGAATTTAATTGAGTTTTATATGAAATGCACCTTTGAAGAAAAAATTATATATTTTATATAACATATTACTTTCACTTAAATATTACAGTATGTTGCTGTTACAGAAAAAGTAGAATAATTGAGTCATGGCTCCCTGCACATTTTCCTGCCCTGGTAGCAGTGGAGAAAAAAAAATCTTGGCAGCTATCCATTGCCACTTCTCCCCTCCTCAGTCCCAGGTGTAAAGCATTGTTGTCCACAGGTTGAACTGTCCACAGCAAAGCAGCTGGTGCAGGCCAGGCGGCAGATGGAGAAAAGCTGTTTACTTCACTCACAGAGGCTCTTCTGGGCAGGCCTGTAAAAGCTGGCACAGCTTTCCAACTAGTGACAGATGTGGCTATTCCCTTATACCTGCTAGCAGCTAACTAGTTCAGAGCGGCACTTCCTCACTCCTGACAGCAGTTCAAAGAAAGTCCAGTCTGAGGTAATCTGGAGGCATTGAATTCATCTGACTCAGAACAAGCATTCTCTCCAGGCATTTACAGAAATAAGCAATTACTTCTGTTCTCCTGATGTGAGGATCAATTAGCATCGCCTTGTGAAATAATAAGTGACGCAGCAGATGCGAGAGGTAAAACAACTGGAGGTAGTGATTTTGGTTCAGTTTGGGATTGTGTTCCATTTTTTAAATAGACAGAACATCATGTTCTGCATGTAATGCTGTATCCTTGTCAGAATGTTCCTGCCTCCTTTTCTCAGAATTCTGGCAACATCCATCGCACCATGATGACGGATGATAATGATCAGTGTAATAGCAGACCAATATCCACCACTGAACCTAATCTAGTCAGCAGAACAAAAGATTCTGTTCAGAAATGAAGTAGCTGTGGCCATGTCTACGAATGTTATGCACATAATAATAATAATAATAATAATAATAATAATAGAGGAAGAAGAACATACATAAACTAGAATGAAACAAAATAAAGCACAACAAGGAAAATGAAGACTAATAGAGAGGAAAATGTTGTAAAATGCTACCTAATAGAGAAGTGGAATAAGATCATTTCACTTAACATAATTAAAATCTAAATCTAATCTAAACTTGTTTAGAAACAGGTCAAAATGGTACCACTTTAGAATAAAGCTACCATTATAGTGTTTATGAATTGTTTAAAATTAGTTTATTAATAGTTTTTACTTAAGGTCATTACTGACCATTAAAGTCATTAATAAATAGTTACAACACATTAATAAAAGAGCAAAAGTGACCTGTTACATCTGATAATACCTCATGAAACTGACATGTTCGATGCTGACGTCAAAGTAAGATAAGTAACCAGTAAAATCTGAGGTTCAACAGTGTAAATGATTGTGGGTTTACTATTAGGCAAACAGCAGGTCAGTATTGCCCTTGTTATTTAGGTGCTGTAAAAGCTTAGTAATTATTTTTATAAGCTAATTAATAACCATTAATAAACTCAGAGTGTTTTATAAACCCTTTATAAGCACAGTCTAAAGTGATTCCAAAAATAAATAATATTACAATATTCTGACAGTACCTAAAAAAAAGACAGTTCTTCAAGGGTTCTTTAGTAGACAGTGGTTCTGTATAGATCAATGACATCATAGCAATAGCAGAACCCCTTTAGTGTTATATAGAACCATTTTTAAAAGCCATATAGATTAAGAACCATATCAAAATATGATCTCTTTCCTCAGTGTTCAGAGTTCTATATAATGCCATTGTCTTTACTAAAAACCCTTGAAGAACCATATTTTTAAGAGTGTAGTCTCATTATGAGAAAGATTAGCAGCTCTATATGTCCAAAAGTTTACAGACACTGGCACATTCAGTGTTTCCTCTGAAATCAAGAGTACTAATAATAAGTTTGTGCCCCTATGCTGCAGTAACAGCCTCTACTCTTCTATGAAGGCTTTTCATTAGATTTTGGCTCTTAAGATTTGATTGCATTTGGCCACAAGAGCGTTAGTGAAGTCAGGTACTAATGTTGGATGATTAGGTGTGAATCACATTCACCCCTCCAATTCATCTCAAGGGCTCCATTACTCCAGAAAACAATTCCACTGCTCCACAGCCTGATGTTGGGGGGCTTCATACTCTGTAGCTGACGATACTGTTCATGATAAGCATCCCATTCTTTTGCTATTGCTTTTCTAGGGAATTCACAAACTGTGTTTATGGACGTGAATGTCGGTGGCAGCAATGGGTGCTCCTTAAAGCCACCAATTAGAAGTGATGTCTGGATACTTTTGTATGTATTTAACCAAGACGTGGTTATTTTTGCACTGCCAATGGGAAATCACAGTTGGAAATCATTTTAGGCTAAGATTAGACTTAATCTGGGTCTGGGAAATGGGAGATTATTTCACATGCCAAGACGTTTTTTTGTTCCCTGCGGTGTGCTTTGCAGCCACTTTTTAGTTTTAAAATGATAGTTACAATCCATAAAGATGTAGTTGCAGTATAGTTTTCAGTGGAGTAATTGTATTTCTATTGTGCCAACCTCAAGGAGGAAGAAGGACCAGTAAGCATTTTGGAAAACATGCAATGATTTTGCACTTACAATACTGGCCTTGGTACATGATGATTGACCAGACACCTTAAAACTATCCACAAGCCGTGGACAATGAGTACATCACATAAACATTCTGTTTATGGTATATGCACCGTTACCTATAACAGCTCATCAGAAAATCACACGCATATCCAGCGCACAGCAATAGCACAGAACAGCTAGAACAGCTACACAGCTAATAGTACAACAGTGCTACACCCTTTCTGGGTATACAGCTTACAATGAACATATATGGCAGAAAGACACCATAATAAATCAAATCAATCTAGAATTACAGTTTTAAAATGAAATATCGTAAAAGGCATGTGCGAAAGGGGTGGAGGAGTAAAACATCTATTAAAGTTTCAGCAGAATCTGCATCGCAGGGTAAAATTACTCTTATGTAAAAGTATAGAAGACACATTATTGGCCAGAAAAAATTCTATTTGAAAGGTGTACTATATGAAATGACCAGGTCAAAGGTTGAGATCTGCATGAATCTCAACACATAAGCCTGAATCTGCCACATCCAATTGGATAATTGACACCAGCAGGTTTTTGTTAACAGTATACATTGTAGAGATACAGACTGATGACACCACCACATTTTTTATTAGAAATTTAAAAATGGGGTAGTGGTTTCACTGAGTACAAGAGCGCCATTACTGTCAAGCCTCTGTTACAAAAAGAGAAATTAAGTTCATAAGTTTCAGTTAGCTGGCAAATTATGAAGGGCTCATTGTTCAATGGTCAGACATTAGTGTGGCAAATTCCAGGGGATATAATTGCTCTACATTTTTGTTTTCCATCATTAAAAATTTTAAATACATTTTTTATATAATCTAAAATAAGTTGAGCATGGAGAATAAAGAACCTACTAAATTGCAGCATGTGCTGCATGGCCAGTCACCCTGTAGAGCCTTAAATAATCTTTTAAAAGACAGACTTCCTTTTTCAGACCATGTCATACGTCTTTACATATCATGTCAGGCGCATAGACTCGAACAAAAGGTCCATCTCAATGTTTAGGTCTAAAATACAAAATCATCATTATACTTATGACATAATAAGTTAGATTATGACAATATAATGACAATTATATTGTCATAATATACAAAGATATAATGACAATAGTTGATAATTCACCCACATCTTTGGAACACATGTTCTTCACCAAGTTTTGAGAGAGTTCTCTCCAAGTACTCTTTCACGGCATTCACAAAAGTCTGGCTCATCTACTTGAATGGGTCCAAAACACAACTAACATCATATAATGTTCTTCCGCATGTTGCGGGCAATTAGATATTTCTATTAGAGATGTCTTCAAATTCTCAATTTCTAAATAGTGTTGCTTTAACAGAAATGAAATCGTGATTTTTCAGTTTCTTAAGCCAAATTATCCTCAGGGCCTTCTAGGCTTTGAGAGAAGCCTAATATATTCTGAGAACTAAATCATCATGCTTATTTTATCTAGTCTCTGCAAGTATTATGGTAATAGCCTTAATTAAGTGTTCAACTTTAGCTGGAAAAGAACAGGTTGAAGTTGAAATGGCAAAAGGAAAACGATCAAGATTTTTTTTCTATGGTGCCTTGCACTGGTTAGGGCTTCATGGGCTTTCTGGAAGGCCTTAATACATTTCTGATGTATTCTCTAGCAGTCCTGCAGTCTTCATTTGTGGGGGCTTAGAAGGACCACAAGGCTCAATGGTGCCACATTTTGCATTTTTGCCCTCTATTTGTCCTGAATGTTGTTTTTCATTTTGATGAGGACTAAGCAGCAGCCTCTTACCAAAAATTCCTGGAGATACAAGCTTGGCTTAGAGAGCTTCCTGACCAACATACAGAGAAGCTGCAGTATGCTAATTAATTAAAAACTGTGAATGATAACATAATTTCACTAGGTACAGGTACAGTATTAGCATAGTGTGTGTCACATTGGGTTTACCTAAAACGCATGCCTTTAAACCTCAGAGCTCTTTACTGGAGGAGTCACTGTACAACCTCAACATGCATACATGCATATAATAAACCATTCTCATTACTCATGGGAATTTTCTTGCTTGTGTTTGTCTTGGCGAGCAGAACTTTTCTGCTAATTGCAGAGAATCATATATATTTGTTTTATTCTTGAGATTTGTCACACACTACAGCCTGAAGAAGGGAGTGGAGAAGGGAGACAGCATGCTGTTGAACAATAAACTTGCTTGAAAGAAAAACATTTCTCATTAGAAACAGCATATTTACTATGCAACTATGTTAACTTACAATGGATAGAACCATGTCAAGCTTAAGTTCTCTTTTTCTGGTGATTCATTTTTCTTTTACAGTTTCTTTCAATACTGTCCACTGACAATGCAGTGATGCAGGTCTCTATACTCTATAATGAATTTTAGACATCAAAAAAAGTTGGGATGAAAAGCTTTCCATTCATCACAGAAATGAACCACAGACAACAGTAGCATACAGTTGTCTTCTATAGACTGAAATGTTTGAGCAGCCTCCACAGCTAAGAAAATATATCTGCAGTTTGTAGTTTTAAAGCCACCAAAATATTTCATTTTAATCACATTTTTAAATGAATGTACATGTTATACACAAAGTACAATAACACAGAACCTAGATTGTTTCTATGCATTTCTGTTTACCTTGAGTTAGGTTAAAGTCATCCTGCTGTTTTTCTCTTCTGTTTATATGATATGACATTAAACGGGCATGTAATTCAAACAAATAAAAAGAATCTAATTATGTTTTAACAAACACACACACACACACACACACACACACACACACACACACACACACACACACACACACATACACAATATTGCCAAAAGTATTGCTCCTGTGCCTTCACACGCTTATGAACTTGAATGACATCCCATTCTTAATCCACAGGGTTTAATAGGATGTTGGCTTTCCCTTTGCTGCTATAACACCTTCAACTCTTCTGGGAAGGCTTCCCACAAGTGTGTTTATGGGGAATTTTTGACCATTCTTCCAGAAGTGCATTTGTGAGGTCAGACACTGATGTTGGACGAGAAGGCTTGGCTTGCAGTCTCCACCCTAATTCATCCCAAAGGTGTTCTATCAGGTTGACACATTGCTTTATGCACTGGTGCGCAGTCATGTTGGAACAGGAAGGGACCGTCCCCAAACTGTTCGCACAAAGTTGGGAGCGTGAAATTGTCCAAAATCTCTGAAGCATGAAGAGTTCCTTTCACTGGAACTAAGGGGCCAAGCCCAAGCCCAACTCCTGAGAAACAATCCCACAGCATAATTCCCCCTCCACCAAACCTTACACTTGGCAAAATGCAATTAGACAAGTACCGTTCTCCTAGCAATCACCAAACCCAGACTCGTCCATTGGATGGTCAGATGGAGAAGCGTGATTCATCACTCCAGAGAACATATCTCCATTGCTCTAGAATCCAGTGGCGGTGCTTTAAACCACTGCATTTGACGTTTTGCATTGCGCTTGGTGATGTAAGTCTTGGATGCAGCTGCTCAGCCATTGAAATCCATTCCATGAAGCTCTCTACACTGTTCTTGAGCTAATCTGAAGGCCACATGAAGTTTGGAGGTCTGTAGTGATTGACTCTGCAGAAAGTTGCCAACCTCTGTGCATTATTCGCCTCAGCATCCACTGTCATTTTATGTGGCCTACTACTTTGTGGCTGAGTTGCTGTCATTCCTAATCTCTTCCACCTTGTTATAATACCACTGACAGTTGACTGTGGAATATTTAGTAGTGAGAAAATTTCACAAATGGATTTGTTTCACAGGTGGCATCCGATCACGGTACCATGCTGGAATTCACTGAGCTCCTGAGAGCGACTCATTCTTTCACTAATGTTTGTAGATGCTAAGGTTCTTGGTTTTTTACACCTGTGGCCAAGGAAGTGATTGGAACACCTGAGTTCAATGATTTGGATGAATGAGTGACTAAATTTGGCAATATAGTATAAATGATATCAATATATATATATATATATATATATATATATATATATATATATATATATATATATATACACACCAGGTCTGCATCTGCTGCGTTGTGCTTTTCTCTTGCTCTGTTAAATAACTGTGCATATCATTGCATTTTGTTTTCATTTACATTCTGCAAAGTGTCCCAACGTTTTTGGAAATGGAGGTGTAATAAATTTAGATCTTTGAAATGAATGACTGATGAGGAGGGAGTGGTGAAAAGCAGTGGTTGAGTTTGGTAGTGGTAATGTTTCCCTGAGATTGCACAGTAACAGTAATGACCAGGTGACAAGGGGTCAGGGTGGTTTTTTCTGTACACTCAGCAATTCAAATAGAAAATTAGATGGAACAACAAGGATGATTTTGTCAAAAAGAAGCAGGTTTAGAAAGGATTTTGATTTTCCTCTAAGTGATGACAGAATTCCTCATCCATTTACTGTTGACAGTTGCCAGATAAAAAGCAAAAACTGAAAACACATCAGAATTGCCTATTTTATTCACTGAACATTGATTGAATGTTCTGCTTCCGTGGCACACTCTTTGAAAGAGGAAGCAAATTTCCAATATGCTGTAAGTAGCAGCGGATTTTGCTTGTGGAACCGAACTCGCAGTTATTTAATAGAGCAGGAGAAAAGCACACAGCACCAGATGCAGACCAGTGCTAGTAATGACATGCTTTTGAAGCACCACAAGGTAAGAAAGGATTTTCTGTCATATTGTGCTGTGAAAGCAAACACAGACGTGCAGTTAGTTGAAACACATATGCTGTACAAGACAAGAATTAAAATTAGCATGATTCATTAGCAAGAAAAATGAGAGGCTTTAGCATCATTTCAGAAATATATAATACATATTTACAAACAGTGAACAAGTTTTATGTCAAGGGAGACACCAAAGCTAAAAAATATTCAATTGTAAATAAAGCAATCAAACTTTTACACCAAAAACAATTATTGTCTTTTAGGTGCATGGCTATTTAATAATCAAATGCATTGTAGATAGTAGTGCTTTAACATGCTTGTGGGCTTTGGGGCTACAGGTGGTAGCAGGTGTTAATGGTTTTACTCAGTAAACCATTAACATCACCAAAACAACCAAAATCTCTAGCAGGCTATGGTCTTTTGATCATCTTAAAACATTAGGCGGAAATGATCCCTTTCTCCCACTTAAACCCACAGAACTGTTCCATAGAACAATTAATAAATGGAGCTTAACATCCTTTCTTTTATTTCTCCTCCTTTTTTGGCTGAAACGCCTTTAATGATGTCCAAGATTCTTGATCCACATCATTACCAAAGAAAAAAGCAGTGAGTCTAATGTTAATATGGCCAGGTAACTTTACAAAGTAACAACCTACTGTTGTAAGGTACTTTTTCTTTGTGAGCATTTTGTTTGAGCTCAAACATTATAAGTACCTGGTTTTAACTTTGAAATCAAATGCATCCAATACAGCCAATAATCATCACAGATGATAGTTTCAGTACATTTGGCCAGTCAATACTTATGAATGCATATAAAGATAATTGGTGTATGTGTCTGGATAAGTGAAGAAGAAATAAAAAAAACAAAAAAAATCAGACAAGAGACCCTGAATTACTTGGGGCCTCTGGACATCAGCGCAAGTGAGTCTGTGCATTAAATCAGCCCTGATTGTAGATAACATTTTCTCTTTATGTTTTTAACATGCAATAAAAATGAAGGATAAAAACTGACAAGCAACAAAAAAACAACAAAAAGTGTCTTAGTAAAATGTTGGGCCAATACAACCCGCCAGAAGAACTTCAGTGCCCCTTGACAGAAATTGTACATGTCTCTAGAACTGTACTGGAGGAACAGAATAGCATTCTTCTAAAAGAAGAATGTGCAAAGCACTGTCTAAAACCACTGAATGATGCCTCATGTCCTGTAAATTAGGGCATTTTTATCCCCGTGAAAAGTTAAAATAACTTTGTGTTAAGGTTTCCCTGTAAGACAAGTGGACCCAAAACAAAATGCTCAAAGCAAAATGCTCCTCACAACACAATCTATCAGAGCCATCATTCTCAGCCACCTGAGGAACAGTTGCTTTTCTGTTATTCTTTACATATGCCCACAACTCATGGTCACCGATTGTGTGCTATTGACCACAAAATCCCCTATTTACTGATGTCTTTCCTGAAGATCTAACAAATAAATATAAATTGTGAAAATGCAAATTAAGGTATTCAAGGCCAAATGACAGAATAAAAGCACAGTTTTCTGAAGCGCATGATGTTAGCACTAGTTAGTCCAAATAACGAAATCCAAGAAAGTTAATCTAGTGTAGAAATTAATCCAGTTGGCTAATCAAGTTTCAGTGCAAAACATCCATCCATCCATCCATCCATTTTCTAAGCCGCTTCTCCGTCAGGGTCAGGGTTCAGTCTTCGGGCGGAAGGCAGAATACACCCTGGACAGGTCGCCAGTCCATCGCAGGTCAGACAGACAGACACAGACAGTCACTCACACCAAGGGGCAATTTAACATGTCCAATTGGGCTGACTGCATGTCTTTGGACTGTGGGAGGAAACCCACACAGACACGGGGAGAACATGCAAACTCCACACAGAGAGGACCCCGGTCACCCGGCCGGGGAATCGAACCCAGGCCCTCCTCGCTGTGAGGCGACAGCGCTACCCACCGCGCCACCGTGCCGCCCCCAGTGCAAAACATCTTGATCTATATCCTCTATCCTAATCAAACGTCTAAAAATGACTACTAAACCACTTACCACTAAAATTCCAGTTTAAAAGCAGTGGATAGGACCTTCACTGCCTTTTGAAGTTATTTTAAAAATCTATTAAATGACCTATTGTTTTTACAAATGGCTGCAATATGACCACCAAATTCAGGAGTCTTTACATGTGGGACCAAATCATCTCTATAAGCCTTTCTTTCTCTAACATGGACAATAAAGTAGTGATGCAAAATTAGCATCGATGGCTGTTTCTCTCACCATAAATTTGTGTGTCCTTAAATACAGTCCAGTGATGTACATTTTTTTTAGCAATTGCAACTACTTTAAATGTGAAATACAAATATCACCTTATTAGCCAGACCGTACATACAGTGCCGGTTCACAAGTGACTCTGTAAAGTATATTATTATGTTAAAGAGCAGAAGGTCATATGTACAGTAAGTGTATTTATATATACTGGATGAAGCTATTAGGACTCACACTCACACTCACTATACACTGTCCTCCTTTCAGGGAACTACAAGCAATTGGGCATTGGTTGCTTAGTTGCTTCAAGGTCCGATGTTTGTGATTATTGGCCATGTTTACATGCAAAGATGTTGCCAATCCGACTGAACACAATCCGATTACAGATTCAGACTGAGAGGTTTATTCTCACTCTATTCAACAATCTGGTGGAAAATCTTCATTTACATGCTCACTACAAGTAATCCGATGCAAAATGACGCGCATGCGTGGAGTAAACGTTACCATGACAGCGAGCATCCCGTGAGGTCCAGTCAGAGTGAGACGAGTTTCCAGTTGGCACGCTTGTGTTTTTAACTGCTTTAAACTGATGTGAGACTCAGAACGATGTCCTTCACATGTACTTATAAAGGAAGACGTCATGTTCTGAGACACATAAGCTGGACGTTCGTCCCACCGCCATCTTTTAAAGCTCAGAGTATAAACCTCGTCTCCTCTGCAGACCAGCTTCTGCTCCGCCATGTTGAACATTATGAACCTTTCGCTATGATGCTATAACAGATGGATAAATTCAAGCACACAGCTTAACACTGGCAGCAGAATAGGTTGTACCAATGAGCTCAGTGACTTTAAACATGGCACTGTCTTAGGATGCCACCTCTGCCACAAGTCAGTTTGTGAAATTTCTGTCCTGTTAGATCTGCCCCATAAACTGTAAGTGCTATTATTGTGAAATAGAAGCACCAAGAAGCAATAACAACTTAGCCATGAAGCAGTAGACCACGCAAAATCACAAAGTGGGGCCATCAAATGCTGAAGCACACAATGCATATCCTCTGTTGAATCACTCGCTAAAGAGTTCTCAATTTTATAGAATACTGAACCATTTGTCACTGTGTTTGCACACTGTGAAATTAGACCTCTGCATTTAACCCATCCATGCAGTGAAACACCCACATACATGTAAATTAGTGAACACACACACTAGGGGGCAGTGAGCACACTTGCCTGGAGCCCTATCCAGAGCGCCCAGGGAGCAATTGGGGGTTAAGAGCCTTGCTCAAGGGCACTTCAGTCACAGACTGTCAGCTGAAGGGATCGAACCAGCAACCTTCCGGTCACAGGGCTGATTCCCTAACCTCCAGCCCACAACTGCCCCGTCAGCACCATCAGCAAAAGAACTGCGTGTTAGGAGCTTCATGAAATGGGTTTCCATGGCTGAGCAGCTACACATAAGCCTGAGATCAAAATGAACAATGCTAAGCATCTTGGAGAGTGATGTAAAGCACACTGCCACTGGACTCGGAGTGGTGGAAATGTATTCTGTGGAGTGACGAATCACGTTTCTCTATCGGACAGTCAGGAGACCATTTGGTGGAGGAGGGATAATGCTATGGGGTTGCTGTTCAGGGGTTGGCCTAGACCGCTTAGTTCTAGTAAAGGGAAATTGTAATGCTTCCACAGACCAAGACATTTTGGGCAATTCTATGTTTCCAATTTCATGGGAACAGTTTGAGTAAGGTCCTTTTCTGTTTCAGCATGACTGAGTGCCAGTGCATAAAGCAAGCTTAAAAAAGGCATGGCTGGGTGAGTTTGGTGTGGAAGAACTTGACTGGTCCACACAGAGCCCTGACCTTAAATCCCATCAAACACCTTTGGGATGAACTAGAATGGAGATTGTGTGCCAGACCTTCTTGTCCAGCATCAGTGTCTGACCTCAGAAATGCTCTACTGGATGAACAGACACACTCCAAAATCGTGTAGAAAGCTTTACAGAAGAGTAGAAACTGTTAGCTGCAAAGGGGGAACAACTCTGTATTAATGCCTTTGTCATAAGATCTCTGGTGTCCCAATACATTTGTCCACATAGTGTATATTACACATATCAATGTTAAATAACCTACACCAATATATATATATATATATATATATATATATATATATATATATATATATATATATATATATATATATATATATAAAATAATCCATATTCGAATCCATAATTTGTGTTTGTAGTGTGTAATTTCAATGCAGCCCCACACCCTGTTCATGGATTATAATGGAATATTCCACGTTATTGTGTGATAACACAGTTACATACAGATAGGCTTGTATGAACAAGGCTATGAAGTGATAATGTACATTATGGAAAGGAGGTCCTTTGATGTGATTGTCTGTTGAGAAAGAAAGTCAATTAAAATTATCCAAGTGCAGCAGAGAAACGTAAAAAGGAGGAAAGCAAAAAAGTTTATCACTTTACTCCTAAAGTTAACTAATTGTTTTTTTCAGTCAGATCAGAGTGCTGCACAGACTCAGCAGACTGTACATAATGATAGCATTACTGTTGGCATAAATTGTTCCAGTGTTGGAGTCATTACTCAAAAAAGTAGCTAAAAAGTCTCTTGAAATTTAATAGGAATACATTTCATTACTGCTGCTGCCTTTCCCAATTATTTAAATAATCTGTCAATATAGTGAGATTTCACCTAATAAAATAGCTTAAGTAAAAATACTTGGAAAAATATTAGACTTTAAATAATTTCACCAGTTATCTTTTTTATAGTATAAAAATGTAAAAATGTGTATCCATTCATGTTTTTTTCCTAGAACGCCAGAATCACTAAATCCACCCCTGACCAGCACGAAAAATTAAAGTTTACCCTTATACCCTTTGGTAAGCCTCAGTAAGTCCAAGTTATGATTTAATAAAAAAGAAGATAAAATGTTTGTAGACTTCTAGGACAAAGTTATTGGCCTTACGGACCAATGAGGTGAAGTTTAACCTTTGCTAGAGTGAAAGATTGAAGAAAATATTGGGGAAAAAAGAAAGGCCAACATCCATATCTGTGAAACATGGTGGCATTGGCATGCATGTTGGCCAGTGGAACTGCTTCACTTGTCATTTCTGATGATGTTGATGCTGACAGCAGCAGTATGATGAGATATATATATATATATATATATATATATATATATATATATATATATATATATATATGTATGAAGTATACAGGAGCACCGTAACTGCTTCGATCAAACCAGATGCCTCAAAACACAGTGGATGTACTTCACCTTGCAGCAGGACAAAACTAAAAACAATTAGTAAAACAAATTTAAAATAAGTAAATCATTTTTTCAAGGTCAAGAGGTGGAATGTTCTCTGATGGCCAAATCAGTCAGCTGACCTGAACCTCTGAACCACACTGACACTGTATTTAAAGAAATAGTTTACAGAGAAATTGATCACCAAAACATGTTTAGTGTCCAAAGTTGTCTTTAGTTTTAGGCTTAAACCAGAGTTGCTAACCAGTAATGGATGTCTCAGTCACATAGAATATATTTAGTGACCTAGACATCTACTGTATTAGCCTCGTAGCTCCAGTGCAAAAATAAAGAAGTAAACTTTTTACACTAAACAAAAGGGAAAAAAACTTTAAACTTTTCCTTTAATTCATTAAACACAAGACTGAAGGCAAAAGTATTTTTAACAAGTAGGAGCACAAAAATGCTGGCAGGGCAGAGCAAACAGTATCAGACTGTAGATTCAAGTGCTGTATCTAAAACTGACTCCAAAGCTTTTGCTAATATGACATCCATTTCCCCAAGAAGCAAATCAGATACCAAATACTTTTGATGCATGGAAAGACCATTATTTCTATATTGAAAGCACACTATGCTGACACCTAAACATTATACCAACAGGAGCTTTTTATCACATCCCATTCCATAGGCATTAATATGGAGCCGGTCCCCCTTTTCACCCATTCATCCAGAAGGGCATTTGTGAGGTCAGACACTGATGTTGGATAAGACGACCTGGCTTGCAGTCTGTTCCAGTTCATCCCAAAGGTGTTCAGTGGGGTGAGATCAGAGCTCTGTGTGGGCCAGTCACACTAAACTCATCCAATCATGCCTTTGTGCACCTTTGGTACAGTCACACTAGGACAGTCCCCAAACTGTTCCCACAAAGTTGGAAGCATACAATTTTCCAAAATGTGTTGGTCTTAACACTAAGATTTCCCTTCACTGGAACTAAGGGGCCTAGGCCAACCCCTGAAAAACAACCTCATAACATTATCCCTCCTCCACCAAACTTTACAGGTGGCACAATGCAGTCTGGTAGGTAATGTTCTCTTGGTATTCGCCAAACCAAGACTCATCCATCAGGTTGCCAGATAGAGAAGATGATTCATTACTTCACAGAATACATTTTCATTGCTACAGAGTCCAGTGGCAGTGTGCTTTACACCATGCTTTCGAACACTTAGCATTGTGCTTGGTAATGTAAGGCTTGCATGCAGCTGCTTGACCATGGAAATCCATGCCATGAAGCTCCTGGTGCACAGTCATCACAGTGCAGACGTTAGTGACAGAGGAGGTTTGGATCTCTACAGTCGTGCAATAGTGAGGAAGGAAGATATTTTGAGAACTCACTTTGCAACAGTGGCACAAATGTTTGTAAAGGGAGACTGCATAGCCAGGTGCTCAATTTTATTTACCTGTGGCAAAGAGACTGAATAAAACCCCTGAATCCCAATGAGTCCCAATACGTTTGTCCATACAGTGCATATACTTCAAATTTCATTTCATTTCCAATGTGCAACATTGTGAATACTCATACAAAAGAGTCAGAACTGTGTCACTGTCCAATTATGCATAGACTACATTGAAAGAGTTATGCCAACAAAATCAAGGAGAATTAGTGAAGCATGGTGGTGCAGGCAGGACACTAACACTTTTGGAGTTTGAGAATGAGGTCCAAATGTCAGTTTGCATGCCTCTAAAAGGCAAATGAATGCATATATTTTTACATTTGAAAATGCCCAGCTGCTCTTTATGGTGTGAAGGTCATTTCCTTCTCCTGTATAGTTACTATTTTGGAGATACTAGCCTTTGCCCTGACAGTGACAGTATTCACTGTGGGTCTGTGACAAATGCCGTTATTTGTTAAATGTTGGATTTGTCCTTTAAGTCGTGAGTCCACCTCTCCCCATGTGTTAGTTTTATGTTATTGTCCTACTATCATGCCTGTTACAAGTGGTAGCTCTCAAATGGCTCTTGATTGTCTGTACTCTCAGCAGAGCTTGTAGTAGTTATATTTCCAGATGGAGTAACTCAAAGCACTAATGGGAATAAAAGCCATCATACCCTGTCTATCTTTCTGGCAGGGAAAAAGCTTTCCAATGAACTGCAATACCACTCATTAAAACATTGCTTTCATAAACAAATTTTAAAAACTATATCTACTTCTCTTTTTCATTGTGACCTGAGTGAGTACAGGTGTTTCAACTGCCCTGAAAGAAAACTTCTGTGCTGGAGTCTCAGTTTTGCTGTGCCTAATTACTTTGCCACAGAGGCAAATGTGAAGAAGGAAAACAACTGTAATTAAATTTAAGTCTCATTTATACAGTGCTAATTTGTTGTTTGTCTTCTTGATGTTTCACTGCAATTTAACACCACATGCTAGTTTTAAGAATTTATTTTTAAATACATTTTAATGTTTTTACCTGAGTGAGAAGTTAGATTTTTATCCAAATTTGTTATCTAGGATATTTTTTCCTGGTGCTTTTCTTTGCATAGAGTACCAGTCATTCTGCAGTCTAGTTTTGCAAGGCTAGGATGCTGTTCAGGACCAGAAGAGTCATTATGGGCAAATGAGAAGCACTCATAGGTGCTTGGTTTTCGCAGCCCTTTGTCATTTACAATAATTGGAGACAAGCAGTGCTATTTTTATCCCATTTGCCAGATAATTTGATGATAGCCACTACAGCAGTATACGGCTATGTGTATGTTACTGAATTTTCACCCTGTATAGCATGCTGAAGGGTTTATCCATCCACCCATCCATCCATCCATCCATCCATTTTCTAAGCCGCTTCTCCGTCAGGGTCGCGGGGGGGTGCTGGAGCCTATCCCAGCAGTCTTCGGGCGAAAGGAAGGATACACCCTGGACAGGTCGCCAGTCCATCACAGGGCAGACACACAGACACAGACAGTCACTCACACCTAGGGGCAATTTAGCACGTCCAATTGGCCGGACTGCATGTCTTTGGACTGTGGGAGGAAACCGGAGAACCCGGAGGAAACCCATGCAGACACGGGGAGAACATGCAAACTCCACACAGAGAGGACCCCGGTCACCCGCCCGGGGAATCGAACCCAGGGGAATCGATCCTTGCTGTGAGGCAACAGCGCTACCCACCACGCCACCGTGCCGCCCTGAAGGGTTTATCAAACTTTGATAAAGAAATGTGAGCAAAAAGGAGAGAAAAACTGAAAATATGCTTCTCCATTTCTTTCTACCTTTATTACTTTGACAATCAAGACAACATGGAATTAGTATGCAAAAGCTAGTTTTGCTTTAAAGAGTAATGATGCAGAAATGCATATGCAAGAATTAAACAAAAGCCACCAAACTGTCAGAAAACAACAGGTGTAACAATTAGAAATAAGCTGAGAAGATTGTAATGTTTATTACCAGCTTTTCAATTAAGATACGCAAATGAGATGTGAAACAAAGACACAAATGGATTTTTTCAACACGTGGGCTGGAAACTGAAATTAGGCGCAGAGGCAAATTTTTAATTTGGATAACAATGCCAACGTCCAGAAAGAAACCGATAGTGTAATGAATACTAACAATGGAAAATAGAAAACAGGTGTGACCATCTTAGTGAAAAGGAGCGAGAAGAAACTAGTAGGTCAGTGGACAAGACCGCCATGACATCATCAGTGTGATATAGTCAGCAGAGTTACATAGCCCTGGAATGTGAGGAGATCTTCTATGTTTAGTTATTGCCAGATTCAGCATGTGCTACTCAGAACTTCTACAGAGAAGTACAAAATCTTGGAACTGCTTTTTTATCAAATTACTTTGCTTTGCATATATTACATACTTCACCAGGAGTTAAAATGAGATTTTGAAAGTGGAGAGCCCAGTTTTTTACTTGGGTGTCAATAACGTGGCAACAATATTATTCAGTTTATGTTGTATTATATGGAGTTCTCAGCATTGAAGTTACTAAACTGAGATTAGATCTGTTTCTGTATTAATGCCATAATTAAATCAAATGACTCACTTGGATGTGATATTTGAAAGATATCCTCAAATGCCTCCTGATTCTTTTCTGTCAAATAGAACAAAAGTCTTTAAATTAGCTAAATAAATTCCAAAGAACAATACCTCTCATCTGACACCAAGATTCCTTCATGCCCTTTTTAAACATATGTAGCTGCCTTCTGTCTTTAAGAGACTGGTAGTATAGATCAGCCTTCTTACCTAACATAAACTAGTTGAATTCTATTGGCTATCTAGGTACAAATGGGTGCCTTTGAGTAAATTTAGCAACCATCAACTAGTAAAACAGTTGGCTAAACATAGTAGTTGCAATGTTGTATATTAGTAAAAACCCATTGACATGGATTAGACATACAGTATGAAAAAAGGTTTATTTTGCTTCCTCTGTAGTGACAGTATTCAAAACAATTGACATCTTCATCAAATTACAGCACTGGAGCTCAGCTCACCTGAACTGTATATGACCATATATAGACTGGACAATCATGTTATAACAGATTACGCCTGTAATAGTGGATCGTGTTGTATGTAGCTGTTATATAGTATAAAAAACCTGTTGAGTGTTATACCGGTTATACATAAATATGGATTTTGGTGAAGATAAAATTTTTTTTCTCTGCTTTGAAATTGTAATATGAAGGAAAATAAGCTGGCTTTCAGTACAAATAAAAACAAATCTGTATTGCATATGTTCCCCGCAGAGCAAATTGGTTAGAATTAAATTGGTAAATTTCAGAGGTTGAATTTTGTGAAAAATACTGCTTTATACTGAATCATGTATAATCTACAGATTGAGCATAAAGTCCTCATCAGTGCTCCCTGGGCAACGTGCCTGGAGTTTGCTGTTGCCTGGTTATATTTCTGATGGTGATTAGACTTCATACAACTACATCTATGGCAGCAGGAAAGTCTTCGATTGTATCTTAGAGTGTTAGATTAACTTGTGGAGAACATGCAGGAGACAGGCAGGAGGCAAGGTGTGGAAACCTGAGATAGAGAAGGAAGGGGTGTAGTCCAGGTGGTAGGGGTGGGTGGCAGCTGTGTGAGAGGTTTAGATATGGCCTTTTTCCCAAGCTCCTAAATGGAGTTATTCTGTAACTCGTATTCAAAATCTTCATGCCACTCAAGAAAGGTGATAACAGAGCAGACTGTCCACATGACTAAGGGAATGTTGGCACAGAAAAGTGAATTTAACAGGCCAAGAACATGGGCAAGGAACTAGGTGGGATTATGAGGGAAGTGGAAAAGTAAGAAAAGGTTTGTGATGTTCAGTAAAGGGGCTGGAATGAAGAGGGATGAAGTGGTTAAAGTTGAAACTAAAGCGGGAGGATAGTAGGTGGTAGGGATGAGAAGGATATGTTGGAATGAAGTGGCAGGAATTTGGATGAAGAGGCAAGCATGTGGGAGAAGGGATAAAAAATAAAGGGGTTAGAAGAAAAAAGTTGAGAGTTATGATGAAAGGGAATGGGGACTGTGATTAAAGAGGTGTTGGGATAAAAGGTGAAGGGTTAGGATAAGACAAGGAAGGATTGGAATAAAATGGGAAAGAGTTGGGACAGGAAAGTCAAAATTCAGAGAACAGAGTAACTGAGGAGATATATGAGAATCTGTCTGGTTGGGGAATGAGTAAATCTGGTGCAGTGGCTGTTTGAAGAAGCCTGAGAATAAATTAGGAAGCGCAAAAAGAAAAGACATAAAATACTTGAGAGAATGAAACAACTAAAAAACAGTTGTTTGGGAGAATCATCTGAGAAGGAGTCAGAGAAAGATAAGAAACGGTGGTAAAAGCAGAAGAAACAAATAAGGCAGGCTGCATGGGGTTGGTAACAGGATTTTCAGTGGAGAGGTTAATGTCATCAGACATCGTTTTCATCAAAGGAATGATTTTGTAATACTGACATGGTGTTGTCATCCAGCCAAGCTGTCAGAGAAAGGCACAGATGTTGTTTACATTGGGAGAACTGGGGTAAAATGAAAATAGAACGGCTTCTGGTGGCACAGAAGAACAAGTGTTCTTCTGATATGTCTGATATGCAGAGAAGTTGGAAGCAGTAGGAAGAGAAGGGAGCAGGGAGCCAGTGCTATGGGAGTTTCCAAGTCAGCACTGCTGTAGCTGGAATACTGAGGTGCAAGGTTGGGGAAGCTGGGAAAGCCTGGCTGAACTCCCTATCTGAAAGAAGCTGGGAATTGGTAAGGAGAGGGCCTGCAGATGGCTGTGCTGTCTGGAGTGACTGGGAAGGCAACGACAGACCTAATATGGCTTATCAGACTGAACAGAATCCAACAGGAAATGTTGGTAACTGAAAAGCAAGTATTCATCTGTCAGCATCCGTTTCCATTTTGTGAGGAACTTGCCAGTAACAGCAGTGCCAAGCAGGAAATTAGCTCAAGGGATGTATAGTCTTCTTCCCCAACTTGGTCCAAAACAGGTGACATATGTCAAGATGACATACTGAAATACTGCATAAAGGAAAATGAAAATATCATGTGCTTAAAAAAGTTTGTAAAACTGACACTTAAAGTTTTAGAGAGAGGTTTAGAGAAAAATATGAAAATGTGATTTCTTACCCAGGGAGATTACTGATATAGAGTTTAAATGCTGCTGTGTTTTTCACATAAATACAAATCTGAGGAAAGTAAATATTGTTCATAAAAATAGCTGCTTGAGAGCTTTGAAATGAACAGGTGCCTTTCAGTTTTCACTGTAACAGCAGTAGGAAAGCTCCCCAGATGGCAATTAACAGGTGTTGTTATTTGGAATCTGCCTGCTTATTTTTTCATACTATTACTATGTGACAAGATGTCATAGTAGGAGGCTGTTTTGTTTTCAAATGGTCCAGGGAACCTTGCTACAAAAGATGACATCATGATTTGCATTGCATAAGAACATTTTTGAGCAAAAGAACCTGTTTGAAAGGTAATGTCTTGCTGTCGGCCTTTCAGAGTCCTTACCTGAACCCCATTGCCAATCTGAGGCACTATTTGAAAACTGCAGTCCACAAGTGTCATCCAACCAACCTGAACAACCTGCAACAAATCTGCCGAGGCAAATAAGAAGAAAAAAAAAAATCACTCCCAAATGGAGCCCAGAACTGGTGCATGCTTACCCCATATGACCCAAAGCTGTTGCTGCATGAAAAGGGTACTCTGCCAAATATTAATGTGTGAGATTTGTTATTATTATTATATTTATTTATTATTTTGCCACTTATTTTTATGACTTATACATCTGATATTAGAGCATGTAAATACAACCAAATTTCCAAAATGGCTGGGACACTTTGCAAAATGTAAATAAAATATTATAATATATAAATAAAATAATAACAAATCAAATATTGAAACCGATATTGTCGGTTATTGTTTTTTTCTTAATATATGCCCATTTTGAATTTGATGTCAGCAACACACATCATAATACGAAAATATTCCTATATTCCTCTCCTAAAAGTCCAGCAACTGGTCTCCTCACTTCCCAGACATTTACAGACTGTTGTTAAAAGAAGAGGGAATGCTACACAATGGCAGACATGGCCCTGTCCCAACTTTTTTGAGTTGCGTTGCTGCCATCAAATTTTAAAAAAGTCAATAATTTTCATGAAATGGTAAAATGTCTCAATTTCAACATCTGATATGTCTTACATATTCTATTGTGAGTAAAATATGGGTCTATGAGATCTTCAGACCATTGCATTCTGTCTTTATTTACATGTATTTACATTTTACACAGCATCCCAACTTTTTTGGAATTGGGGTTGTACACTGCCAAAGTACTGATTTTCAGAGGTGGATGAAGTACACAAATCATGTATTTGAGTTAAAGTAGAGACACCCAAGGTAAAATATTACTCCAGTAAAAGTAGAAGTCCTTACTCTAGACCTCAACCTGAGAAAAAGGTAAAAGTACAAAAGTATTTGGCTTCAAATGTACTTAAGTATCGAAAGTAAAAGTACTAAAAGAGTAATTCTGGCTCTGATGTCCTGTTATCATTTTTATAACCAGACTGGCTTCATGAACTCATTTCAGGTGAAAGTCCTCAAGCGTCTCTCTTGGTAAACCAGTCTTTTAATAGAACGTCATTAATTAGTGACGCTGACGTCTATTAAAATGATGTGATTGTGAGACACAAAACACTGAAGGTAAACAGTTTCCATCAGGGAGAACCGAGTGGCTCTGAAATCACTTTTACACACAAGCAAAGTTTCAGTTTAAGATTACTTTGTAAATTAGTTACAAGTTGAATAAAAACTGGCTTTAAACTCAGGATCACAAATAAGTTTTCCTTTACTGTGTTGATCTGTAGGTCACTGTTCATAAACATAAACCAGCCCAAACTAATTTACTATAAAATGAAAGTGTTTGTATGAATTCAGAAAAAAAGAAACACCAGTCACGACTGCATATGGACATATTTCAATATTGTGCTCTATTTACACAAAGTTATGCTACTGTGCTGACGTTGAACCGTGTGCTGCACAGGGTCGGTATGACCAACAGGTCAAAACAAGCTCAGAGCAAAGTGACCGCTGTGCCCTGATTGGTGCTCTGGCTTTGCACTTCTTTTGTTTTGACATGTTACATTTTTATACACACAGAAACCAAAAGGAACGACAGATTTCTCAAAATGTAGTGGAGGAAAAAGTCAGATATCAGACTCTGAAATGTAGTGGAGTGAAAGTAAAAAGTCACCCAAAATGGAAATACTTAAGTAAAGTACAGA
This sequence comes from Pygocentrus nattereri, assembly GCF_015220715.1. Classification (NCBI taxonomy): domain Eukaryota; kingdom Metazoa; phylum Chordata; class Actinopteri; order Characiformes; family Serrasalmidae; genus Pygocentrus; species Pygocentrus nattereri. The sequence continues at coordinate 11,592,937 of NC_051237.1, forward strand.
TGAAATTAAAAACTACATGAAAAAACTACTTAAGTACAGTAATTACATTTACTTAGTCACTGTCCACCACTGCTGATTTTAAAATGTATATTAATACTGCTTGTAATCCAGAAAATGTTGATAATTTGCAAAGGTGGTAAATACTAATGTCAATAAAAGCAGATGATTTGGTGAGAAGAGTTTTCTTTGCAGAATTAGGGTGCATGTAGCAACAGTTTCCAAAATAAATAGCATATACAATATAAAGAATTTTATTTTTAAAAGCATATTATATTTCTGAGAGTTCAGTAAAATCTTCTATTCAATGATAATTTGGCAATTGGTCTCTAACACATTCAATATTCATGGTTGTATAAAACACAACTTGTTGTGAAGAGGTGTGTGCCACCACCCAGCATATGAAAAACATTCCAGGCATTTAAAATCTTCTCTTACAGAAATAGACATTGACAACCTATGAAAAAACCTCCTGTTTTCAGCCCAGGGGAGGCTTTTAAGGTGAAAGATGTACTATAAATGGTTTGTTTCTTTTTAAAGGACGTCCTATTCAATCAGATATTTTAGAAAATCCAGTTTTCTCCCACTTCTCTTCATTCTTTTAGAATGATTCACACAAGCTGCAGAAGGCACTGTGTTTCAGTCATGGACTTCAGTCGTTGGTTTAGAAACTTCTCAGTTTGTTTTCCCTTCCGCCCACATTTAAGCCAGGTTTCCTGACAGTTGTTTGCAGACATGTATTCTCATTATGAGATCACATCTGGCTCCTCAAGAATATTACAGTTGGGACTAGGAAGGTAAGAGTCCTACCTAGAACAGATTGGGCATTATGCAATGGCCATATCTCTTCATCAGATGCAGGAGATGGACTGAGTGGGGATTGTCAAACAGTAGCAAACTCCACTTGCGTGTTCATTACAGAAGGTGTGCAGCATTCAGGGGGGCAAATGAGTTCTGACCAAATCATGAAAGCACATCTTAACTGCATCCACCAAACAGGTGGAGTAAGAACGAGTAATAGCCTCTGCAAAAAAGTAACAAATTACACTGACTCTCATTACAGTATGGAGTATTTTTTCCTCTAACCATACTTTGTTAAATAGAATTAAATCATAGTACCTTTGCATTTATTTGAGTTCATTTCTGATGTAATGCTTTCACTTCGCTATTTTACGGAGTACAAAATAAATGTGTGCTTCAGCTCGTAAACCAATCAAAAGAAGGCCTTGTGGAATTCAAAGCCCGGCCACAAAAACATGACTCAACCTCTGTTGGAAGCACCAGTAGTCAACAGAATGACTAAACAATCCTGACTAATAGGTACTGCATCTTTTTGCTATTTTCTTCTTATTTTGCTGTTTTAGACTAACATAGCAGCTATTAAAATCTGTCCAGTATGTTTTGTTGCTAGTGTTGTCAGTTAGTTACTTCAGTTAACAGCTATCAACCCTTGCAATTTACCTGTATAAAGTATGCCTTTGTTTCAGTTTTAGAAGTATACATTTAAAGCTGGGACACAGATCCCCTAAAGCACATGCTGTACATAATATTGTCTCATAAAACAAATAAGCCAAGACATCAGAGCATCACTCACAAGTATTGTGCTGTAATAATCAGATCATTGTGCTATCTGATTGTACAAAAGAGCATTAAAGTTGTTGCCTCTGGAGTGTAACTTACTTAAAAATGCATTAGCAAAGACAGATTTACTCTTAGATCTCAGTCTGCAGATGAAACTATGGATTTTTGTTTTGTCAGTTTATCACAGAATGCAGCCTGACTCTGCTCTCTCTCTCTCTCGCTCTCTCAATTTACACACACTACGCATGTGTAAATGTGCACTGGCAGAGGATACTGTAATCAGTCCCAAAGCTTTTTATCTCATTTAATAACATGTTCGACTTTAGTTTTGTCTGTTTAAATTATTTCCAATTATGTAGCCAAGTCAACACAGGACTATTTTCTGTGTATATAAAAAAGTAACTCAATTACTTAAGTACTTTTCCAATTAACAAATAATTTACTGTTGCTGAGTAATTTACTTAATCAATAAATTTGATCATCAATAAGCACTCCTTCTTAAATAGGGATTTTCTCTTTCCACAGCACACCACTTCTTGAGCTAACTTCTGACATGTGGTCTATGAAGTGTATGCTAATTCCCTGACCTTGTCCAGAAATGGACCATTAGACAATGTCTACTATTGCTGAGGGGTTAATGGCTACAGATGCCAGCAGCATGTCGCAAGATGGCACTGTAATAGTTCAACTGCTCCTACAAGCATGACACTGTTTATGTACCCTCTTATGCATTTGATTAAGAGTGTTCATGTGTCTTTCCTGATGCGAGGAGACATTTAGAGCAAAGGTTTTTCTTGACAGTTGTAGCCCATCTTTCTTGTTATGAGCAAAAGGCCTTAATGTTTCATGGGATGGAAATAAATTAAAGAAAGAGCTGCAAAGAACCATCTGGGGTTGTGTGCCTTAAAAATTGATGACCTATATAGGTAACCATATGGAAGAGTTCATATCAGTCACAAAGAGGACAGGCTGCGTGCTCTCTTGGCATATGTCATCTAGGGTTGCTTTTGCTGCCACCTTCATTCCTATTCCTCTACTATGTCCTTTCTCTTTTTCAGCCCATAACCACTGCTCTCATTTTGTCAGCTTCGCCAATATGAAGATGGATAAATTTGTATATTAATATATGAACATATGGTTCTTCAGATGGAGAATGTGTTATATATGGTTGGGCCAAAAATAATGGGCCATGCCCAAAATGGCAAAACATTAAACCTTTAATAGACTTCACAACAAATCATTAAGCAAATAGATATACTTGATACGGGATAGCCTTTTTATGTTGAAATTTTGAGTATAAATATGCAGACAGCCTTTACAGAGAGAAGAGTCAGTGTTTTTCCACTCAGCATTGACGGCTTCAAACAGCTGAAAAACATTGTCAAGCTAGTTTGTGTTTAATATGAGACCAAATATTCTCTAAAGGGTTTAAATCTGGCCTCTGACCAGCCAAAACCACCAGCAAAAACAAAAAAAAAAACATTATATGACAAAAATTCTAGGGCTGAACAAAGTAAAGTATTCTGGTTTTCCTAAGGTCCGCAGGGGTTCAGAGATTAGAGCCATTAAGTCAACTAAGGAGTGATCTGATTGTAAGTGGACAGCGCTAAAAACAGGTGTGAACAGGGTACAAAGCGTCCTGGAGAGGTGTTATACCTGGTCACTTCACTACATCTGCATAAGGCTGAACCACATAAAAAAGTAAGTGCATGTGAAAAGGCAGGTGCGAGGTGGTCTTCAGGAGGTGTTTTGAGATACATGTGAGTCACGTTATTGCAATGTAAACAAATCTGTCTCTCCAAGACACTTTCAACAACCAAAACCTCCTCACCATGCAATGTCACTGGGCATGTGATTGTTGTCTGTAAGGAGGAAAATCACACTGGATGAAACTAAATGCTTAAGGGCAATATGGACAGACTCTACTGTGCAAAAAAGGCTGTAGTTGAAGTGGCTGATCAGATAAACAACTGGTATCTGATTCCCACGTGATGTGCAGATTCCATCCCACACAGCAATTAATTTCAGTGTGACTAACTGGAGACAACTTGGACTACAAAGTGTAAATCTTAGGATACCATTCAGATTCTAGTCACATGAAGTGGCCAGGTGTAAACAGGGTCATTATGATCCGATCACCCCAACTACCTTCAAAGGTAATCAGTGGGCACATATGACCACATGACATACACAGTGTGAATGCTAAACAGTCTTGACCACCTAAGCCAGCTGTGTCATCAGAATAGACAGAAGACAGTAGAAAGCAGCTGAGTAGCTTAATTTTACACCTTTTCAACCATTTGTTTACAAGTCATTTTAGCAGTTCATGTGGTCTTAACATTTCTAACAGCCCTTGGACTTTTTGTATCTGAAAATAAATGCAGCGAAAGACTGACGTAGTAAACATGCCACAAAATCCCCTCAATGGACATTTGAGACGCATGAAAATGGCAGGTGAGAAAAGCTACGTCTCCTGTCCACTTTTGATCAGATCACACAAGATGGATGTTAATAGCAAGTGGGACTAGAGCCTAAGTATCCACATGAAGCCACTTCTGGAAAAGATCAAATCAACTGAAGTATGGTTATAATGTTTCCCAGTATCAAAGCGATAAAGTGGGAGTTGTGAATATTAGCATGTGCACTGAACTCTAGCTTACTTTCCTAACTCTCCTGTATAAGAAGATTTTTATTCTCTCTTTTTAAAGTATTGTTCAGCACTAGGTTGTATAATCCCAAACCAGATGACAGGGAAGAATAAAGTCATTCCTCGGAGACTCTATAGTCCGAAGCAAATGAGCTAGTAATGAAGCTGTGATTGTATGACGGAGTGCCTTTGGTGTAGAAAAGTGTGAGTGGGGGGTCACTTTGACACATTTGCAAGTGAGCTTCTGCAATACAAATGAACCTGATGTGCAGCCTGTTGTTATTTGATGTATCATGAAAAGGGCTAACAAAGGTATTGTATCACAGGGTGATAGAAAAGCGTGCTAATTTTAGCTTTAACCCCTTCAAAATCACAGGCTTTTTACAACTTATTATTTAGTAACTGCAGGGACTTTAATGTAAACTGATTGAGTGATATGCAGGTTATAGAAATTTGTAGGGAAACTTTGGGCCAGCCTGCAGACCCTGGCTAATTAAGGAGTTAAGCTATGAATGATTTTAAGTGGTACACATCTAAGGAATTCTATAGCCTGCTGTATCATAATGGCTATGCTACCATTTTGATTGCAAGTGCAGTATTTCACAATCATAAACCGCTGTGAACATCATCTAAAATGTAATCTAAAATCACTTCAGTGACAGAACCTAAAAGACTTTTCAATATATCTTTGAGATGGTACCATAATTCAACATTTTTTCATGTAGTTTAGTTGTGCAATACCTTTTTCAACAAAATGGAGAAAGGTGTTGCTGAATGATGAGCAAAAGTGCACTGATTTGTTTCACTGGTGATTTTTGATATGGGATAGGTTTGCTTTAGCAAGTCGCTCTGGATAAGAGCGTCTGCCAAATGCTGTAAATGTAAATGAAAAAAGGCCCACAATTTATTATGCATGTACTTGAAAATTCCTAAACAGCATCTGTGCACATTGCAGCCCACAAGTAACAGTAAAATCTTTTGGTTTTTTTTCGTTGTCATTTTTAACAGCTTTAATTTAAGGGCATTTATATCTATGGATCCTTGTTTATGATTCTTAGGTGAATCATACAAGAATATGCCATATTTTAAACATGATTTAAATGTAATTGCACAGCTGTTTTTTTGGTCAGGGCTTGTAAATTATCTGAACAGTTGGATCAGGCTTTTTTTGAGCAGGAAGAATGTCAAATTGTGTAGAGCAGGATTATTTAAGAATCAGAAATGGAAACTGCTATCATACTTGAGGACCAGTGAAATGACAACTTCACAGCTTAACAGTACCAAAAAACTATAACTTGGAAGAACCAGTTAAGTATAGGCAAAGAATACAGTGAAGGTATGAATCATGGACAATAACATTAAAGAGATCAAGAACATAACTCAGGATGTTGGTGCAAATGTGTTAAAGGCTACTATATATATATATATATATATATATATATATATATATATATATATATATATATATATATATATATATATATATATACATATATACTTACATACTTACACAGACTGTGCAACCGGAAGGTCACTGGTTCCCCCAATGTGCTCTTAAAGTTCATTTTCAAATTCATTACTTAGCAGCAGATCTTTAAAAAAAGACATTTAAAACTGAAAAATGCTGCTTGGATAAGTTTTCAACTGCTTCAGACAAGTGCTTGTTAGAATGACCATGGCTGCAATAACAGCTTTAAATCTGGAGTAAGTTCCTACCAGCTTTGCACTGTCTGGGACAGATTTTCATCAGTTATTCCTGGCAGATTTGCTCCAGGTTGTTCAGGTTGGTTGGATGATGCCCGTGGACTGCATTTTTCAAATAGAGCCACAGATTCTCAACCAGACTGAGATCTGAATGTTGACTTGACCTTGGTAGAACATTCACTTTTTTGTTGTTCAGCCACTCCTGTGTTGCGCTGGCCTTGTGCTTATGATCACTGTCCTGCTAAAAACTGAAGCTTCTCCCAAGCATCAGGTCTTTACCGGACTGATGCAAGCTTTCTTGCAGTATATCCTTGAAATTTGCACCATCCATCTGACATTCAATTTTAACGAGATGCTCAGTCCCCACTGAGGAAAAGCATTCACACAACATGATGCTGCCACCCCCATACTTCACTTCTGGGATTGGATTTTTGTCAAGGGATGGGTGGTGTAAGGCTTGCGCCACACGAAAACTTTTGGCCACAAAGTTCCATTTGTGTTTCATTTGGCCACAAAACCTTATGCTATATTTTAGCTGGGTCCAGACATGCTTTGCTGTAGTTTTTCTTTAGTAACGGAATTTTTTAAGCCACCCTCCCATAAAGAGCAGTTGTGTGCCGACGTCTTGGTGCTGTTGACTGGTGCACCCTCACTCTAGTCTCAGTCACTGAACTGCAGCTACTTCAGAGTGATTGTTGGCCTCTCTGCAGCTTCCATCAGGGGTTCCCTTCTTGCTCTGGGTTTTGAAGGTCTTGTCTAGGCAATGCCTGGGTGGTCCAAAAGTGCTCATTGGGATATCTAAACACTTGGATGTTATTATTTGTCCTTATGCATGTCTTATTTTCTTATAATACTCTTTGGTCTTCATTTTCACAGATTTGCTTGAGATTTATAGTCTGATCAATAGAAATTGAATGAAGGGAGTCTTTTATCCAGAAAAGGTTAACTTTTTAAAGAACTGTAAGCCAGTTGTGTTCTGTTACGGCGATATATTTCATCTGTGTAAACCTGAAGCTTAAAAGATAAATACTTATGCAAACAGAACTTTTCGGTAGTTTAGTAATTTTCATCACAAAATATTTTCTTTCATGAAATAAATATCACTCAAAATGATTTAATCAAGAATCTGTCTTTTAAAATAAAATATGGCCTAGCATAGAAAATGCATTTTTTTGTTGTGGGAATAAGTATCATATATATTTATTTAGACCTCATTACAGGCTAAATCTCATTGCTTGTGCTACATGGTTTTAGTATAGAATCTGACACCACAGATTACAGTATTCCACTAGAAAAGCTTGCAGAGTTATTTGTTGAGTAAAGAGCATAGTGTGCCCCAAGGCCATCTTCTAGGTACACGGCTAAATAGGAGCAAAACAGGCTGTAAAAACATTTTTTATTTCTTATCTTTGTCCTTAATCTTACAAAAATAAATGTTTTTCTCAAATCTGTGTGTTCCACATTTATTGGCCCTCTTCCATTTAATACTTTGTGCAGTCTCTCTTTGCACAGAAAACAGCTCTGAGTCTTTTCCTATAACACTAAATGAGATTGGAGAACAAAGGGCAAATGATCTGAGACCATTCCTCCACACAGAAGCTCTCCAGAACCTTCAGATTCCGAGGTCTACACTGGAGTCTCTCCTCTTCAGTTCATTCCACAGGCCTTTTATGGGGCTTAGGTAAGGGGACTAGGGTAGCCATGGCAAAATCTTAATTCTGTGGTTAGTGAATCATTTTTGTGTTGATTATGAGAGGTGCTCTATATCATTGTTATGCTGGAAGGCCCAAACTATGGCCCAGTTTAAGCTTTTGGCTGAGGCAGTCAGGTTTTGATTTTATTTCTGCTGATACTTGATGGAGTCTGTGATACCATGTATCTGAATAAATTATCCAGGGCTTTTGGAAGAAAAACAGCCCCATAACATCACAGATCCTACGTCTATGTCTTTGTCTACACCAAACTCACCTCTGGTTTTTGTTGTCACAAACCTCTACATTACTTGATAGTACATGGAACATAGAACATGGTTCCACTGAAAGTCCCAGTAATGTTGGCAAACTGTACATGCTCGAGTTTATTGGGCCTTGACAGCAGAGGCTTCTTTCTGGCAACACCCCAAAACAACTTGTGGTTATGTAGGTGGTTTTTGGTTGTAGTTTGGCTGACATTCTGACCACAAGACTGACTAGTGTCTGCAATTCCCCATTTGTGATCCTTGGAGATTATTTTTCCACTCAAACCATTCTCCTCACTCTGCATAAAGTCAGTATAGATGTATGTCTCAACATTTCCAGTTGCCTTGAGCATCCTAATCTACTCCTACTACATCCTAACCTGATAGTGGAAATTAGCATCATCGACTATTTAGCTTGTAGCCATTTCCTGATTTTTCTTTTCTGGTCTTTCTCATAATGATCGATAATTTAGCCTGTGTTTCATCTGATATATTTACATACACACACACACACACACACACACACACACACACACACCCACACCCACACCCACACACATATATATATATCTATATATCTCCACAGGTGATCTTCAAAACGCAAAACATGAATATATTTTAGATAGATTTCACTCAGATTTCAGAATTTCTAGGGGTGCCAACAATTGTGGCACACAAAGATTTAAGAAAAATATTTTTTTTCCCTGACAAGATTTGTTTGTTTCATTCAATCTTTATACCTTAAATAAAGGTTAAATAATGTTTAGGCATTTCCTAATATTTTGAATGAAAGATGAACAAGAAGAAGTAATGAAAAGAAGCTCATTTTGCTCATGATTAGCAGGTGCCAATATTTGTAGAGGGCATTATATAATTCGACATAGCATTATCTTGTATTGCTGTACTGACCATACATAACTGTATTTATCTGTCTAACCAGATGGTAAATACTGGGTTAATGATCCTTAATAAGGAATTAGGAAGGGATGTAAAAGACTGAATGTTGGGTAATGTCCTGCTAACAGAAACATTTTATCTATATTTTAAAAAATAATTTAAAAGCTAAATCCCCCCTAAAACAAACAAAAAAAACTATAATTGTAAATGTAAAAGACCACAATTAAACAAAGCATTCTGCCTTCTTAATTTTGTGCCTGCTAAAAAAATTCTAGAGGTCTGCAACCCAAGACTGAAATATCAAGTAAACATTTTTCACATATAACATTGGGCTTGGGCTGTGCTGGTTTTCAAATGAGGGGTTTTTCTTATGTACACTGTAAAAACCAAGGTGAAACATGTGATAAGTTAACATTACCACTGGTTGAAAACATTCAGAAAAAGGCCAGCACTGGCCTACAGTACTCATCTAGTCACAGATTTATCATGACGTTCAAGTCAGGGGGCTGTGAGGGCCATTCCAAAAGCTTCAGCTTGCATTTCTTGAAGTGGTTAATGGATTTTGAAGTGTGTTTTGAATAGCATCTTGTGCCAATAACTGCATCCCAAAGCATAATAGATCCACTCCCATGCTTAACAGTTTGCAAGGCGTTCTTTTTATCAAATGATGCTCCTTTTTTCTCAAAACCTAACTACTTTTACTTTGTCAGTCCACAGCACTCGTTTTCAAAATGCCTCAGACTTTTGTGATGAGGTTGCATGTAAGGTTTCCTTCAAATGCACATTGCATGTAAGGTTTCTCTTCCATGCACATTATACAGGGAGATTCACTCGAAAGAGGCCCTGAATATTCTGGTAGGTGCCAGACAGCATGACATTTAGCCTCTGTTTGCAACTTCCGGTTGTATACCCCTGTACCTCCTCACATGTCTGACAGAAAATGGAGATCACTTCCAGCATCGTATGTAATGCAGTGAATTACACAGATGTCAAAAGAATTTTTTTTGGTTCAGATTGCTTCATCTTAACAGGAGTTACAACAGAATATTCGGGGCGTCTTTCGAGTGAATCTCCCTGTATTTGTGCAAGCAAAACCGCACAGAATGGTGCAGCACCACTCCTGTGACAGCTATATGCTGTCATATGGGGGTTTTGCTTTGCCTTTTTGGCCAGCTTTCAATCAGTTCCATTTTTTTCTTTTTATAGCCTCTTATTGCTGTGTTTGGCATTAATCCTCATTTTCAGATCATCAGCCAGCTGCTCAGAGGAGCCTGTGATGGTTCAGTACAAGGTTGGAAGAGTCAGAGAGCTTATTTTGCTTTGGAATTGTCATCAGCTAACAATTCTTGACCTGCTTAACCAGTTCTAACAAGTTAATAAAGTTCTGAGATTTTACAACTGGAAGTATTAATAACAACATTAATAACAAGCACTTATTTATGATTGTTTTTTGTTTTTGCTTTTTAAATAGTTTGCAACTAGTTGAAAAATCAATTAAATTTGTAATTTGGTCAAATTACACATTGATTACAAAATGCTTTTGCTGACCTTTAGTTCTTTAGTTCTCCTAATAATCTTGGCCTGATCTGATCTAGCTGAATCCCACAATGAATATTTGTTATCACAGAACTTTTCCCAATAAAGCTTCCTGCTATAGTGTTCAAATTAGTCAAGGCAAAAATATATACGTGTATAGCTAAGCCTTTAGTAGTTTTGACCTTCTGATAAAAGTGCAAATCTGACTCATAGACAGTTAAGATAAACTGAGAGGCTGGTGCCTTCCACCCTCATGCACTCACTCAGGTGTGTTGGCAGTTGAGCGGAGAGGCAATTATGTCTCAGTACGCCCTCATACCAGTGTTACATTCTTGTTCTCACTTTTTCTGATACAGCAAGGCTTACCGGAACCTGTTCTTACACTATGATCATCATATGCAGTGTTATAGTCAAGCTCCTGAAAAGACTTGCTTTGGTTCCATCAGTCCTCAGGACCTGTTTGACCACTTTGCAGCCACTTGCACATAGCATTCACCCTCCCGCTGTGATGAAAAAGCCTCACTCAGAGATTTTAATAAATATTTTATTATCAAATCCATCTTAAACTCCTTTTTTATGATTTATAAATCATGACTGCCAATTCCTGTATGAACGCCTGTTTAAAGCCTTACATTCATACCGAACTCCTTACTCTTTTTGTTCTCATCTCTAACATCCTGGACATGTCTATCACAATCAGTAGTCCACCAGATTCTTTTTCTGACAGATTTTTTGTGGATTTTTAACATTTGTTGGTTTTTTTTCCACAAATCTACAGTCATTTACTAATTCTTTATTCATTTATATTATGCAGCCTAGTATAGGAAGACATACATTCTGAATTGGCTTTAACTATTAAGCTAATACAGCTTAGTACATGAACATCATTACTAAAACAGTGACAAAAGAGATAAAAACAGCCAAACATTCAAAAAAGCAGAAAGTCAATAGTTTTTAAAAGGTTCCAAGCCAACTCCACCACAACTCCTCAACCAAAGTAATAAGATGCTACACATTTTGAGACTCATCTTATAAACTCTTCCTGAACCAACTGTATATTAAGTAAATATTTAAGAACCTTAATTTAATAATTGCACTTGTTCTTAGGATTGCTCTTACAAGAATAAGTAAGATTAAATTTATGCTTTTTTAAAAACATCACAATTACTTTTTTCTTAATTCTGAAGTCAAAGCAATTTTATTGTTTTAGACATTTTGTGAATTCGGTCCCTGCTTTGTTTTTCAAAACAAATTCAACTCCAGAACCATAAACATTATAATGGAGTGGGCCCCCTTTTGCTGCTACTCCCATTCAGCCATAAGAGCATTAGTGAGGTCAGACCCTGATGTAAGGCAATAAGGTCTGGCTCACATCATTCCAACTCATCCCAAATGTGTCTGATGTGGTTAAGGTCAGTGATCTGTGGAGTCTAGTTAAGTTCTTCCACACCACATTTGCCAAACCATCTCTATATGGACCTCACATTGTGTGCTGGTTTGCTTAACCAGAAAATGGACTCACCCAAATGCTGCCACAAAGATGGAACTCTTTTATACTATGATGTAGTGCAGTCGTGGGCTGGTGGATAGGGAATCAGCCCTGTGACCAGAAGGTTGCCGGTTCGATTCCCTTGGGTGACAGTCCATAACTGAAGTGCCCTTGAGCAAGGCACCTAACCCCCAATTGCTCTCCGGGCGCTGTGGATAGGGCTGCCCACTGCTCCGGGCAAGTGTGCTCACTGCCCCCTAGTGTGCATGTATGTGGGTGTTTCACTGCATGGATGGGTTAAATGCAGAGGTCTAATTATACAGTGTGCAAACAAAGAGACAAATGGTTGTTAACTCTAATTCTAATGTAGGATTGAGAATTCACTTCACTTAAACCCTGTGACCACTATTCCTCATCTGCCATGCTTTACAGTTGCCACTGTGCATTTGGTCAGATAATACATTTCTACTGCTTCAAAGTCCAGTGCATGTGAACCTTGCACCACATTACATCACATTTGGCATTGTTCATGGCGAGCCTAGTGTAACACGGGGGAGAGATGATGAGGCAGACACATACACTGAGAGAAGCGAGATTTATTAGGGACAAATCCATAATCAGGGTCTAAAGAGTCCAGGGTCAAAGAGCCAACACAGAGAGACTGAGGGACAGACATAACAAAAAGAAATGGAGGCCAGATGATACAACACCAAACAATACAATACAAATACCAAACAAAGACCAGCAAACTAACAAGGGAGAAAACAGGGCTTAAATACAAGGAAACAGCAAGGGTTAATAAGACACAGGTGGATAACACAGGTGAGAACAATCAAGGGTGGAGTCAAAAAAAAAGGGGGCAGGACAGAGAAGATTCAAAACAAAAAAAGTACACGGACAAGACCAAAATAAACGAAAAAAAGCATATGGTGGAATGGAAGGGGCCAATTGTGACACTTAGGCTTGAGTGCAGCTGCTTGGCCATAGGAACCCAATCTATTGAGCTTCTGGCAAACAGTTCTTGTTGAATCCAACGAGAGTGTGGAATTCAGTAGTGTAGTTTTCAACAGGACACTAGCAATCTTTAACATTACATTAAACGCACTGATTAGAAGGGATGGCCATATACTTTTGATCATGCATCGTCACTGATTACAAAAACATTCTCATGAGTACTAAGCATGTGCAAAATGCGATGCAAATGTAATTCTACATTTTATTACATTTGTCCCATTACTTATGGTCCAACCTCACTTTATGCTAAAATTTGATTCTTTTTGTATGACGCATTAATGAAGCTGCCACTTGAATGTGGGCACTTATCTTACAATTTGCGCAGAAATGTAATACACTTAGGCTCATTTAGGCAAGAAAAAAAGCTGGGAAACAACCCAGAAAACCAAAGTACAAAGTAGTAAAACAAAACTGCCTTTCTATTACAGAATGTTTTCTTCAAAACTTTATGAGCACAGAGGTCTAAAACCAGAAACATTACAAGCTTGGCACTGAGATGATGTTCTCTTCTGGTCAGTAGTCAACGGTAGAGACATCTTTGTTACATGACTTTGAATGAGTGCAAAGGAATCCGCTAAAATCTCTATTAACGTATTTCATTTTACAGGATAAAAATCTGAACCAAATGATCCAAGCCGACCCATTCAATAGGATATGACCCCACAAATCTTCTCTTCATTTGATGTAAACCGTAAAGCAAATGCCAAAGCAGGTGATCTAATGATGAACCCAAAGGTATCATTAAGTTTGGTCTTCTCTCAAGTCTAAGTTGCAGGTTTCTTTTTGTCATCTGCCTCTAATACAGGTCTAGACTCTACATAGAACAGCCAGGACATGAGCAGAGAAGCTTCTTTTCCATTATGTTATCTCCACAGAAGCAAAGAGCCAAAAGCCAAATTTTAATTGAGGTGAAATGAATATGCAACCCAAGCCCTTCACTAGCTGGTCTTCGTCCTTATTTGGATGTCATTTCCAGCATCAAGAAGAACTACGTAAGAGTTCATGAACTCTCTAACAAGGCCCATTGGATTGTATACAGAGTGAAGACCAACACTGGTTTCCAGAGTCCCTACTAATGTGCCATCCGTGCCTCTAATTGCTCATAATTCACTTGAGTGCTTTTAATAAAGAAATCAATCCAGCAAGGTTGATCAGAGACAAATGATTCTTTGAGAGAGAGAGAGAGAGAGAGAGAGAGAGAGAGAGAGAGAGAGAGACCTCCCTTAGTGTCTTACTAATTCTATCCATGTACATCTGTTGTGGCAGAGCCTGGATACCCAAAGCATGATGAAATTCGCTGGGTGATTGAGAGAGCACCTTCCCTTCCACCATGGAGTTCCAGCCGCTGCCAGGAATTAATCAATTGAAGCGCTTTTGCAATACAGGATAAACGGCCCAGTCCGTCCTGGCCTTCAGTCTTACCACACACAGCAGATTTGATGCAGACTTGCGTGTGGCTTCTTCAGAATATGACATTTGAATGTAGCATATAATTATTAGAAGCTGGTAGAAACTATTTACAGTTACACTTGGGTAAAATTTTGAGGTATTTTTACTTTTGTAACATGGAGCGAGGAGGCGGACGTATATGTGGAGATCAGCAAGATTTATTAAGGGCAAATCCAGGGTCATAGTCGTAACAGTCCAGGTTCAAGTATCCAACACGGATAGATCGGGGGGCAGACATGACAAACCAGAATACAACAGAACAAACAGAACATCCAACACAGCATATAACCAACAACAAAGATCAGCACAAAGACCAGCGAAAACAAAGGGCAAACACAGGGCTTAAATACGACACCGGGAACACGAGAAACAGGTGAAAACAATCGGGGGCGGAGTTACAAAACAAGGGGTACTACGGATACCAAAACTAAGCACATGGACTATACCAAAACACAAACACGTACAGGACTGGGAGGGGCCAATCGTGACAACTTTCCTGAGTATTTTTAAATTATGATATATAAAAATTTCCCCAAGGATAGCTGTGAGGAAAGGAATCAACTCTTCACTCAGTTACAGTTCAGTCCATGTTTTATTCCTTTTTTTGTAATTAACATTATTTTATGTTCCTTATGATGTTTATTATTTTAATGTTAGACCAAAAGTGGATCAAAAAGAGAAAAATTGAGCCTAACAAACTTCACTTCCTAAGTTGATAGATGTTGGAGTTATGTAGTAGTTAAGTTTTTTTGACTTCTTACTTTCATAATTGAATAGTTTATTTGCAAAAGCACATCGCCATTTTTCATAATCTTCATAAATCATATTTTTATTGTGGCTTCCATCTAATATTAATCACAATTGCTAAATTATAGGATGTAAACCAGCCATTAGGGGTGTACTTTGTGTACTTCTGGTGCCGGTCCCAAGCCCGGATAAATGGTGAGGGTTGCGTCAGGAAGGGCATCCGGCGTAAAACTTGTGCCAAAACTATCATGCAGATCACAAATATGATTGCCATACCGGATCGGGCGAGGCCCGGGTTAACAACGACCGCCTCCGGTGCTGTTGACCAGCAGGGTGCCGGTGGAAATTGGACTACTGTAGGTCAAAGACCATCAAAGAGGAGAGGAGGAAGGCGGGTTAGACGGCATCGAGAGAGAAGGAAAGGCAGGAGTGTGGAGGTTAGAGTAGGGACTCTGAACATAGGGACAATGACTGGTAAAGGCAGAGAGCTTGCAGACATGATGGAGAGAAGGAAGGTAGATAGTGTTTTCAGGAGACCAGATGGAAAAGAAGCAAGGACAGGAACATTGGAGGTGGATTCAAACTGTTCTATCACGGTGTAGAGAGGAAGAGAAATGGAGTAGGGATAATCCTAAAGGAACAGCTTGTGAAAAGTGTTCTGGATGTAAAGAGAGTGTCAGACAGGATAATGAGCCTGACCTTGGAGGTTGATGGTGTAATTTTGAATGTGGTCAGTTCATATGCACCACAGGTTGGTTGTCAGTTAGAGGAGAAAGAGGAATTTTGGAGTAAGATGGATGAAGTGGTAGATGGTGTCCCTAGAGAGGATAGATTAGTGATTGGTGCAGACTTCAATGGACATGTTGGTGAAGGGAACAGAGGGGATGAAGAGGTGCTGGGTATGTATGGTGTGAAAGACAGAAATGCGGAAGGTCAGTTGGCTGTAGATTTTGCAAAGAGAATGGAAATGGCTGTGGTGAACACGTATTTTCAGAAGAGGGAAGAACACAGGGTGACATACAAGAGTGGAGGGAGGTTCACACAGGTGGATTATATCCTTAGCAGGAGATGCCACCTAAAGGAGACTGGAGATTGTAAAGTAGTGCCAGGGGAAAGTGTAGCAAGGCAGCATAGGGTGGTTGTCTGTAGAATGAGATTAGAAACAAAGAAGAGGAAGAGAGTGAAGACAGAGCCAAAGATTAGATGGTGGAAGCTGAAGGAGGAGGATGGTTGCAGGCAGTTCAGGGAAAAATTGCAACAGGCCCTTGGGGGCAGTGAGGAGCTACCTGAGGACTGGGAAACTACAGCTAAGGTGGTGGGAGAAACTGGCAAGAATGTGTTGGGTGTTTCGTCTGGTCAGAGGAAAGAAGACAAGGAAAGTTGGTGGTGGAATGAGGAAGTCCAGGAGAGTATTCAGAAGAAGAAGGCAACTAAGAAAAAGTGGGATAACCAGAGAGATGAAGGAAGTAGGCAGGAGTACTGTGAGGCTAGTCACATAGCCTTATGTGACTACCACATTAATGGTGGTAAAGGCAAAGGCTCAGGCCTATGATGAAAGTAAAGAAGGAGTAAAGGACTTGTATTGTTTGGCTAAACAGAGATAGAGCTGGAAAGGATGTACAGCATGTTAGGCTGATAAAGGATAGAGAGGGAAATGTACTAGTGAGTGAACAGAGAGTGTTGAGTAGGTGGAAGGAGTACTTTGAAGAACTAATGAATGAGGAAGAGAGAGAGAGGAGGACAACGGGGGGAGAGATAGTGGATCAGGAAGTGCAGAGAATTAGTAAGGTGGAAGTGAGGGCAGCTTTAAAAAGGATGAAGAATGGAAAGGCAGTTGGTCCAGATGACATACCTGTGGAGGTATGGAGATGTTTGGGAGAGAAGGCAGTGGACTTTTTAACCAGGTTGTTTAACAAAATCCTGGAGAGTGAGAGGATGCCTGATGAGTGGAGAAGCAGCGTACTGGTCCCCATTTTTAAGAACAAGGGTGATGTGCAGAGCTGCAGTAACTACAGAGGTATAAAGTTGATGAGCCACACCATGAAGGTATGGGAAAGAGTTGTTGAAGCAAGGTTAAGGCGAGAGGTTCAGATCAGTGAGCAGCAGTTTGGTTTCATGCCCAGAAAGAGAACCACAGGTGCAATTTTTGCACTGAGAGTGTTGGTAGAGAAGTACAGAGAAGGTCAGAAGGAGCTACATTGTGTCTTTGTGGATCTAGAGAAGGCATATGATAGGGTGCCAAGACAGGAACTATATCAGCACTGCAGTGATAGATAGATAGATAGATAGATAGATAGATAGATAGATAGATAGATAGATAGATAGATAGATAGATAGATAGATAGATAGATAGATAGATAGATAGATAGATAGATAGATAGATAGATAACAAACATCTCATTAGCCTAATGCTAACATACTACTACACATCTCAATCTCACAGGGGTGCTAGAACAAATCACATAGCCTGAACTGAAGGCATAACTCAGTCACATTTCGCCACAGTTTAGCAGTCATTTTTAGGAAACCACCTCTTAGCTTTACCTCACAGAATCCCACAGATTTATAATTAGATGTGTTATGATGACAGGAAATTAAAGCACTATGAAAGAAACATATGCTCTCTGTTATACTCTTGCTCTGAACTGCACATGCACTCAACCCTTAGGCATAAGCCTGCCTACTTTAGATAAAATTATCTCCAGTGCTGTCACCAACAAAGGAGGTTCATTCACGGCAAAGGCTGGAGCACCGAATTAAGAGCCCACTCAATAAATAAATAAATAAATATATACATTTCAGCCCAAAGTGCTTTTTGTGGGATTAAAGCTGCAAAAACAGCTATGAATAAAAAATAAATTGGGTATAATAAAAAACTATGAAATACAAAATACAGTTAAAGCCAACATCTAAAAATCTATAAACTACAACAATCTCTACGAATTACAAACAGCCCCCTCAAACATCTATACAAACATCTATTTCTATCACCAAACATTTGTTGCTTTAAACTGTTAAAAACAAAGCATTAGCAAAAACTGGTGCTAACACAGCGCTGTCTGCACAGCCCAGCTCCCAGGGTTTTAGTGCAACGAATGAACCTAGAGATTACAAATGAAGGATTGCATCTAGATTCCAATTCATTTTCATATACTCATACCATAGACAACTAATGAGGCTTGACTTATTTGAAGGTAAAGTGCCTCGGTGACCACTTATTGAGACAGAAACAATCAACCATAAAGATATAATCACGTACACTTGAAAGATATTCAATTATTACTGAATGATATTGATTATGCCTTGCTGTTAATAATCTGTCTTAATCAAAAGGGTCTCAGAAGTGAATAATTCTAATGACAAACTGGTTTTCTCCCAAGTTCATCTCACATTCTCAGTTTACGCAATATCAAAATGTCATGACAAGCTGTTTTGCTGACTCTGCGCCAACCAGAGCTAGGGAGCAGCAGGCCATTTTATTTGGAAAATGACCACGACAGAACCTTTGTGAATTTTGTAATAAAGCCCACTTTTTCTGGTTTCTGGCAGGAGAATCATGGGCAATCATTAGAATGAATGTCTTGGTAAATAACAGCATTTTTCAGCAAGCCATACAGCAGGAGTCGCTGGGAAACTGTGGGTGGATGTGATTTGTTATTTGCAAACAGGTGCCTGTCTGGGAGAGGTGGCTGGGGATGAAGTGTACTTGATGTCAAGTTTTAGATGAAGGGGTGTGACATAAGCAATCCTAACACTCGCAGACTTCATAGTGCTTAAAGTGCTCCAGCAGAAAATCCAACAGTTTAAAAATATATGTTCCTCAGCCAGGGATTGCACAGATTTTTGGTATTTCACCCTCTATAGTGCCTCATTGAAACATTCAGAGAATCCGGCAAAAGCTCTGTGCATAAAGGACAAGGACAAAAGCCACAAATGAATGGCTGTGATCTTTGACCACTCAGATGGCACTGCATTAAAAACAGTATGTTTCTGTAATGAATATCATCACATGGGCTCAGAAATACTTTGACAGACAGTTGTCAATAAACACTGATCTGCAGAGTCAATGTTTGAGTGTTTTTGGAAATAATAAACGTTGTGCTCTCCAGGCCAAAGAAGAAAAGGACCAACCAGACTGTTCTCAGCATAATGTTCAAAACACAGGATCTGCATCTGTTACAACAGCACGGCTGCCATTAGTCCAGAGCTGCTCTCCCATTGAAGATGTCACATTATTCCACAGATGGATCAGTAAAACTGGATCAGTTTGGGTCTTCAGTCTCCAAATGATTATTTTGTGTTGTTAAAAGGAAAAGGTGATGTAACGCAGGGGTAAACATGCTCCCACCCCAAGGTTTTTGGAACTCAAATTCGAAATCAAATTTGGAATGAGCATATATTTTAAAAATATACTATTTTTAACTGAACATAGGTCAAACAGAATTTACTAACACATTATTTCTGTTTTTATCAGCATTTCACATATTCTTTCAACTTTTTTTGAAATTCGATTTGTATATACTTTCACAAAGCAATGCACAAAATAAATATGTTGTTTTTTTAACTACAATAACAGGCATGTACTTGAGTTCTTCTCTCAACTATCTGGATAGTGCTGTTAGTTCCTGTTTAGTGAGGAGTGTTAATACACAAAAAATTAAGATGCTATTCAATATATACATTTTACATTTCATTTTGAGGTTTCCAGATGTCAAACATTGTTTACGATTGAGTCAAAATTCCATGACAAACGCATCAACAGAAATGATCAAAAATGTAATGTAAATCTAATATCTTAGGCCCTTTTAGGTATCTGCAGTAGATTTTTGGATATTCATATTTTTAGCTTAACATGTTGAAAATAGATTATTAGCAGAAAACATGTTCATATGCAAAAATATTCCTGAAACGAAAGTGTTGATGTAACATATGAAGCCTATTTTGTTCCAAAATACTAGATTTATTAATGTCCCACATTTGTGATTTCAATCCTCAAATGCAAAAAAAAGAACTTACTGAACTACACAATGACATATTTTCTTCATACTTCATACTTTTGAAACCGCAATTTACAAATGTAAAATCAAAACTGCTAATCAGTCAGATATGTTACTTTTATTTTAAAATGTCTCTTCCACCTTTACACGTCTTTAACATGACACGCACCAAATGACCCAAGATTTTTTTTTCAAAGCTGAACAAACCTAGCTGTGTCCGATGTCCATGCATTCATAGAAAGGCAACAAAAAGGTTTTTTTTTTTCATTATTACTATGTTCTTCATGTCCTTGCTGTACAGCTTACAACTAATATTATTGTTATTATTGTAAAAATATGTTAAATTGTATTATGTTATAAGTTATCGGCCACAGCTAATATAACAGGGCAATAACAGGCCAAGCTGTTTGCCATTCATACTCGAAGACAGAAAAAGTCTTTTCCGCAAGATCATAGAAAGACTTTTACACTGTTTTTCTAGACATCTAGTCATCTAGTTAGAGGTAGTGAGCAGAACTGATTGTACTTTAGCAGTTTGGAAATAGCCATATTTGCTTTCTGATTTAATTGAATTGATTGAACTGAAATTGAAATGGTAGGGATCATTTTGTGAGTGAGATGGGAGACGTAACATTATATAAACAACAGAAAACAGCAGGTTAAACTCCATTGTAACCTTGGTAGA
This sequence comes from Pygocentrus nattereri, assembly GCF_015220715.1. NCBI lineage: Eukaryota > Metazoa > Chordata > Actinopteri > Characiformes > Serrasalmidae > Pygocentrus > Pygocentrus nattereri. Next base: position 11,613,637 of record NC_051237.1, read on the forward strand.
GAGATTCAGTAAAGTAAGTCTCATTCATTGCCAAATAGTATGCCAATATGAGATTAAAGAAAGAACAGTCATTCCACTACCAGCTTCAATTCCACAGACTTGCCTTCACAGCACTCAGATCCATTTCCAAAATATGGCAACTGGAGAACAGCGAAACTGATCTCAAATCAACATGAAAGAACACAGTGTCATTTTATTCATTAGGAAAGGATCCTCACTAAATTGTGATATAATTTGCTTTAAAATAATGAACTATGTAAAGAGATTATTTTCATGTTTTCAAAAACACCAGTTAATACTAGGCTTATCACATGCTAATGCTTATTATTCAGTAATAGATGGAGCTATTCTTATGTTACAGAAGTGTGTATTAACACTTTGGGTCTGCTGGTGGTCCCTGGCCTTTTAAAGGATTAACCTAAGGTATTTTCTTTGTTCTTTTCTTCTGCTTCTCTTCAAAACTGCCCAATGTAGCCACCTGAGCAAGACTGATGTAAAACATCCTCCAAAGACCCATAAATGTGGTCAGGAACCTATATGCCATTTTATCAATGTCATTATATGCATGTTTAACTGCTATGTTACAGGGAAAACTCCTCACGCGTGAGCTAACATCTACATAACAGACCAGCAAATACCTGATCTGACAGTACTTCTCTTCCAATGGTTCTGTTTAATGGTGAGTAGAAACAGGCATTCTGGCACAAATAGATCCATTTATGACTCTATTTAAGTGTGATTAGCTGCAAAACATACATAGCCCTCCTGAGATGTCTTACAAGTACTTTCTGCCCAGATGTGTAATGTTTCGAGGTGCACCAATATAAAAGCCATTTCTCTTGATGAGAACACTTATGGTCACCTTGAAATCTTGAGGTTTCTCCAGCTGAGTTCCCAATCAATATCTTCTGGCAAATCTGCTGGTGATGGGCAGTCAAGTTGGTGGATGAATTTATTGGATATTTGTTTACACTGCTGGTCAGCTTATAATTCTTCTAATACAGTCCTTGAAATGACTGTTGACTAAAGAGCAGGAACATAATTTTAGCCTCGATTTCCAGGCAGAAGTGGAAGTGTATTTTAAATGTCAGTCATTTTAGACTAGCAATCAATGAGCTGTCCATCAAGACTGTTTTCACCATTCATGTAGAAGGCTAGGAAGGTTTGCTCCAATCTGGATCGATGGTGTTAAATAACGTTGTACATTGCTGAATATCTTCCTATAAAACATGCCACAATAATAGTTACTACCGTAGATTAGTTACAGAATTAAAATGTAGATCTTTCCTCCTTCCAAACATCCAGTACACTGGATACTGTTTTCCCCAGGTATTCTAGCTCTATAGAAGCAGGTACGTCACTACACTCACTTAGGTGTTTTAGTTGTTTAGTTCTGTTTTGGTTAATCATTTCTGAGAATGCTTTCTTTTTTTAAATCTCTTCATAAACAAAAACAAACATGGCAGCTGGCAAGATAGACGCCCACCACCTCCAAGACCAAATGTTTCTGAATTATCCTGGATTTATTTCAGAGGTTTCCGTGTGTATGTCCTTCTAGAAGGTCCTTCTTGTAGAAGATCAAAAAGAAAATAGTAAATGTTTATTTCTACATGCACATTTTGATATAAAGTTTAATGTCCAGTAATCTGGACATTTGTTAAAAGTAGAATGTTCTTCTTATTTAGGAGTAAATGATCAATCACTTTGGGGATAATAGTCAATGATCTATAAATTGGGGATACTTTTTTTTAATGGTTTCAGCTGATTTCACTGTCCAATATACTGGACATTGGAGTCAGGCACATGAAATTTGCAAGAGTTTGAAAAATGAACATATTTAGTATCATCACAATAACAGACACAAACAAAAAATAAAACATTTGTTTTCTGAAACATATAAATGTTATTTCTGTCTGCCACACTGAGCGGGCATACAAAAATAGTTTGTTATGCATATTACATGATTTTGTTCATAAATTACCTCAATAGTTTTAACCTTTTATTTGCTTTAAACATAATAATGTTAATTAGTGTGTGTGATGTGTTAAAAGCTCTTTGTTTATTATTACAATATAAAATGTATTATTAAAATTACTCCGCGACCCTGAGGGAGAAGCGGCTTAGAAGATGTGTGTGTGTGTGTGTGTGTGTGTGTGTGTGTGTGTGCGTTAATTAAAATTATTAATATTTTAGGAGCCATTCATGCAGAGGTTCGGGTAAAGAGTTTAGAAACTCTCACATTTAATGCACTACTCCAAATGTCTAGTATAATGGATAGTAAGTATTTTATCCCAGTATAAAAAATCAAGTATTATGTTATTGAGTACATAGCAGTGAACATGTTTCATAACAAAACATTTTTTGATGTGAAAGTCTCCAGTCAGTGGGCTGGAGAAGATAAAATCATGACTGGCTAAGTGTATTTTTTATGGTGTCAGCAATACAATTTTTTTTTTTTTACAAAATCTGTTCAACAATATAGCAGAAGAAAGTGCAAGCAGAAAATACACCCAGTTCCAATGCAAATCATGAAGGATTAGCTGTAGAAAGGAAAGAGTGAAAGACTCCAGGTGTGTTTCTTTGAGTTTTTACCACTTTGGTATAAGTGGTTTAAACAGCTATGCTGTCAGAAATATCAGCTTTGTGGAGCTATTGATGGTGGGTATTGGTTGTGACAGGGACAGGAAGCTTTGAATTGGGTTCTGTGGATACTCAGGAATGACAGAAGATCTTAGCAAAACCAACAGCCTGTCAATCATAACCATGACTTCTTGTCCTTGAGCCGTTCATTCAGCTAAGAAATCGCTTTTGCAGTGTGGAGGGGCTGGTATCACTAGGACCAGAGCATGTGGGTCAAATCCAAGAACAACTGGCCATGCTGTCATCGGGCATGGGTGTGAACACAGGCATAGCTGGACTCTTCTCACTTCTATTATTATATACAAAGTATAGTCCAGTCAGGATGTAGCTGGGATCAAATGGATTTCATGACTGCTGACACAACTTTGCTTTACTAGTTAGCAAGCTAAAGGCTACACTACAACAAAAAGAACCACAGATAGACAGTATATGAAGCAAAGCTTATTGCCAGCCAAGTAGTTACTGACAAATTTGTTTACATATCTAAAAAATGGACTGCATTGCAATGTATGGCTAATAAATATGTATAACAATAAGCTCACTGAGGCTAACCTGTGTCCTCCTTCCCTTGTGCAATGATGACCTCTGCAACTCACCAAATGCACTTCTGGTGGGGAACGAGTGGCAGTTATTGAGAGCATCTTAAACAACGTATTGAAGCAGGCCCATGAATTTGTGGAGTTGTGACTTTGTTTTCAACATGGCCAAGGACAGAAACAGTCCATCAGCATAATCAAATAACACAGTACAAATGATCTATTAATGATAATGATCATTTTAAAATATGTACAGCTAACTCACATTTTTGTTTGTGCTATATCCATATTCATAAACACTGGTAAAAATGGCCACAGTTATTCCATGCCAACTGATTGCTAGCTAATAAAGTGTATCGTTCTTGTTTGACACAAACCATGTGAATCGAACCAAATGAAGTAAATAAAAACATCATTAGGTGAAACTACCACTCGATTAACACCTGAAAGCAGCTGTGAATGCTATCAGAATGCTCTCAGGAGTTATTAGTCCAGAGGACACTAAAAGTAATAGAAACCTCTCTCTGCTGAATTTGCAGTGCATTCTATTTCATTTCCAATTCATTACATGCACTTCAACCTGATCATCTCACTATTAGGTTGTTTAGTCACACAGGTGCACCACGACCTACACTGTCCCTCATCACTCCGTATATTGAGTGCATTTGTGAGCATTTATCCATCTATTTACAATGCATCATCCTCTATTTCATCAAACCAGTATTTATTTATCCATTTATTCATTTGTTGATTTATTCATCTGTCTTACTTAGAGCTGTGTGTGCTGAGTGAAAGGGAATGGGAGATGGGCTGGGATTTGAACGGTGCATTTGAAAAGGAATTGGATATTGAATCTGGATGGAGGGACTCTACTGGCACTGACCCCACTTCTCCTCCTGTGAAGACAACTTGGTCAACAACATTTCAAAGCACAGAAGCAAGTGTGGTCAGTAAAATATATATATAGAGAGAGAAATAAATATTTATACAGTTATAATAATATTAATAATAATAATGAAATGTTTGAAAGCCAATTCCATTAACAACATATCCAAAATGCTCTTTTTAGATATCAATTAAGTTATTAACTTAATGTCTATTGTAGTGATTCTGTCTTCTTTGATTAAGCTGGATTAGGTGTACTGAAGTAAGACATAAACTTCATTATTATTATAAATTTAGGGAAACAAGCTTTTTTATATATATATTGCCCTTTCTGACGTCACTTGAAGTGGGATTAAATTTGAAGAACTTAAGTTGCTTTTGCAAATCATTTTCCTTTTTGTTTTTGTTGATGTTCAATTACTACCATTTTTATTACTTTCAATTGTTTGATTTGGTCTATTGTTTGTGGAAACTAATAACAACTAATAAGTTGTCATGGTGTCAATATATATGTATATATGTATGTAGACACCATGACAAGCAGGGATGGATCACTATGCAGGCCATTGCCTATTGGCTTCTAACTGCCAGAAGCTCTTGGGACAGTGTACTTACACTAGGCCATCCATACCGTGCCTGAGCATGTTTGATCACAAAAGTCAAATTCATTTGAGTAATGTTATCACTCTGTATTGTACCTGGGCACAGTATGCTGATCCACCATGCTTAAAGAGACAGACTTTCACGGCACAGTTCACGTCGCTAACCATGCCTAAGCATGAAACATGGCATCATTGATGTGACTGTCCCACTTTGGGTTAATATTGATTCTGGTTTGCATCACATTAAAGCTTCACATTCCTGCCTTAATGTCAGCTGCCTCTGTAAAGATCTTATACATGCACAACGATTAACCAGAAAGTTAAGTGCAATGTGATCACAGACCAGGGCGGAATGGTGTTTGAGGTGGCCCAGATACTTGAAATAATCCACTGTGTGTGTGAACATTAGATGAACATGTATATATAAATGAATAAAATAAATGAGGAAATGTTCTGTTCTCAGCCCCCTCTCAACTTTTAGTGACTTTCATGTTATATTATCGTTGCCATTTAAATGGGATGGCTTGAAAGAAAAAGAGAAGAAATAAGCATAATTTTGTCATGTCAAGTCAAATCATACAAAAAAAAACATCAAATCTTCCACAAGAAAAGACACAACAGGATAGTGCACAGAAATAAGATAGTTATTGTCCTCAAAGTGCACATACATGTGAAATAATTCTCACTTTTTAGGTCTTTGTTTTAGGAAATGTCCCAAATATATATCGTTTTTTTACATGTTACAGTTGGAGTTTGGGGGGCTTCCAAAGACACTTGTGCCCAGGGGCCTTGCAATGACATTATCCATCTCTACTGTTAACAGATAAATGTTGTGAATGCAACCCCAAAGACAGCAGGACTTACTAAAATAAATAATTCAGTATTCAATATTGTTCACTTAATAATAGCATTTGTCACTCCATGTCTCAACACAAGCAACAGCGAAAATATCAATAATGATTTGTATTCATGTGCTTAAAGATGTAATAAGAAGACACAATGTGATAATGTCTCTGCAAAAAGGCTCTTGACAAAAACTTTTAAAAGCTAAAATACTTTAAGAAATGTTTTCGTATTACACCACGTTTTTCAAGTATTTGGGTACTTGAAGGAGTAAGTACTATTTTCTAAGGTTGGAGCAGTGTAAATTATTGAGTTCTGTGCAAAAAAGACCTTGTCCAGTCAGAATCTGACAAAGGGCTAAGACACCCGCTAAGTAAAGAGGCTCACAGCACAGTGTTTTCCAGAATGAATCACAGGTTCCGGCTGCAAGGCTAATGCATTTGTGGACGTAGGTTTCTCTTAGACCTCCTCTAAAATTAATACAGACAAAAATTCTCTTTTTAGAATTTACAAGCACAGATCCACCCTGTCCTGGAATTTCAGCTCTGTCCAAACATGCTGCCCAAACTTACTTTCAAAGTCTTACAGAACTCTGGTTGAAGTCTGCTTATTTTATTGACTGAGAGTCAGAAAATCACATAAAACACTGTCACTGCCAGGTGCTGTGTATTTCTCTGTGAGTTAAGGAAGTCTGTAAGAACTATGTTTCACAAGCTGGACTTCGGCCTGTTGTTGCGGAATCTGGTAGGGTCTGTTATTCAAAGTGGCCAAGAAGTGCCTACTTTGACACAAAGGAACCATTTTTACATGACTTGTGGAGGCGGGTGATAGGCAAAACTGTGCTACAGCAAAATCAAACTCACTTAAAATGATGTGGGATGGGTCGGCAAACTTGCAAGTATAACTCACTCATTAGCTATAATTATTCCTCAGTGAAAAGCCTTGTGCTTCGTGATGGAAAGTAAAGACTAATCAGCTAGTTAGAAGGAGATTGTGTGCTCACACTTTTCATAGCCTTAACACTTAACAAGAAAGTTTGTGAAAAACATTGATTTGACTGTTTCATAAATCTATGATTAGATCATAAATCTTTCAGAGATTTAGAAGCGATTAAAATTGTACGAATTAAAATATGTGATGAAGGTATATGAAGGTTCTTCATGCACAGGCTTTGATTAGAAACTCACTGATGTAAAATGTTTGTTTTTTCTGCTGATTTTGAGGCAAATTACTATGTGTGGGAAAATAAAGAAAGGTTTGTTCACAAAAGGTGTGTTTCCTGTTGGTATAAGTCCAATAAGCCAGGTCTGATGTGTAGAGTGGCTTATGTGTGTGTGCCATTGTGAGCATTTGCTGCATGAAGCTGGCCTTATTTGCCCTCTGTAATTCTAGGGACTGCTCCAATTCTCTAGCAAAGACTGGCACAGAGGTGATATCCTCCTCCTGCCCCCTAAAGGGGCTAGGATTAGATATTTTTAGGGCAATTGTTGTTCTGAAAACTCTGTTGATCGATCTGGATGTTTTAGCGTCAGTCATGCACTGCTAGCATTTATGTCTGCCTTTTCCATCAATAATAACCAGGGCAGGGTGCCATCTTGTAGCCTAGAAGGGAAGGGACCTTCTTTTCCTCTGTGCTGTAGTAATTGAGGCAAATAGGAATATTACATTCAGCTGAATGTTTAGTAAAAGTCTGTGCTTAGTTAAACACCATGCAGAGAGAGCAGCAGAAATTCAATACGACTGTCACACAGATTGCTGCCTGATTCACAAGCTAGTCCACGTGCTCTAATAAAGCCACTATTTTATTAGATGTGTTTGAAAACAACAAAAGTAGACATGCCATTTATCTTTTAAAATACAGCAATACAGTTAATGTGGCTTCATTAGAGCATGTGCACCAGGCAGCAATCTATGTGACAACTGAGGTAACTTTCTTAATAATAACAATAATAATAATGTTGGGGGAAAAATCTATTACTGGAGCTAAAAACTGCTTTGGGGAAATAAAACCCAGAATTTCAAGATTTCTATTATTTTTCTTGCATGATTCATTGTAGTGCTATATTGATGGCTGGCTATTCTACTCTGAACTGTGCCAGAAACTCCTACCATACTGAACTTTAGAGGATTATTGTTAAAGACTGAAGCTCATTGCTGCGCAATTAATCCCCACCCTGCACCCATCCCACATTCCAGTCATAACTTATTAGGCTGAAATGACTTATTTTCTTAGGATTTTGACACAGTTAGTCAACATAACGACTAAGTTGAAAAATATGTTATTACATAAGTGCATATTTTGACACAATAAGTAAGAAATTCATACAAATAAGTCATTGTTTTGAATTGTGCACATAAATGTTTATGTTGAGCTTGGGGAAAAGGGTTGACCTTGAGTTCTGTGCTAAGTGCATTTGAAAATTGTGCCAATCTGCAAAATCTGTGCATTTGGTAACTAAACTAAGAATTTTAAGATTTTTATTGTTTTTTTCTTGCTCAGTCCACTGCAATGTTGTATTACTTCTATTGATTGCTGTATTGCTGGCTACTCTACACTGAATGCCACCCTGCCAAACAATGCAAAGGTACGATCATAGAAACACCAGTAACCACATATTGACCATTGTCAGTTCAGCAGTGGTACAAGGTATAGAACAAGGTAGGTGTACTTAATAAACTGGCACCTTCATATATAAATGATTGCTTCAAACAGCAACCAGTCCTGAAAATATTATTTTATTATTTTGGTTTTAGGAAGGTTTTTTTTCTTAATCTTAATCAAATTATGAATATTGTAACAAAAGTTATATTTTCAGATTATTTTCCTTTGGAAGTTTTGCCCTGTCTCTGAAAGCCAACAGTAGCAGCCATATTAGTCTCCAAATAAGACCAGCTTTATAAGCACAAAATGCTCAATGTGCCAAAATGGGCTTTGTGCCAAAGTGAATCTGCCCCATAGTCTATCACTGACAGGCATGGTACAGCTGGTTCATAATACTTTGAGGCATAAGATGACTTGAGGCACAAATTTGATGACTTGAGATTCAACGAGAAAATCGAGAAGGACTTGTGACTCGACTTTGACTTCAACACTAATGAGTCAGACTTTACCTTTATGACCAGAATGAGTCAAACCTAAAGTGGAAGAGATACGGAGAGAGTCTAACTGCAGACTGCTACACAGTCAGTTACTTTTCATGAGACTGGATTCGTTTTCTGCCAGAAGTTTGATGTACAGCAAAGTCGTCAGCTGTGCTTATGATTGGCTTATTTTATTTCGGAAGAAAAGTGAAGCATTAGAGTTCAAGTTTGCCTCTGTAAGCCGGAAACAAGCAAAGCATCAACAGCATGGATAAGCCCAACTCAGCTCTTAACTCCAGCCTTACTGGAGAAACTTACGCGGTGAAACAAACACTTTCTTCAGGGTAGCAAATAAAAAGAAACACAGCTTTCTCTTATCTGACTGATTTTAACATGCACCACTTCATACAGTCACCATTATTTTGACTTTTCTGAGATTTGTTGTTTTGGTTGCCATGTTTTAATCCTGTGTGGCCAACGTTCCCAAAGATCATCAAAAATGATCTTCACATATTTGTTTTTAATTAAATAGTATTTTAAAAACACTTCTCATGTGAAGTGCAATGCTCCTTTGTGTATATGCCGGTCATACTTATCTGTGTGCCATGGATTTTGTATTTTAGTTGGAAGGCGTAAAAAAAAAGAAAAAGAATGAAAAATTTATTTATAGTCATACACTACTAATGTGCTGTCCTTAAAAGGCTATAGGACTGTTACCATTATTCAGTGTTTTGGCCTTAGCTTAGCTGAAATATGCATACTAGCTTGCTTAGCACTCGAAGATTAGGACTATTCACTTGAGAGTCATCTTCAGACTTACCTGTACTGCCTCAAGACTTGACTATCATGACTTGATACTTGACTCAGGACTTGGGTGTCAAGACTTGAAACTAAGTGACTTGATCCCACCTCTGCTATGAAGGAACTCTTGTGTATGTTAAATGGTTTCAGTGCCTAACTGAAGTGTGATCTCTGCCCTGTGAAATGTGCACAAAGAATGTGACACAAAAATAAAAGTAAAGAAAACATTGAATAACATGTTGTAGATTGACAGAATGTCAAAACACTGAATGTAATCAAGGTGTTTGGGAAAACCACACACACACACACACACACACACACGAAGAGTAAAGAGTTAAAAAAAAAAAAAGTCTAACCAGTGTCAGCATACTTATTGTTCACCACTCTAAAAGTTTAGAGTGCATTGAAGTTGTTCCCAGAGTCTATCACGCTCCATAGAAAGCACTCATTTGTTTTGATTAGCATTTCTGAAAGTGTCATAGTGTACTGAATGACTGTTATGCTGAAGAAAGGAGCGTGCATAGTGCGAAGTCAGGCTTCTGTAGCATTTGATTGATTTAATGAGTCATATTTCACGCAAACACTTTTAAAGCCCTTGAAAATGGCATACCAACCGCAGAGCTATTGATTGAAAAGATAAAAAAACTTTAAAAGGCACTGGCGAATTCCCTAGGAGGTTGAAAATCTCTCAGTAAATCATAGCAGGTAAAACTAAAGGTTTTTTGGACATTTTTGAAGTGTTGAGGTGCACCACATTATTTATCTACACTTTCCTTGCATTAGTTGTGCACCTATAAGTGACCTTCATTTATACCAAAGCATTCAAGTCTGATGGGTATGGAGCACCTGGTTGGTGTGAATGTAAAATGTAGAATTTATCAGGACAGACATGAGCCTTAAGGGTATGAATCTCATCTGTGCCACGTGCTGCCTTTTCCTACAGATTCTTCTATAATGAGATTTAAAAATTAATATTTCATAATTCCAAAGGCATGGGTCAGTTCCAGAAAGCATGAGAATAAGAAATCCACAGTCACATCCCACAGCGTACAGGCCAAAACATGAAAGGCAAAAACGTAGTCAAAATACAGGCAGAGGGTCAAGGTCCAAAACAAAAATCAGGCAAGCAAGGCCAAAAGGCACAAAGTCAAAACAACAAAGGCAACGGTCATACACAAGATAAACAGACCAGAACAACTGTTCAGTAGCTCATACAAAGCAGGCAATACTTCACAACAATCCTAGCTAAAGCCCAGGCTTAAATACTGAGCTAAGTCTGTCATATGATCATAAACACAGGTCATTAGAATTAGTACTCAGGCCAGCGAGTGCACAGTCACATGAGGATTCAGGTGACCTCCCGGAGAGTTCTGGGAAGTTGAGTCCAGATGAGTAGTGTTGTCTGTCATTTGCATGGCAGTCAGGTGATTTCCCAGAGGATTCCGGGAGATCGAGTCCAAATCCACCGAGGTGCTTGGAGGATGCGTGACGTGGTGACAGTCTTTATATAGGCTAGATGGAGCTGTGTGCACATGCGTCATCCTTTCATCCTTACAGCTTTAAGGGGTGTTTAAGGGGTTATTTTTTCTTGTTCAGAGTGACTTTCAACATGAACAAACAGTAGAAGAGTCATTCCATGTCGTCCGTAGCACGGAGTCCAAGAGAGCACAATTGGCCTCGCTCTCTCCGGGTGGGTAGGATGGCCCCCTTTCTCCCCCCATCACTCAGCACGATGCTAGTCAGCGCAGGCGTCTGTTAACTGATGGAGCAGATCTGGCAGTTGGCACTTTCCTCCGAGCCCGTGATGTTGTGTGAGCGGCAGCTCGAAAAGAAGCGGTGGCTGGTTTCACAAGTCTCGGAGGAAGCCTGTGCTGCCTTCACCCTCCTAGCGCTGGTAGTATCGTGTGATTGGGGTAGTCCTAACTAGCGGGTGGAATTGGAAACGGAAAAAAAAAAAAAAGTCATTCCATGAGACTGTTGCGAAATGGACGTTTGTTTGTTTATTAATTAATTTATTTATTGTGTCTGTAGTTTCAGTTCCATATTGGTCTTACCAAAAAACATTTTTTGACTTTTTGTGATATTTCTAAATATTTCTAACTGGTTACCATGTTTCCAGTTATTATAGTTAGACCTTCTACCATCAGGTTCTCATGATTTTTCTGTGAATATTGCAAAAAAATAAAAATAAAAAAATCATTAAAGATGTGATAACACTTTATTTGGGTTGGTCGCCCTAGATGATTAGTAAACTCTTAACAGATTCAGTAACACATCAACAAAATATCAGTGAAGTAGCAGCAGTGAAGCTTCTGAATACATTCAATATCTTGTAGATGTTCTGTTGATACATTACTTACATCAATTAGATGTTTCGTTAATGTGTTACTTCCATTACCTAAAACCTAATCTTACCCAACCTTACCCAAAACCTAACCTTAACTCTGGCTTTAATCCTAACCCTAACCTTAATCTCAACCCAAAACCTAATTCTAACCCTTATATGTTTTTGACATGAAGGACTGAGAGTCCATTCACTTTCATCTAATCCTAGTCTGTTTGTTTCATTTAAAAGGACCACTTAAAATAAAGTGTTACCATAACTGTTTTGAAGACTTAAATTATTTCACTTCATCATCATGTTATTTAATATGACAGATTTTTATGGCTAAAACGGTTGAAATATGAAAAATATGAAAATAAGGAAAGTAAAATTATAATAAGGACACAGACAAATGAACAAATGAATATTTTTAAACATAATTGTCATTTTAATAAGTCACTTTATTATTCATTTTAGCAGAGCAATGTTTTTAATGTTCATTGAACTTTTACTTTGAGATAAACATTTCAGTGACTGTCTGTAATCCTTCACTTCTAAAATTCTTAACTTCTAAAAAGATAAGTTAAAGTAGTATTAATGAAACATCTTTTCCACCTACAATAAAAATCATACATTGCGCTAATGATGAACCTTAAATGAATATGATTACTTTGAAAAACATTTATTCCTCTTTAAAACTAAGCACTGAATGGTGTCGACTCAAAGGGCACTTTTTACGCCAAAGTGATTCAAAGTACCAAGTAGCTACCTATAAACTGAGGAACTGGGGAATTCAATAAGTGCTTTTTTATGTAATAAAACACACACTTGAAGTGTAGAGGATTAAACAGAAATTACACAGTGATTCACAATTGAAGCACAAATAAATGCAGTGAGGTATTGTAGCATCACTGAGCATGACATGAGCAATGCTTCTTGTTAAACACCAGGGCAGAAAGGCACATACAGAAGCATGAACTCATGGGGGAGGCCACCACTGACCTTACACTTCACCTTCATGGTGACCACCAGCTCACACTAATTAAACTCACTCCCCAACACAAACCACACAAACTGATAAGCAACAACATAACCTTCACAAACGGTCCTTTTTCAGGACGGCGCGTGCCTCCCCTGATCGCCCTGCTGTAGCCATCAGCCAGTAGCGGGTCGCTACGATATTAGGATAATTTGTGTAAAGAGGTGAGTCTTGTGTAAAGAGGTGAGCCTTCAGTTTACAGTGGACTCTGCAGTGTGGCATTCAGGGGGTAGTTGATCACGCCACTGAGGAGCACAGAAACTAAAGCAACTAGACCTGGTTTTATGGGCATGTTTAAAATTTAAAGACATTTCAACAGCCCAGAAGTTGAAGACCTAAACTCAGGGGGCAGGTGTCTAGATTTGGACCAGGGTACAGAAGTAATAAGGACCAGAATCCTTTGAAGCCTGAAAAGTGAGAGTCTTATTTATACTTCCACAGGAAACCAGTGACATGATCTCAGCAGAGAGTCGCATGGGAGACTTTGGGAGATTATGGACCAGATGAGTGCAGCATGCTGAACACTGTGTAGAGGAGAAATGGCATATAATGGAAGGAGGGAATCGCAATAGCCAAGTAAGGAGATGGCTAGAGCTTAAATAAGAAACTGAGCAGCCTCTATAGTGAGGAGGGGTCCCCTGCTGTTGTGAAGTAAGAGTCTACAGGATCTGCAGGCAGATGTTATGTTATACTTCTTACTTAATGATACTATGAGACTTTACCCACCCTGATCCTGCTGGACTCTGATGTGATGTCTTTCAGCATCATTGTTTTATAGACAGAAAGGGAGGAAACTATGACTAAAGATTCAAGTGAATGTTGTGTACTATACGTATTGTGCAGTAGTAATACCCTACCTGACCCAGCAACCACTGATCCTATAGAAATACTGAGAGCAGCAGTATAATGGTTTTAAAAACCCCTACAACCACTAGCTGTGCAGTATTCATCATCCTGATACATTTCACAGCTCTGAATGTGCTACTACTCGCAAATGAGTTTTTGAAAATAATATTATTTATTTATCATGCTACTGTTGACAGCTTGTGTATATCAAAGACAGAAGGGGGCTAGTAAACATATTTTGTCAGATTATCTGGGATAGAAGTGAGAGAAGAGAGTACTACTTTGGTGGAGGCGCGGAGGGGGGGGTCTTATGAAATGTCTTTCTTTTAATTATGATTTTGAAGCGTGATTGATTACAATATCAACAAAAGCCTTGGAACACAGATTCAATTTTCACCCTGAACATCTAAGCCCCTAACTCATTTTTCCATTGAAGAACATGACTGAAGAATGATGATTAAGATATCATCTAACAACCTGAAACTAATTGAGGAAAAATGAAACTAATTAGAAACAGCACTTCAGCTCTTCTTTATTTAATTGATTATGCAAAAGAGGAATATTAATTAGGGCTGATGCAACGTTCAAAATGAAATGTGTATTTGAATTATTTTTACTGCTTTTGATGGTCTGTAAAGTGCTGTGGCAAATCAAGAGTGACCGCTAAATTCAGTAAAACTTCACCCCTAGAACCCTTAAAAATGCAACGCAAAAACTGTTGTTAAAAAGCATCGCAAACTGGCCTTGCAGAGCTTGAGAAATACGGGTTTCAGACAACTGTATATTAAAAGAATGTACAGATATTTATGTATTTTTTGATTAAAAAATACGTTCCAGTAAATATAAATATAGTTTTGGTGTTACAGACTGTGGTGCTGACTTGAGATGATTATTACACATACCTGGAAAACGGTTTCAGTCTCACTAAACTGCAAAAATGGCTTCACGCACTTCTTATTCAGAGCAAAAATCAACACATGATGGGATAACCAGGCCGAGAAAACAGTTATTGTCAGCCCGCAGCAAATATATAGATTTGTTCTCATTTGCCTGTCCCAGGATTCTATTCCCCTGCTATATTTTGCAGATTTAACAGTGGGCTGGTTAACATACAAATGAAAGCAGATGACTAATTTAGCATGCAAACACACCTTTGTTTATGCACGGTTATCTGAATGGGGAGGTGTATGTAAATGAGACTGCGTGAGGAGAATGTGCATCACAGGAAACAGCGGATAGACAGTCAATGTTCAGTATAAGCAAGGACACGCAGTGTCACCGAAGCCTCACTGCTCCACAGTTTGTCCACCCAGCTAGCCTAGACAGGGGCTGCACATTTTCAGTACATTACCCTCACACGTTAGTCCTGCCTACTGAACCCTTATTATTGACATTCCAAAATAAACGGTTACCTAGGACATATTAATGTGTGCTGGTTGCTTCTGTAACAGCTCTTTGGAGCTATGATGAGGCAAAGTGTCATGACTGAGAAGTCAATGAGTGCCATCTCTTTAATGAAACAGCCATGACCCTCCCTCACAAAGTGTCTTTTAATTATGAGTGTAGTTGTTTTGTTTTTTGCACAGTAGTTATTTGTGTTCTTAATTTGAAATAAATTCTTAAAATGTAATAAATAAAGTGATTCACTTCATTCACTGGTAATGGACAGTGTTGGGAAGGTTACTTTAAAAAAAGTAATTAGTTATAGTTACTCACTACTTGTTCAAAAAAGTAACTGAGTTAGTAACTGAATTACTGTATAATAAAAGTAACTCGTTACCAGGGAAAGTAACTGTTTGCATTACAGTTATTTGCATTACAAAACAAAGTTATATGTCAAAGAATAAGGATTTTTTGAAAAAGCAGTTTTCACAGTCAGTTGAAATGAGTAGATCAGAAAGGTGTTTGTAAATAACCTTTGATATTTATTGCACATCAACTGTCGGTGCAGGATAAAATCCTTTAAAATCCCAAATCTTTGTAAAAAAAAAAGAAAAAAAAAGCAAAAGTAAACAGTTACACTATATAAAGTGCATTTACATCTATCAAATTAAAAAACCTCTATAGTCTTATTAAATAAATCAAAACCCAGTCTGGTAGACATTCAGGAACTTCAATTATTTTCTTAAAACTGTTAAATAATATAATGTATGTTTACAGTAACTGTAGAAAATTTAACAAAATGTAGCAGTTCAACAAAATGGACGTTTTTACATGTTGGACATCGGCTCCTAGATATTCCCCTACCCTTCAAACCATTTATTATATCTAAGAAGCAGCAGCATTTCAAATCTCTTGTCTGTCAACCTGCTGGTGCATTGGTACCTGTTGGTTGGTCTTCATCTTGGGTAATTCTGCAGCACTCTGCCAGCAGACTTGCCATGGCATTGTCCTTCCTTTCCTGTGTCCGCAGCCAGCGTAGCTTAAATCTAGGCAGTGTCACCGCAGCCGAGACAGCTCACTTTGCAGCACCTCTGCAAATCTGGCTTTAATTGCCTGAAATCAAACACACAGTAAAATACATTATAAGCAAATAATAATAATAATAATAATAATAATAATAATAATAATAGTAATGGTAATAGTAATAGTAGTTGTTATTATTATTAGTAGTAGTATTATATTCTTACAATATAATACATTTAATTTTACTTTTATTTCATATTTAATAATTAATACATATTTCATGTATGGGACTAGACATTCAATGTATCTGAAGAAACACTAGCTCTTACCTTGACCACAGCCTCTGGAAGGTCACCAAGGATTTGGAGACCAGTCTTCAAGTCCAGGGTCTTGGTGATCAATGTCTCCAGTGTGGGGAGTAGGGTGCCACAGAAACAGTTGTCTTTGCCCTGAAGAATGTCAAGGGCTACTGTTAGTGGCTTTATCACCGTGCAATATTCTCTGAGGAACTGGTACTCCTGATCTGTGATGGCCTTCAACCCCAAAAAAATGGTGTTCAGCTCGGTGATTGGGAATTCACAGACACGAGCAATGGCATCATAAAACGAGTTCCATCTGGCTGTACATGGGACAAGGAGCTTCCTCTCAAGGACTTCATCCACAATCTCTGTGGAACGGCTGGCCTTGTTCCACAAAGCTGTGCACTTTGAGATGGAACTTCTGTACACAACTTTTACGCCTGGCATTGAAAGTAGCCACTTCTCCACATCAGAGCATGAAATAAGGTTTGCTGTGGTGGCAAAGTCACAACATCTGCCTCCACACCCTCTTCCACATTCATGTCTTGCAAGACGTCATCAAGGTCGACAAAAGTCACTTCATCATTATCCTCCTCCTCCCCAGAGTCATCATCCTTAATGGGCTGGTAAACTTTAAAGGCTTTCACAAAATTTGAACCATTGTCTGTGACAGTAGCAGTGATTTTGTGAGAAATACTGAAGGATGAGTGGATATTGTCCAACTCAGTAGCAATGCTGTCATACGGCTGTCATGCTTTCTTTCGCTCTAGGTTGTGTGGATCTAACCAGTGGGCAGTCACGCCGAAGTAACTGCGCAGTCCAAATATCTGCAGTTGTTGACAAAAAATCCAACTCTTCAAAACTGTTTTTAAGCTCTGTGTTCATTTTGGCTTACTCAGCATCCAGGAATTTAGCTCATGTCTTTGAGCGTGGTGTACAGACCCAGACCCCTGCTTTTTGGGGTATTTTAGCAGTAACTGCTCGGAGTGAATCTTCCAGCGTTGATAATGGCAACATACTTCTAACACCATACCTGCCTATCATGCGGTTGTTCAGCCTGTGTCAGAGGTTTCTGATCTGAGGCAGAAAAATCAAGCCTTTGCTGCTTGGCGGACTTCGCTCCGAGTCCTTTGCTAGTGGACGGCTTACTATCATCTGTGGTGTCGCTGTTTCTAGCCACTAACGCTGTAGCTGCGTGCGTCGCTGTGAGATGCTTTATTAGATCAGAGCTGCTCACAGTGGATGTCGACAAAGTCTTCGCCCGAGGACATAATGTACACATTACATGCACGTTTTGCCTTTAACCTCAATGAATGTGAAATCATGTTTATATCGCCACCTTGAAAATGCTAACTTTTCCCCGGCTTGCTCCTGACTCGCCATTTCTGCCTCTTCTCCGTCTGTGTCGTGTGTCACTGGTGTGTCACTGGCTCTGATTGGCTACCATAACGCTGCCTCAGCCAATCGCTTACTGACTTGTTAGGTTAAACAGGTGTTACACCGAGAACTGTGACCCATCGAGATCGATGACTTCTTCTATCAGCTGGTTAAGGTTAGGGCCAGAGCCACGGTTTGGGTGAAGGTTCATTAAAAAGATGGTCCTGGAACATCAGCAACACGGTGAAATCAGATCGACCATGTGTAAATATACAGCAGCGCCCCCTGGAGTCACAGATCTCGATAGGTCACAGTTCTCGGTGTAACACCTGTTACTCCTCACTAGCCTGGGCAGCGGTCCATTACTGTTAGTATATCAATATATAGTAACGCACCACTTTTAATGACCAGTAACGTCAACGGCGTTGTAACGACAGGAAAAGGAATTCATTATTTTATCCCGTTACTGACAAAGTGACGTCGTTACCTAACGCCGTTATTCGCAACACTGGTAATGGACATCTGATATACTACCCAATTTGGGGGAGAACTATATCTGCTGAGTCTTGTCAAGTTGGTTCCCAGAAAGCATGAAGATGTGGGTCTCTTCTGGCAAATGTATGGCACAGCTTGCACTGCTGGCACTGATAAACTGCTTGTGAACCAAAAGTGGCCCATTTTAAAATATGCTTATTTGGCCCACAGGTCTTGTAACAGATCTGGGCCACTTCCGGTAGATGTAACGCGGAGTGAGGAGGCGGACGCATATGCTGAGATAAGCAACTTTTATTGAGGGCAAATCTAGAGTCGTGGTCATGAAAGTCCAGGTTCAAAAAGCCAACACAGAGAGATTGGGGTTCAGACATGATGAAAGAAACACTGAATCAAACAACAACAACAAACTATCAGAACATCTAACATCAAACAAAGACCAACACCGACCAGGCCAAACATGGGGCTTATATACACGAGGGATGATGAGGGACAGGTGGGGAAACAGGTGGAACCAATCAGGGGAGGAGTAGCAAAACAAGGGGGCCAACACAAAACACATCAAACGCAGTGGAAAATCAAAAAGTAAACAAAAAGCACATGGAGTGGGAGGAGCCAACTGTGACAGTAGAGAGATAGCAATATGTTGGCCTGTGTAGCATTTTTTGTTAGCAGGGAAAAAATGTCCAACTGAATCTACCTCAATACTAGGAACTCTACCAAACATCCCAGTTTGCTCTTTAATTTAAATTTGGTTAAAAATGATTCATGGCTAGGATTCGCATTGAGTAGTAAGGTACTGTTCCGGCACCTGGCTTCAGACTAGTCATTGCTGATATTGCATGGCTGTATATGGGCCAGATGAATGTAGTAAGTGAGGGCCAGATCTGGGCCATCACTCATTTGCTATTTGGGTTAATACTTCTTTTGTTGACATAACTAATTTTACATAAAGAGGTCATTTTTCAATTTAACATTTCTGTAAAAAACTGCCATCATATTCTGTGAAAAAGGAAATTCTTAATCGTGAAATACTTTAAGAAATGCTGTGTTCTCTGTGGCTAAAATGAAACCAATCTGATTTCCTACAAGTGTACAACTCAGAACATTAAAACCTGTAAAAAATACAGAAAAAAAGTTTTATATGGTGATGTTGACTGCTGGCTGTGAATTTCCCATGAT
Source organism: Pygocentrus nattereri (assembly GCF_015220715.1). Taxonomy (NCBI): domain Eukaryota; kingdom Metazoa; phylum Chordata; class Actinopteri; order Characiformes; family Serrasalmidae; genus Pygocentrus; species Pygocentrus nattereri. The sequence continues at coordinate 11,632,989 of NC_051237.1, forward strand.
AATACTAATGATGCATTGCATTCACTTAAGATAGCTAGGTAGTTGGTACTTGCAGTAAAGGCAGTGCTTAAATAGAGAAAACACTGATCTCTGTCATTTATTCTGAGATTTCTGTCCCATTATTGTGGTAAAGACATCCTGTGGTAAACTGGTAGTTTAGTTACAAAGATTTTTTTTTTTTTTTTTTGGGGGGGGGGGGGGGGGGGGGGGGGCTTTTTACTGTTTGTTTCTTTTTAATGTTTGCTTCTGTTGCACCTGGAATCATTATGGTAGCACATATTCACATTTGTGCCCACTGCACCAATTGTATTTGATATTTTATGGCATTCACCCAATTGTTGTAGGCAACCTCTTACTGGAGCAAAAGTTACAGCTAGCAAGCTTTCATGCATTTGGTTAGCAATGAAACTGAGCATGAAGCCTTTGGAGCCCTGCCATGATTATTTTCAAACCCAGTGAATTAAACAGGAATAAGTGAGCTCATTATAAGCACATAATGTTCAGCTACTTAACTGGACTATGTTTTTAGCTAACCAACAACCAACTGCCACAAGAGAAACATTTCAAAACTAACTTTAATCAAATGATGGATTTGTTTGGGTATTTTCTAGTCTTCATGGGGCCACAAGTGATCTTATAAGGAGAAAACACATCAGGGGACAACTTTAAAGCTGGATTGCAGGTCTGCACTTCTAACTGTACAGCCCTTCTAATTCCTCTATTTGATGGTCTTCAAATAGCCAATAGCTTGTAATTTCCCAAGCAATGCATAAACATACATTGTATGTTTATGTGTATTGTGGTACAACAGAGTTGCTTGATTATTTGATTACTTGAATTACTTGATATAATTACCACTGACTTGTCGTGTAGCCAATCAACTGCCATTTCCTTCCACATCACATTTTCTTCAGCTGTATCACTGCAACCATGAATGGCAGAAGTCACATACAGCCACTGGTAACCCATCACCAACCTTTATCGGGGGCAGTCGTGGGCTGGAGGTTAGGGATCCAGCCTCGTGACCGGAAGGCTCTGATCCCCAGAGCCGACAGCACATGACTGAGGTGTCCTTGAGCAAGACACCTAACCCCCAACAGCTCCCCGGGCGCTGCGGATTGGGCTGCCCACCGCTCTGGGCAAGTGTGCTCACTGCCCCCTAGTGTGTGTGTGCTCACTAGTGTGTATGTGGTGTTTCACTTCACGGATGGGTTAAATGCAGAGTGAAATTTCCCCATTGTGGGACTAATAAGGGTCACTTAATCATATCTCTAGCACAGGAATTTCTTCTAAATCTAAATGATAGTCTTCATTAACGGAACTGTTTTTCCCAAGAGGTAATGTTTGGGAGAACATTTCAGCCATTCTAATTTCCTTTACTTCAGTAAAAATTAAGAAGATTTCTTGTTTTTTTTTTTAAGTAGTTGATATTGTCTGGTTCTGGTGCTCAGTGCCTAAGCCATTGCATGGACATATTCATTTTCATCACCAGCACACATGGTTCAATGTAAAGGAGTGCTTATTACCTTAACCAAGCATAGGATGATGACAACAAACTCTGTGCTTCCTCAAAGGGAGGTTTGGAAATATTTAAACAACTACATTAACATATTGCTGCTGTTGGAACAAAACCTCGTATCTCCAAAATGATAACTTTACAGGAGAAGGAGAAAACTCACTTTACTTTTAATGGAAGTCAATGTAACCAGATGTTTTACCAAGTCATTTTGGGCTGTTTCTTTTGGTCCAATCATCATAAAATTTACACACAATGTAAACAACAACAGGCATTTTCAAATTATGTCAAATTGAGCAAATTAATGCTTACTTCCCAGATAACTAGCTTTCGGAAATTTTGCACAGTTCTTTATTTCCAAGGGGGAGGGGTTGTATTAGCCAGTTTTGATTAGCAAAGGAAACACCCACCTCCTTGAAAACTATGCACAGGAGCCAGCTCAGTGTGAATACTTTAGAAGTGATGCTAATGAAGCTCTTCACATTTAAACAGTTTGGCCACAAGAACGAAGGAAATAAAGCAGAGCCTTGAGGCACTGAATGAAGTGAAATCAGACTCAGCCATGTGCGCATGTCATGTCCTTTATCCATAGTAGAGGAAACCACAGTGGAACTATGGGAAATGATGTTTCTGTTTATGTAATACCCCTTTTAGAATAATCCATAGTGACTAAGAACTTCTTCTTGCCTGTATCTTTATTCAGTTTAGTACTTTCCTAAGCAAATGTATGCAAATCCATTTGATAAGCTTCAGAAGAGATTTCTTAAAATGTCAAACAAGGCAAAAAGGAATGAAAGCAAGGAATAAGCAGATGGGTAGTGTTTCCTTAAACTGGTTTTGTTGGTGCATATATGACCACATATCAAAGCTCATAATACAGAACTCTTCACCACAGAGGGGGTATGTCTAAATGTAGTTTTAGGATTGTAGAAGAATGCGGTGCTTTGTGCTGAAGAGAACATCAAAATCTTAAAAACTGTGCTACTTTATGTTTAAGTTGTACGTTTCTGAACAGAATCCAGGTATCTACATAACACATCTCATAAATGCATGTTGGTCTTAGCGTTTTGTCTTTGTTGTCCTCTTCTCTGCAGCCACTGTGCCCTGCAGCAGATCCCAAGCCCATGAAGACTAGGATTGGAGACGCTTCCTCCACAGTGGGGAAGTGTTCAGCTGTGCCTTTGACCAGTTCTATCTCAATCATCTACTAGTGCCTTTGCTCAGTGCCATCTCAGTCATCTACTGAGAGCTATTTCAGTATTGCTATGAAGGACATGATAAGGGCAAATATACTGTTTACTTTATCCCTGCAAAAACCTGCTGATAAAA